>NC_134101.1:23554184-23864525 GCF_000715075.1 Nicotiana tabacum
AAATCTAAACTACGTTGTGCTCTTTTGTCCGTGAAGTACTTTACAGAAAAAATTGAACATAACCATTACCAAAATAATAGGAAAGCAAAACTAATATGTACATATAATATTTAATTGCCTCTGTAATCGGTTTTCTAAATTTCCCTAAATTGGAAATTGTACATCTTATTGTATACAGAAATAATTGTGATGCTTCCTATTTTGTTGAACAGAATGTCCAAATAAATCAAAAGTATCTAGTTTCACCTCCATTTTTTGATGAAATTTTTATATGTTTCCACTTATAAGTGATGATGTATGTTCCACACTCTCAGTGGAAAGTTATTAGTTTACATTTTGAAAGCTTGAATAGCCTAAAGGTTACTCCGCTTGAAACTATTGAACGGATTAATTCTTTAATTTCCCGGAAATCTTTGTTTACTAGTGTCATCTTTTATGTAATGGAGCAAGTTATAATGTTTGTGAATAATATGTACATATTGGCCACTTGGTTTAAGATAAATGGCAGTTAATTTTTTACACATACCAGGCATACCTTTCCATTGAATATGTAATGTTATAAATTCTTTTTTTTCCTCAGGTACCGGATTACTGAAGGAGTAAATCTTCCTTTCCGCGTATTGCCAACAATCAAGGAATTAGGTCGTACACGAATGGAAGTGAATGTTAAGGTTTGTTGCTCTTCTTTCAATATAGAATGGAATTCAATTTGAAACATTGCGTCATGTTGATATTTATTTATAATTTGCTAATGGGATTTATATTTTTTCAGGTTAAGAGCGTGTTTGGTGCGAAAATGTTTGCTCTTGGAGTTGTCATTAAAATTCCGGTGCCAAAGCAAACTGCAAAAGCAAGCTTCCAGGTGACATCAGGGAGAGCAAAGTACAATCCATCCATTGACAGTTTGGTCTGGAAGTGAGTACGCAGTGGTTTTATCTTGTTTGGCATAATCCTAAAGCTCTATTGGACATTATTCTTAAAGACATTGATACACTTTATGCATTAGGACCTCAGCTGCATGTGAATCGAACTTCTAATATCTACTCATTGGCTTAGCAAATCCGTATATATTATTTGGATTTGATTTAGTAATTAAGTATCTGATTAAAATGCAGCCTTGCTTGGTTGGGATTTGATGAAACCCTGACTCTTTATCAGTTACAAAAAATTAAAATTTAGAATAAATGGAGGGGGTATTGAAGTGCCTTATGGCCCTTATATCCACAAGCCAATATCAGGATAAGGCATCTGCTTGCTTTTTACCATATACGCAACAACGTACCCAATGTAATACCACAAGTGGGGTCTGTGGAGGGTAGTGTGTATGCAGACCTTACCTCTCTACCTTGTGCAGGTAGAGAGGCTGTTTCCGATAGACCCTTGGCTCAACATTATAAATGAGGGGATGACTCCTTTTACCATACATCAGATGTTATAGATGGACATCTGCTTGCTTAAATGCTTGAATGAGTGGACTAAATTTAGCACTTTCTTCGGTTCCTATAGATGATCTACAGATGCCTTAGCCTTTATTTTTACTAATGGAGCTAGTGCTTACGGAGTCGCAGCCAATTTCACGATCTGAATCGTACTCAACAGTCAGCAGAGTTGTAATCCCATCGGTAAAGCTCTCATAGACCAAGGCAGAGATTGGACTCAGCTATCATGTGGTCCATTATCAAGATGATGTATAAATTGCAATTTTTAAAAATCTTTCATACCTTCACTTGTTAGTACTCCTTTTTTTTTTTTTTTTTTTTTTTTTTACTGTGGCATTTGCTGCCATTAGTCAATGAAAGAATATATTTTCTGTCCAATCTTATAAATGTTTTGCTCAATAAAATCTCTTGAAATTTTTTCACCATATTCTTGTTACTAAAGTGACAGCATTACAAAAGAGACAGTGTGTGCTTCAGAGTAATCCATTTTGTTCAAAGTTCAAACTGGAGGCAATTGAAATCTTTTGTCTGTGGATGGAAATGTTTAGCTTAGAGTGTGCCGTGCAGTATGTCGTGCAGTTATGTGTTTTTTATGTCTGCAAGTGCATGATTGCTTGCTCATATGATTCTTTCCTTTCCTTTCAACAAGTAGAATTGCATACACTTCATCTAAGCAAATTTATTTATGCTTGAAAGTTAAAAAGCAGATGTTCTCTACCTTGTGGCTTCTAAACGGAATATTGTCCCTAGTTCTTCAAGATAACATAATCCAGTAAAAGGTGGATCGTTGATTAGCTCTTGTGTTTATATAGTAGCGAGTAACTTAATTGCTCATTTTGTGTGACAAATTTGTTTTTCTTTTTCCTTTTCCCTTTCAGTTTCTCCCTTTTATCGTTTATATTGTAATGTATCCCTAATTTCAGTTTCTCGATTGTAAAATGGCAGAGATGTGGAGTACATGCAAATGTTCTCTTCCATTTTGCCACTGATCCAAGATATATTATTGTGAACACTATTTACTTGTGTATTGACTGTTTTATGTATTCATTAAAAGGATGCCAGCTATACTTTCTACCTTCTTCTGCAATTTATCTGGTTTCTAGTGGATTGAATCTTCAATATGGGTTTCTTGTTGCAGGATAAGAAAATTTCCTGGTCAAACTGAGTCAACATTGAGTGCTGAAGTGGAGTTGATTTCAACAATAGCAGAGAAGAAGTCCTGGACTAGGCCACCAATTCAGATGGAATTCCAGGTGACTGATGTTTTTTTTTTGTGGGTGGGTAGGTGGGTTGGGGGGGGGGGGGTATTCACTTGGTTGATGATGGGATGTATTTCCTGGCATTAATGGTTATCGTTTTTGGAGAGCAGGGGGCCTGAAAGTATAAGAATTTTGGAATTAGATGCAAATGGCCTTGCCTAATGCTTAAAAAACATATTCAAAGGACAATTAGGAATATAAGACTGCTATTAAATGTTGTACATTATCATCGTCACTATATTTGCGACTGCGTACTTTCTTGCGACAAAAGTTGGAGGATTTTGGCTATCTAGCCTTGTGGAAATGTTATACTAGCCAAGCTTACTGGCTGATTGGAGGAGAATACCTTCACTTGGTAAGAAGGGAAGGGAAAATAAAGGAAGGAAATGTGAGATAATTTCATTTTTTTTTCTTTGTTAGATTGAAAAGATAGTGGGAGGGAAGAAAAATCTGGAAGCTTTTCTTCTCATTAATCAAGTTGGACTAAGAGTAATTTGACATTGTTCTACATTTAATTTTCTTTCTAGTTACTCTTTGATAGAAAGGGTATGTTGTTGTTGTACTTTTTCTTTCTGTTTTTTTATCTTCCAATCGAGGGTGAGTAGATTATTACGAATAGAAGTGGTAGTGCAGTTTGACTCATTACTAGGAAGGAGCTTTATGGGCACTCATGTCTTTGCTGACCAAAATCCGCATAACAATAAGAAAATGTAGAATTGTATAGCAGGATCTTATTCACAGTCAGTTATGGCACTGATTAGGATTATTTAACCTTTGAAATTTGTTGGGTTTCTTTGTTTCTGTCATGGTTAAACTATTGGTTGCAGATGAATGACCCAGTCCTTATTCATTGCAGGTTCCCATGTTTACAGCATCTGGATTGCGAGTACGTTTCCTCAAGGTATGCGTGCCAAACTTGCAATTAACTTGGGACTTTTTATTGGGTTGAGATGCCGCTTCACCTAGTAACTGTCTGCAGGTATGGGAAAAGAGTGGCTACAACACAGTTGAATGGGTTCGCTATATCACAAAAGCTGGCTCTTATGAGATTAGGTGCTGAATAAATAAGTAAGCTGATCTAGTTTATAGGATCAGAATTATGGAAGTCCAAGGTATAGTGGCACCATTTTGCTATGCTGGAAATGCAACTTATGCATCTATTATGAGGGCTTTTAAACACGGTTTGTCTATAGTATATTTGGTGTTTGAAATTTATTATTTTGTTGTACAGGTTAGTTCTTTACGAGGACTAAGAAAAGGTTTCATTTCCATTCTATTTGTATATTTGACATATGCTCCCTTAAGAAAATATTTCTTTTCCTTTTTTGATCAATGGAGCGACGAAAACCATCGGAGATGAGTACAAATATAAAAATACTAGGTAATTTCTTTATGTGCCTAAAACTTGGTGGGCATAGTTGTCTAGTACCTATGAATTATGATGGTGGAAGATAGCAGTTACTCAATATTCAAGTGCGCGCAAGTGGGACTAAACATCATAGTTATAAAGGAAGTACCTTTTTCTTCTGTACGGAAAAGATGAATTGCCTGAATGGATTTGAATCTGGTGTTTGTTACCTGGTATTCACCACAATTTCTTTCAAACAATTCAAATTCAATGGGTTTTGGCGTCAATAAGATGCGGGATGATTGATGGAGTATATTTAAGATATACTCCATCAATCGAGGAAATTTCCGAAGATATATGTGGAAGTTATATGTGTCCCACCTCCTTTTTCGTAAGAATAAGGAGTTTTTTCAATTAAACTAACATTATTCGAGATGAGATTATTTATTTAATTAGAGTCGTCACTTAGAATAATTATTATTATGGTGTCCTAAGTCACCGGTTTGTTATCTCAAATCGAGGAAATTGACTCTATTCATGGTCCGCGAACATAGAAGACGGTGTAAGAAATTCTGTTAACCCGGGAGGTGTGAGGCACTCCCGAGTTTTGTAATTTTAGCACGGTCGCTTAACAATTAATATTCGGCTTAATTATTTGATTTATTACATGTTTAAAAACCTATGGTGCATTTTATCTTTTAACGCTTTTAATTAAATATTTAGCTACTTTTTAGTATTTATAGAGTTATTTTTGAACAAGTTACGGTGTCGTACATTTGTCGTTCTGGTACACATTGCAAGTCGCGCCACGTGAAACGCACCCACGATTTACAACATGTTTATTATTATTATTATTATTTGAAGTTATAGTCAAGTCGCGTGAAACGAGCACTCGAATTGGGGATTATGTATCATGGTTACGCCACGAGAACCGTACCCATAGTCACGATGATTTATTATTAATCGCGCCTAAAGCAAGCTACGATGTTCAAATTTGTTATTTTAAATTCAGGATTGTTGTGAAAGTTCAAAGTTATGAATATTTATTTGTTGGACAAAGTGTTCATGAATTACAAAAATACAAAAGCACTCAAGCTTGTTTAGAGGTTTGGAATTCGTTTTGACAAATTAGTTGGGCTTGGTGATCATTTTTCATCCACTCATGAATTTATTACACTCATGACTATCAAATAGAGGCAAACATGAAAATATTGGCAATATTGACATTTGATCATAAACATGAATCATTATGTATTTAAGATTTGTCTACTGCACTACTAAACCCATTTCAAGCTTTTACACTATTGGCCATCTTCATAATGATAATTATGGTTGATATCATCATAAATCACGAAATCATACAAATAATAATAAGAATCTGAAACTAATCTAAGAGTGACAATTATAGGAAAGTATCTTATCAGTGAAAACTTGTGCTACATCTACAAACTTCATTTCATCATCCTTTCTTTTTAATTTACTACTTGAAAACTAATGAATTTATCATATGAGAAATATCACTGCTGTTTCGACCACATCTCTCAGTGAACCAGCTTTAACGGACAAATTTGACTGACCTTTTGCTACAGATTTAACTAACATTCATGCTTCTAAATTCAACACAAAGGGAAAAATGGTTGCATGCTCGTTCAGATATACAATAAAGGTTGCGATTCAAACTCATACGTATTCAGCTAAAACAAATACAAAGAGAATAAATTATTACACTTGAATTTCCAATTAAACAATCATAACAGCCTAATAAATGTACTATAAATGTTTGAAGCATCACACTCAAATTCCTCCTTCTGCTTCCACATATTTCTCAACCAAAACTCACATCCTGAATCAATTCAGTTGATCAACCATGAGCAAACAAATCTTTATACCATCCTCTAACATGATATATGTAGTAAATTCAATTTATAACTCAAAAAATACCACATTCCAGAACAACAATCAATCCAGACACAACTTTGGATGAATATGAAACATATTCATAGCACTGAAACTTAACAGAGCAAACAACAATTCTACACTTCAAACAAGAACTGAAATTTATGTCATTTAGTCAAGAATGATACCTGGCTTACAACAAAATAAACAAAAAGAAAATAAATCTCTGACTTTGGAGAAGAAACAGCTAGAACTAAGAAGCAATTACAACTTGATGAAGCAGCAACGAACAACAAAATGAAGCCAAAACCCCACTTCTGGACCCAGAAGAAATGAAGCCAAATAGCAGAAAAAGAAACAAACTCAGAAAACTTTTTTTTTTTATGTTTTTCTGAAATTTAAAAGCTGGAATTTTAGAAATTTTGTTCTCTGCTGAAAAATGAGAATGAAGATGAGTGAAATGGAATCTCTGAAAATGCAGTGAATTGTGTGTAGCCCGAGTGAGGGAATGTGTAGTGTCTTATATAGAATACGAGTGTGTGCTATATGCAAAAAAAATGAGAGAATGATCAAGGATCTGTCAGCCCTAAAAATAGGAAAAAGACATCTTTTTAACAAATTTGGACAGCTGTCCTTTTCCAATTATTGTTTTCTTATTTGACAACCCCTTTTCTTATCTGTATTTTCCCTTTCGAGCCCCAAATTTCACGATCTCTCCCTTTTCTTTATCAATTTATTGCTATCAAGTCCCTTTTCTTATTTCTAGAAGCTTCCTAAAATAAGTAACAACAATATTCCTTCAGAAATATTTCCTAATCACCCCCCTGAAGTTTCAATTAATACCATTCTTTTAACCCCCTTTTTTTTACCCAAAATTACTGCCTTCTTTCCCTTAATAGCATTAAACAGAAATTAACTAAGCTTAAACTAAGAAAAATCTAACAAACACAATTAATCATGAATTACTAGCTAATTATCGCGTTAATTAAACAAATATACAATTTGAAACCACAACAACAAACTATCCAAACTTCAGATTCAGCAAACAACTAATTAGACAATTAAATAATTAACGATTGGCCTAAGCATGCTGCCAAACAAGAACTGAGAATTAAGTAATAATTAAAGCAAGAATCACTAATTTAGGGAATGAAAAGGAGAAGGAAAGGATTACCAATAGAATACAAGGCTACCCGAAAAAAGGCATCCGGCTAACAGCCGACATCGTTACATGAGCATTAGCCCATACTCGAGGCATAGCCAATGCTATACGTGATGATTTCCGCCATATACCGGCAAAAGAAATCAACGTTATGGGGCTTCCATGGTGCCGGCCGGATTCTGGTGGCCTAGAATAGGTCAAAACTGACTCCAATTGACAACTCTCAACAAGAGTGTTCGATTAGCGTTGGTTTGAACCTCAGGTAGTCCGGAATTTGGGAAAAACTCGAAATGGGGGTGGATTTAGATTTTTGTGACTTCTTAGATCTAAAATTCACAGAGTTGTAGGGATTTTTAAAGGAAACGGTTTGGGGGATTAGGAATGAAGAGGAAAAGGAGATTGTGTGATGACGATTTGGGGTCGTTTGGGGACTGCCCGCCGCCGTAGGGCAATTTCTGGCTGCGTGGACGACAGATGGTGAGAGAGAGGTGAGAAAGATGAGTATGTGAGTTTTTTTTTTTGGGGGGGGAGGGGATTAGATGGGTCTGCTTCGGACAATTTCATTTAATAAGGAAGTTGAGTTATGAACAGTTGGATCAAGATCAATGAATGGTGGAGATTATCTTGACCAGTCTTTGACTCAGAACGACACCGTTTAGGAGTCAAACGCTGTCGTTTTGGTTATGGGGGAGTTGGACTGGGTCAAATATTTTGGGCTTGGGCGGATCTGAAACTTAGCTGGGCTCATGCAAATGCCTTAGCCCAATTATAATGAAGAAACAAACAGCCCCCTTTCCTTCCCTTTTTGCATTTTCAATTTTAACCATTTTTATTAAACATGCCCTAATTCAAACTAATTTGCAAAATTAACCTACTTGCCTATTTTAATCTAACAATTGACTATTTAATTAACTAAACAATGCATGTAAAGTAACTAATGTATTTTTGCGATTTTTAGATTTTAGAAATACAATTAAATCATGCAACTAAATGCAATTAAGATCTAAGAATGTGATAACATGAAAACATAAAATATTTTTGACATTTTGTGATTTAAATTACTTCTAACTATGTGAAAAAGGTAAAAATAAAAAAAAATGCAAACAAATTAACTAAAATATAGAAAAATTCCTAAAATTCTATCAAAATAATTAAACGCTACTTTGGAATGTTTTTAGGAGCAATTTATATCGGGCAAAAATTACGTGCTCACAGCTGCCCCTTTTTGGTCGGAAACATGAAGAATTTTCGGGCAAAGATAAAATGAGCAATTACGAGCAATTGTTGCCCGTTTGACACTCCGCGAGAAGCATTTTGAAAAAGTTTGACCGAACCTTATTTTCGAGATTGCCTACATATCTTTGGCTATAAAGAAATCATGCCAGTGTAGTTTTGGAAATTCTGGTAGCTTGGACTACCGGGAAGGTGTGATTTCGCTATTGTTGTTGTTGTTACTACTTGCTGAACTCCTTATTACACCAAAATCAAAATCAAAAGAAACTAAACAAGCCTATCAGCTATGAGTTACAAGATTCCTATCTATAAGTCTTTTGGAAGCTTGATTTTGAATCTTGACTGGTTCTTCACGCAGACTCTGATCTGAACCTTGATGCTTGCTAGCTGCAAGTGCTAGTTCATTCTTTTATGGCTTCTTCTGATCAAAGCGGGAAATGCAATGCTCGTGACTTCAGTCATATCTTGAGCAGTCCACATCCTTTCATTCGCCTTTGCATTTTGGATTCACCTTTTTTTTTCTTTTCTTTTATTTATTTTGGATTAAGACTTCTTCTTTTGGTCATCTCGAATCCCGTGCCTCAAGGTAAAACCTGCTCAGACACCAAAACAAACAAACGAATGAAATTTTTCTGCCCCAATTTTCACTAGAAAAATTTTGTGAGTTTTTTGTAACAAAACTCTATACTACTTTGTTATTGAAAGCAATAAAAGGTCGGGATTGGTGTACCCTGGGTAAAACATGATTCTTTGGGAATGGTGTACCCTGATTGTCTAAATGGTATCTCAACTAATGATTGGTGTACCTTATGTTTGAAAATTGCGGTGAGGGAATGGTGTACCCTATATTAACAATGATATCAGAGAGTAATGTACCCTGCATTTAAGATCAGATCAACTAGGGATTGGTGTACCCTATGTTAGAAAACACAGATAGGGATTGGTGTACCCTATACTGGAAAGGATCTCAGGGAGTGATGTACTTCGTATTTAAGCTCAATCAACTAGGGAGCGGTGTATCCTATGTTAGAAAACACAACAAGGGATTGGTGTACCCTATACTGGTAAGGAGACTAGGGAATGGCGACATTATTAAAAGCAATAAAAGGTTGTGATTGGTGTACTTTGGGAAAACATGATTCTTTGGGAATGTTGTACCTTGCGTTTAAATGATGCCTCAACTAAGGATTGGTGTACCTTATGTTGGAGAAAATATGATGAGGGAATAGTGTACCCTGTACTGGTAAGGAGACTAGGGAGTGGTGACCCTATGTCTAAAATATCATCAACTAGGGAGTGGTGACCCTAAGTTGGAAAACAAAGCCAGGGATTGGTGTACCCTATACTGGTAAGGAGACTAGGGAGTGGTGACCCTATGTCTAAAATATCATCAACTAGGGAGTGGTGACCATATGTTGGAAAACACAGCTAGGGATTGGTGTACCTTATACTGGTAAGGAGACTAGGGAGTGATGACCCTATATCTAAAATATCATCAACTAGGGAGTGGTGATCTTATGTTGGAAAACACATGTAGGGATTGGTGTACCCTATACTGGTAAGGAGACTAGGGAGTGGTAACCCTATGTCTAAAATATCATCAACTAGGGAGTGGTGACCCTATGTTGGAAAACACAACTAGGGATTGGTGTACCTTATACTGATAAGGAGACTAGGGAGTGGTGACCCTATGTCTAAAATATCATCAACTAGGGAGTGGTGACCCTATGTTGGAAAACACAACTAGGGATTGGTGTACCCTATACTGGTAAGGAGACTAGGGAGTAGCGACCTATGTCTAAAATATCATCAACTAGGGAGTGATGATCCTATGTTGGAAAATACAGCTAGGGATTGGTGTACCCTAGACTGGTAAGGATACTAGGGAGTGGTAACCCTACGTCAAAAATATCATCAACTAGGGAGTGGTGTACCCTATGTTGGAAAATGCAGCTAGGGATTGGTGTACCTATACTACCATGATTTTGAAATTGTTTTATATTTAGAGAATGAGTAAAATGCGAAAAAGAATTTGGAGAAGACTTACCTTTTGAAGTTGTGTTGCTGCAGAGCTGTTTCTTGCCGCCGTGCAGTTTCTTTTTTTTTTGGTTGCACCTGCTTCTTGCAATGTTGCTTTTGGATTGCACATGTTTCCTGTTTTTCAAACAAAGAACAATTGTTAGTTTGAAACGGTGGTTGGTTTTGTGGCCTTGAGTATTTCGGTCACTTGATCTCGGCCGACTTCTTTGATGATAATTTCAACTGCAACTGGTTGTCTTTTGAATACCGATTGCACTTCTGGCCCCGGAGAACCTTTGGCTTTTCCAAACTTTTCCATGACAGTTGATCGCGTGGGACTTAACCTTTTTCTACTTTGTTTTTTCTTTGTAGGCCTTTCACTTCTGACTTCTTTCTTCCAATTTTAATTTCAGAGCATTGGGAATCCTTGGCTTTTCAAACCTTGCCAAGACGGTTAGCCACGTGGGACTGAAGCTTTTCAACTTCATTTCACCACGTTTAGGCACTTCAATTTGATTTCCTTCTTTCGAGAGTTTTTGATTTTGAAGCATCAACCACCATGGCCAATCGGGGTCGACTTGATGCCCCTACCGAGGCTGGGTGCCTCTTGAATATCAGCTTGTGGCAAACAAAAATCCTGTAAATCAGTCTTACCATCTCTTCTTTGTCTTAGTTTTTGGAACAAAGTTAGACCGAAAAGAGATTCAAAGAAAAACAAACAATAGAATGGAGAATGGGTTTAAATAAGAGGTATCCCTTTCGGGGAAAAAAAGAACTTATCTGGAGTACATGCAGACTTCAATGAGCATGGCATGCCTTTTGGACTGGATGCATGATCTGTGTTAACAGTCAGACTATTAGAAATTCATCACAACTTTTGCCTCGAAATCGAGAAACTTTGCCCAGTACTGTGTCGATGCCAATGGCTGTGAGGATCCTCTTTTCGATCAATGGCGCCCTTTGCGAGTTTTCACCAGCTGACCTCTCTCATTTCTCTTCTCACCATCGCCTTATAGTGCTCTTTGTGAGATTTCACAAACAAGACTCTCTCATTTTAGTTTCTTTACTCACCATCGCCTTAAGGTGCCCGTGAGGATTTTCACCAATAAGACTCTCTCATTTTATTTCTCTCATTTTGGTTGCATCAGATCCATGTAAATGTATACTCCAATTTTGAGCATCTTTGCTGATTGATCGGAAGGACTTGAAAATTATTTGGGTAAGAAGAATTTGGATTAAATTACAACTTTGGAACCTTCCAGGAGAAACCATCGCCGAACCATTGTAACATCTGCCCCAGTTTCAACTTTTGGGGGAATGTGAATTTTTGCTTTGGTGTGCCTAAACCCCAAAGAGAGGCTGCCTACGTATCCTTTCAGAATCAAGTTGAACGTAGTTCAATTAACTTTATTTTTTTCTTTTTTTTTTCTTTCATTTTTCATCATGTTTTTTCATACATAACTTCCAAGTTCCAAAGAGGGTAATCAGAGAAAAGGAACCGGCTCAAAGGGTTTGCATTGATAGTGTTTGGGTAGCAATAAAAAAGGCTTTCGTCATCCCAATCGGAGCATGTTAAAGCTAGAAAAAAGGGGTCAAACATAATACCTTTTGATCGCATCTGCATTGACAGCTGTCTCGGGGACATTTCCTTCGACGTCTCCTAAATACAGCGCTCCCTTTGGCAACACTCTTGTTACAATGTATGGACCTTTCCAATTTAGAGCAAATTTTCCTTTGGCTTCTTCAAGATGTGGGAGAATACGTCTCAGAATGAGTTGCCCCACTTCGAATTTTCTGGGCCGCACTTTCTTGTTATAGGCACGGGCCATTCTTTGTTGGTACAACTGCCCGTGGCAAACTGCGGCCATTCACTTTTCATCAATCATAGTCAATTGTTCCAACCGTATTTTGACCCATTCATCATCCTCGATCTTGGCTTCAACAATGATTCGAAGAGAGGGAATCTCAACTTTTACAGGTATTACGGCTTCGGTGTCATAAACCAATAAGTAGGGAGTGGCCCCAACTGATATGCGTATGGTTGTGCGATATCCCAATAGTGCAAAAGGCAACTTTTCATGACATTGTCTAGAACCCTTAAACATTTTCCTGAGGATCTTCTTGATGTTCTTGTTTGTAGCTTCAACGGCGCCATTAGCTTTGGGATGATATGGGGTAGAATTATGATGAGTAATTTTAAATTGTTCGCATACCTCCCTCATCAAATGGCTATTCAGATTTGCAGCATTGTCCGTGATGATAGTTTTAGGAATACCAAAACGACAAATAATGTTGGAATGCATGAAGTCCACCACTGCTTTCTTAGGTACGACTTTGAAAGTGACTACTTCAACCCACTTTGTGAAATAATCAATGGCAACCAAGATGAATCTGTGCCCATTTGAAGCTTTTGGCTCGATTGGACCAATAACATCTATGCCCCAGGCAACGAACGGCCACGGTGCTGACATAGGATGTAACTTTGATGGCGGTGTATGATCAGGTCACTGTGTATCTGACACTGATGGCATTTTCGGACAAAATTGAAATAATCTTTTTCCATGGTCATCCAGTAATAACATGTCTGGAGGATTTTCTTTGCAAGGACATACCCGTTCATGTGAGGCCCACATACTCCCGAATGCACTTCGTTCATGATCCTTTCAGGTTCTTGAGAATCCACGCACCTCAAGAGTTCTTTTGTACAGGATCTCTCCACTCAAAAACAACTGCTTACAAGCCTTCTGATAGTTCTCTTTTGATCTCCACTTGCCTGCTCGGGATATTCTTTTATTTTCAAGAATATTTTGATATCATAATACCATAGCTCACCATCTGGCTTAATTTTAATTGCGTTACAATAACCATGCCTTTCTCAAACCTGAATCTCCTGTGGATTAATATGAATATTACCCGGGTAGAGCAGCATTGAGGCCAAAGTAGCTAGTGCATCTGCTAACTCATTGTGAAATCGGGGAATATATTTGAACTTGCTTAAGCCGTTTACTGAGGTCTTCCACATATTGCCTGTACGGGATAAGTTTGATGTCCCGAGTTTCCCATTTTCCTTGGGCTTGCCGAATGATTAAATCAGAATCCCCCATAATTAGTAATTCCTATACATCTAGATCAACTGCCATGTCCATGCCCATGATGTAGGCTTCATACTCGGTAATGTTGTTTGTAGAGAAGAACCGAAGACGGGATATGGCCGGATAGTGTTGACCTATGGGCGAGATCAGAATTGCCCCAATCCCTATGCTTTTTATGTTTACAGCCGCATCAAAGAACATTTTCCTGGCATTGGTGTTCTCTGGAATTACTTCAACCGAGTTTACTTCCTCTTCCGGAAAGTAAGTGCTTAATGGTTGGTATTCATCATCGAATGGGTTCTCAGCTAGCTGATCCGCCAAGGCTTGAGCTTTCGTCGTCGTGCGAGTGACATAGATAATGTCAAACTCGGTGAGCAAGATCTGCCATTTTGCTAACCTTCTAGTGTGCATTGGCTTCTGGAACATATACTTCAAAGGCTCCATCTTGGTTATGAGATATGTTGTGTAAGCCAGCAAGTAATGTCTAAGCTTTTGGGCGACCCAAGTTAGGGCGCAACAAGTTCTTTTCAACATGGTGTACTTAGCTTCATAACTGGTGAACTTATTGCTCAGATAATATATGGTTTGTTCTCTTTTCCTGGTTACATCATGTTGCCCTAGGACACAGCCAAAAAAGACCATCAGATACAAGAACAAAGGTCTTCCTGGCTCGGGTGGAACCAAAACCGACGGATTTGACAGATATTATTTGATTTTGTCAAAAGCTTCTTGGCACTCATCTGTCCATTTGATTGCCACGTCTTTCTTCAAAAACTTAAATATGGGTTCACAAGTGGTGGTAAGCTGAGCAATGAAACTGCTGATGTAATTCAGTCTCCCTAGCAGACTCATAACCTCTTTCTTGCTCTTCGGAGGTGGAAAATCCCGATTAGACTTTATCTTTGTCGGATTTAATTTGATACCCCTTCGACTGACTATTAACCCTAGGAGCTTCCTAGACGGAACTCCGAATGCACATTTAGCTGGGTTCAATTTCAAGTCATACCTGCGCAGATGCTCAAAGAACTTTCTTAGATCTCCCACATGGTATTCTTGCATTCTGGATTTAATGATCACATCATCCACATATACCTCAATCTCGTGATGCATCATGTCATGGAAGATGACAATCATAGCTCTCATGTAGGTTGCCCCGGTGTTTTTTTAGACCAAACGGTATGACCCTGTAACAGTAAGTTCCCCAAGGTGTGGTAAAAGCAATCTTTTCTTCAGCTTCTTCATCCATCAGAACCTAGTGTTATCCAGCATAACAATCCACGAAAGAGTGTATCTCGTGTTTAGCACAATTATCAACGAGAATGTGGATGTTTGGCAATGGAAAGTTGTCCTTGGGACTTGCCTTGTTCAAATTCTGATAATCAACACAAACTCGGGTTTTCCCATCTTTCTTTGGCAGTGGTACCACATTAGCCAACCATGTGGTGTATCGGACAACTCGGATCACACCAACTTTCAGTTGTTTGGTGACTTCTTCCTTGATCTTATCACTGATGTCAGTTTTGAACTTTCTTTGCTTCTGTTGGATGGGCGGGTAACCAGGATATGCAGGCAATTTATGTACCACCAAATCAACACTCAGCCCTGGCATATCATCATAAGACCATGCAAACACGTCTTTGAATTCAAACAACAGTTGGATCAGTGCATCTCTAGTTCTCTCATCAACATGAATGCTTATCATAGTTTCTCAGATCTCTTCTGAATTACCCATATTAACTGGCTCGCTTTCATTTAAGTTTGGCTTAGGCTTATTCTCAAATTATTCCAATTCTCGATTTATTTCCCTAAAAGACTCATCTTCATCATATTTTGGCTCTTGATTCATTATTTCAAAGCTAGACTGCGTTTTAGGATTTGGGCATAAAGTCCGCAAGCATGTTATATTATTTAAATCTGTATTATTAGAACTGAAAAGAAAAAGACAAGAAAAGTAGCAAAATCAGAACAAAGGAAAAGAGACATCTATGGACGATGAAATATTGATTCCATTTCATTGAATTGAAAGATATGACGGTTTACATCAGAATTAAAAGACAATAGAGTAAAACATTCGAGTTACACCCTGAAATAACTTGTAATGTAGAAAAAATGGCAAGACTGAACTACCGGGACTCCCGCCTGACAGGGAGTGGGGTAGCCTCCCAGTTCTGGAGCTTGAAATCCGGTCTCATATACTGCACCTCGGCATGGCTCGTGCCTTCCCCTGACCGGACCATGTGAGATTCATATAGCATTTGTTTCAAGGCTCCGCAGATATCATCGATTTCTTCAGTCGTAAAGACCACTTCTTCTTCCTCCACATACTTTTGTTTGACAAATGATCGGGAAAGATGTGGAATGGGTTGGGACAGGACTCACCCATTTTCTTTGCATTTTTTAGCCCATGTTCTGTCTGCCTCTGTAGCTTGGAAACCTAACCTTAAAAACTTCTCATTGACGATTGTGGAAATGGGCTCAGTAATGCCCTGCAGAGATACTCCGAGCCCCTTTTCGGGATTGTACCCATTTTTAATCATTTGGGTGGTGACCATGATTGAAGCATTAGACAAGTAAGGTTGAGGTAGTGGGGCCCCTTCTTCAAATTCGTCAGTGACCACAATTTCAAAAGCTTGATACATATTATGCTAACTGCTTTCCCTAGCTTCAAGACACGGGACTGAAGGATCCCAGTAGATAGATTGCTCGTCTTCTCCATGGACAACGATCTCTTGATTACCATACTCAAACTTGACCATTTGGTGAAGAGTGGAAGGAACAGCTCCGGCAGCATGAATCCATGGTATATCCAGGAGGAAATTGTATGAGGTTTCCATATACAAGACTTAGAAGGCCACCTCAAAGTCCACGGGGCCAATAGTTAAGATCAGATCAATTTCTCCTATTGTGTCTCTCTTGACCCCATTAAAAGCTCGCACGCAGACATTGTTGGCCCGAATTCTTTTTGTTCCAATTTCCATTCTCTGGAGCGTTGAGAGAGGAAAAATATCTACTCCAGAACCACCATCTAGCATCACCCTTTTCACATAATAGCCCTTGCATTTGCCATTCATGTGGAGGGCTTTGTTGTAGGAAGCTCCCTCTATGGGCAAATCATCACGGATGAATGAGATCTTGTTGACCTCAAAAAATCTTTCGGCCATCCTTTCCAATTATTCGATAGTAGTTTAAACCGGGACATACGCTTCATTCAATTTTTGAGGAGCACTTTTTGGTGTTCATCTGAACTCAGCAACAGAGATATGAGTGAGACCTGGGAGGGAGTCTTCCGTAGTTGGTCGACTATTGAGTATTCTGAAGTTTTCATCTTCCTAAAGAACTCCTCCGCCTCTTCATTGCTCACGTGCTTCTTAGGTGGCATCTATTTTTCCATGTTCTGTTTGGATTTCCTTAGCTCATCTGGGGTATAGTACCTCCCAGACCGATTCATCTCATTCACTTTCCCCATAATTTCTTTCCCCTTGTAAGTAACCACGATTCTGTTGTAGTTCCACGGGATTGTAGTTGGATCTTTCATGGGACTCTGAGGTGCGGGACTAATAACCACGGTCTCAGTCAGCCTTGGTAAAAATACCGGCCCCCGCGCCACGTATGTCCCCTTTGGTACATATAACCTTGGCACATTCAATATAACTTTCCTTCCATCGAACTTCTTTGGAGTGTTGGGGACAAGCTATTCTTTTTTCGGGGCCTTAGGAACATAAAGAACCACATTCTTGGCAGGCGCCGACCCAGTTTTTGTCTCAACGTCATGAGGAACCGGAGCTACTTTCTTTTCAGTTTTGGCTGGTTTGCCGCTACTTTAGATCTTCCCTCTGAACTGGCGATGGCAACGATGGCCTTCAATATCGGGTCACACTTTTTGTCATCACAAATCATACCAATGTCCGGCCCATTATTGTGAGCAGGTAATGGATTATTGGTCACATTGGGGATCTCCTTGTCCCTTAGCACAATTCTTTTTTTCTTTGATCAGGCCTTCGACCGCCCTCTTGAGGGTCCAGCAATTTTCTGTATCATGACCTTACACTTCTGAATGGTACGCACATCTGGCATTGGCCTTTTATGTTGGAGACTCGAGATTTTGCCGATATGGAGCCACAGGTTGCAATAGACCCAGTTGGATTAACTTGTGGAGCAAACTGGAGTAATATTCACCAATGAGGGTGAAATTGTTTCTTCTGGGAGGCTCTCAGAGGCGTGGATTATGTTGGTGTGTTTTTTGTGGTGGGCGAGGATTATATGGAGCTTGGTAAGGATGGTTATTTCTGGGAGGTGGAGCTCAGATTTAGTTGTAGTTTTACTGGGGCCGTGTGTAAGGTTGAGCATTCATCACCGTATAGTGAGGCGGTGCCATGGCATAAGAAACATCTTGATAGGGGTAATAGTGTTGTGGGGATCTTGGTGGCATATAAGAATGGTTGAATGATCGGCGAGACCCCCTTGAGCTCGAAGCCATCATGGCTCCCTCTTCTCTCTTTTTGCGATTAGCCAAACCCCCCGAGCCATTCTGAATGGCTTGTGATGTAGCTTTCAGGGCGGTTTGACTCAATATCCGTCCTATTTTCAAACTGTTTTTGATCATCTCCCCAATCTTGATATCCTCGGCGAACGGCTTACCCATATCAGATATCATATTCGGGAAGTAATCCGCCTCTTGGGCCTGTAAGAAGACTGTAACCATTTCTGCTTCGTCCATTGGACGTCTTACCTTGGCAGCTTGTTCGCGCCATTTGACTGCATATTCACGAAAACTTTCCGCGGTTTTCTTTTGCAAATTGGACAAAGAGTTTTTGTTGGGAGAGATGTCCATATTATACTGGAATTGTCGGACAAAATCTCGGGCTAGATCATCCCATATGTTCCAATGGGTGATTTCTTGATCCATGTACCACTCAGAAGCGATTTCTGCTAGACTTTCTCTAAAGTAGGCCATTAGAATTTTCTTGTTTTCCACTAGACCCTCTCACCTGATTGCAATACCTCTTTAAATGGGTGATCGGGTCTCCGTGCCCGTCGTACTTTTCAAATTTTGGCATTTAAAAATCAGTTGGTAAATGGACATTCGGAAACATGCACAAGTCCGAGCAGGAGACATTTTTTTTGCCACTTAGGCCTTGCATGTTCTTCAAGCTCTGCTCCAAGCGTTTCATTTTCTGAGCCATTTCTTCCTGCTCGGGATTTTAAACTGCTATTTCTTGTTCAATCGGAAACTCATACTATGGTTATTAGGCGTACGAGTCCGGAGTTACATGTGTCATATCATACTGAAATTACGGACCTTGGAAGGTAAATGTTGGGGATTCAAAACATGGCCTGAGCACAGTTGGTTGTGCCGCGGAGAACAATGTTGGAGGCACCCCGGAGAACGGTGCCTGGGCGCGAACCACAGAAGGCATGCCAGTAAAGTTGGACCACATTGTCGGGTACCCGCACGGGATAAATGGGTTGGTCATAGGGATGTTGGTGGTTCCACACGTCCTTGGGATCAACTCAGGGAATCCAAGAATTGACTTGGCAGTTCCCTACCATTCGACCAGGTGTCCCACATTTCAAACATGCGGAGACGCAACATCTTATTTTCTTCGACAGTTGCTGATTCAGGTTGTGAAATAGCCGATGCCGGGCTATCCTCAGGATTGATAATGTGGAGATTTCTTTCAGAGGCCATTGGAACCTTTTCTTTGGATCTTGTAAAATAGGGATGAGAAGCCAGATTACCGACAAAACCAACCACCTGAAATAGAACCTGTCTAAAATGCACGCACAACAACCTTGTTAGTTTTGAAACATTTTAACATGTAGGAAATCGCACGTTGGGATGTAATGCACTTAAACAGTTAGACGCTTCTACCATGGGTTTGAACGGTTGTGTGCTTCATCCCAGCTTTCACTATTTCTTTTCCTTTTGTTTTGTCACTCCTGAATTTTCTCTTTTATTTTTGCCACTCTTTTCTTTCCTTACTTTCTCTTACTTTTCTCTTTTTTTTGTTGACTTTCACTCAGATTAATTATGGCTATGATCGCATCTGATGGGGATTGCCTACGTATCATGACATCGCATGAATCAAACCATCACATAGTTCAGGGGAATAAATGCAAAATGAAAGCAAAGAAAATTTTGGGGTTTTTTAATATTTCATTAATAAAATATTTTTGGGGTTTTCATTACAAAGACTCGAAGACATCGACAACTTACTTAAAAAGAAAAACATACAGACTCGAAGCAACATAACAACAAACTTGAAATGGACGAAAGGACAAACAAACTCGATGCGAGAGAAAGTAAGATACAGAATCGATGACTGAACAACTAAGAACACAGATGACTCTCAAACGTTATTCCAGGGGGCCGCGGGACATCAGTCGGTCTCAGCACGGGCCCGCTTGCAAGCTCATCCTGAAGGAACTCTAGGTCGGCCATAACCTGATGAATGAAAGACAGCACTGAAGCAAAGAACATGGCTCTAGTCATATTCTCACACTCATTGCATTTCATCGCAGTGTAGTCGGCTATTTATTTTATTCTAAGTTTAATATCACCATTCTCCTAGAGCAATCATCCGATTTGCAGTTCTCGGGCTTCCACTACTTGCATGGCCTTGTCATTTTGGTTTTGCAACTTCAGTACAATCTCTTCCAATTTGTTAATCAATGCATAGTAGTGTTCTCTCTCCGTCTTGAAGTCCTTTACCTGCTGACCCATTTCATTTTCGAGAGTGGCCAACTCTTTCCTTAAACCCATGACTTCTCTGTCATAATTTTGCTTTGCTTGGCGAGCTAACCTTGTCCGTTCTTCCGCATATTTTCCCAATCGGACCATCCTTGCCCGAGCTTTTGCTAAATCTTTCTCAGCCTGTGTTAGATCGCTCGCATAGTCATGCACTTTTCGCCTCAAGTTGGCCATGATTCTTTCATCCCTTTCACTTCTTATAGGCGTTTCAGCAGTTATTCACATTTCTCGGAGTTGAGCTCGGAGGGCTTCATTTTCTCGGACTAAACTTTTCTTTTCTCCCTCATCTTCAGCAGCTTGCAAACCACTTTCAAATTTAATAGTTCTGACCTGATTCTCTAACTTGCTGATGGTGACCCTGTACTCATTCTCTTTGGCTAACCAGACACACTGTTCTTGTGCCCCATCTGTGAATTGTTGGACATGGGGCCTTTTGGTGGGCCATTCCGGATCTTGATCGACCCAAGCTCTCTTACCATACCATGTCGTGTAGTTAGACTCTACCTCCCCGGATGATAAATCCCGCACCTGAGTCTGTGGCTCCAGAAACATACATTGATGCCAAATCTGGCGAAACTTTACTTCCGGAAAAGCAGCCCCCGAGCGTAGTTCAACAGCCTGTGTACTTAGATCCTCATCGTGGGGGATCGTTTGATACCTTTCTAACTGGCGTAGAACGCGGTGTGGAGTGTAAGGCTAAATACTCTAAAGACACATCAATAACAAAAAGCACACGTCGGGAGATATGTAGATAACTTCGTTGACCGGAAGCCAACTGAAAGTCCACTCAATTTGATTTGTAGTTAGAGAACCCAGATGTGTGAACCAAGCCTCAGTACCCTTCGGCAGCTCATAGCCACTTACCATGTTTTTGTACTCTTCAATGCAACTAAGTCCGGTTAAACCATAGTTCATGTATCTTGGGCGAGGACAAAGATGCTCCAAGAGCCACATTTGCAACAACAGATTACAAGCCTCGAAAAATTTTACGCCAGCTCGACAGACAGTTAGAGCTCGATAGATCTCTGCGAGAATCATCGGCACAAGAGTACCGTTGGCCTTCTTGACCAGAAAGTCAGCCACCCCTGCAAGTCCCAACTTAATATGTCTGTCATTCCTTGGGCATATCAGAGTGCCCAAGAAGGTGACTATGAAGGCTAAACCTCTGCGCGATTCCCACTTGTATTTCTTCCCTTGATGACTTAAACCGGTATCTGGAGCCTCAAATCCGTGAGGGTCCCCGTACCGGCTATACAAAAAGTGGAATGTATAGTAACCTTTGACTTTTTACTTTTAACTTGTCGATTAATGCTCAAAAGGTCCAAAAATTTGTGAGGGGTCACAGTTCTTAGTGCTCCTGGATACTGATGCCTAAGACTCCTGTCATATATGGCATAACCTGCTATCTCCTCCAGCATAGGGGTTAACTCAAAATCCGAGAAGTGAAAAACATTATGTGCCGGGTCCCAAAACAATATCAGTGCCTCGATCAGATCAACCCCGGGTTTAATCTTCAAAAGACCGGTGAGACCACCTAGTGCCTTGGTTACGGAATGCTTACTGACCTCCCCCAGGTTATTCCACCACATGTGGAGTCTTAATGGAATCTCACCTATGGCCCGAAAAGGTAAATTCTCAACAATGCTCATTCTGCACGCAAATTGAGGACAAATGATCAAAATCGACACATTTATTTATTTCAAAACACAAAGTGGCTAAATTTCAAAAATTTGTTTAATAACTCAGTGACAAAGCATGGGTTATGTTTTGCAAATACGACCCTTCAGCGCTTGAAAAAGGTTTTTAGGGCTGTTTTTGCCAAATGGTATTAATTATGGGAAAAAGACTAACTTGGGTTTAGATTGTGGCTATTCTTGCAAAAACATCCTTTCGGCATCCCAGGAGAACGTTTTAAGGTTATTTCGACAAGAATAGCCCAGGGTGATGACCATGTTTCAAAAATATTTGCCATGTTCTTATTTTGGTCAATTTCGCAAAAATGAGGCCGGACCTGATAGGGGTTGCCTACGTATCTCACATCCAGTGAGAATCAGACCCGCGTAGTTCGATAAGTTTTGACACAACAGGAAAAACATGACTTTTGAAAATATTGGCTCATTTTGAAATGACTTACTTTTTCTCTTCTTTTTTTTCAAAATTTCGACAGAGTTTCGGGAGTTTCTAAATACCTAGATTTCAGAAACCGGGTAAATTTTATCTCTCCTGCCTCACTCTTGGTTTTTCTTAGTTTCCTTTCCCTATTCTAGAAGTTGTTCAACATACAAGCCAAAACAAACATATGCACAAGTAGCACGTAAAATGCATCAGGATAGTCTTTTAATTTAGGTACACCTGTCCTAGACGGACCCAACCCCTGTGTTGAGTCCCCAAAGTCAAATGCACGTGATGCAAAGAAACGTTCTTACTAGGGATCCAGCATGAGGCTATGTTATTCTAGGTTTAAATCCTGGGGTGTGTTGTTCTAGGCCTGGCTTACACGAGCAGACAACTCGAGCCGGGGGGGAGGGGGTAGCATACCGGGAATACAAAAGCTTCACCGGCTTTGCAACTTGTCCGATCCTCGTTCAAAAATTAGGGATATGACTCTAACAGAAAAGAATCCACGTGAAGCGCACGCTTCCTAGAAGATTCAGAAGACTCGGAGAGAAGAAGGGTGTCATAACAGTTTTATATATATTTCACGGAAATATCAAAGCGGTAAACAGTGGTAATTAGCATATTAGGCCCAAACAAGTAATATTAGACAATTACGAAAGCAAAGTATAACAGCTTTTCCAAGCTCGAATTCTGAACTCTAAACCAGATATTCTGGGTTCTTTTCCTCAGTAGAGTCGCCAGAGCTGTCACACCTCCTTTTTTCGAAGAATAGGGTGTTTTTCCAATTAAAGTGTCATTATTCGAAATGGGATTATTTATTTAATTAGAGTCTCCACTTGGAATAATTATTATTATGATGTCCCAAGTCATCGGTTTGTTTTAAAACCCCAAAACAAGGAAATTGACTCTATTCATGACCCGCGAACACAGAAGACCGGGTAAAAAATTCTGTTAACCCATGAGAAGGTGTGAGGCACTCCCGAGTTCTGTGGTCTTAGCACGCCCGTGGTATTAGCACGGTCTCTTAACAATTAATATTTGGCTTAATTATCTGATTTATTACATGTTTAAAAACCTATGGTGCATTTTATCTTTTAACGCTTTTAATTAAATAATTAACCGATTTTTAGTATTTATGGAGTTATTTTTGAACAAGTTACGATGTCGTACACTTGTCGTTGTGGTACACATTGCAAGTCGCACCACGTGAAACAAACTAGCGATTTACAATATGTTTATTATTATTATTATTTGAAGATATGGTCAAGTCGCGTGAAACGCGCACTCGAATTGGGGATTATGTATCATGAGTATGCCACGAGAACCGTAGCCATAGTCACGATGATTTATTATTAATCGCGCCTAAAGTAAGCTACGATGTTCAAATTTGTTATTCTAAATTCAGGATTGTTGTGAAAGTTCAAAGTTATGGATATTCATTTGTAGGACAAAGTGTTCATGAATTTCAAAAATACAAAAGCACGCAAGCTTGTTTAGAGGTTTGGAATTCGTTTTGACAAATTAGTTGGGCTTGGTGATCATTTTTCATCCACTCAAATGAATTTATTTAGTGCTCAAGCGACGGTATTATAGGCCTAATCATTTCTGGGCCTCAAACTATTCGGAGCTTATTTGACTATAATGTTATTATACTTAATTGTCACGATCCCAAATTCCCTCCGTAGGATGTAGCGATGTCACCTAGTCTCTAAGACTACGTAAGCCTATCAATGCAGAATAACTGAATACAAACTAAAATTTAATCCTTAATAGTTGAATAAATAAGAACTGCAAATTTAACAATTTCAACTCCCAAAACTCGGTAGGAATAAGTCACAAGCTTCTAAGAATTTATTCTCAGTGTCTCTATACATCAAACTCTAAAGAAAATAAGGAAAACGACATAATAAAGATAGAAGGGGACTCCGGTGTCTGCGGACGCTGGCAGATGTACCTTGAAGTCTCCATGTACAGTCTAATTCACTGATGCCTGGTCTGATAGGAAGTACCTGGATTTGCACAAAAAGATGTGCATAAGCGTAGTATGAGTACACCACAGCGGTACCCAGTAAGTGCCAAGCCTAACCTCGGTAGAGTAGTGACGAGGTCAGGTCAGGTGAGGCCCTACTAGAATAATAAAAGACAGGGTGAAAAGTTTAACAATATAATAATAAAAATGACAATGAGAATAAATCAAGTAAGTAGTATGTCACAATTTAACTACACAGAATAAGGGCAAACAATAACTCGCGGAAGAAAAAACAAAAATTTACAACTTTAAGGAAATCACCAAAATAGCCAAAGGCAAATGCAGCCATAAAGAAATATCAACAAGGGCACTCCCGAGATACCGCCTCGTAGTCCCAAATCATAAATAAATTCACAATATCTCATTTCCTTATATCACCGCGGGAGTCTTCACATTTAATTTTAAAGAAAATATTTTTTTCGAAATAGCATCCCACGTTTTAGCCACCCTTATCACACCGCATGACTTCTAGCAGTTCCCCTACTAGCCACGCGTATCAAGCCACCCTTATCTCACCGCATGCGTTTCAACACCCAGACATTATACCACCGCATGCGTATCAATATCACAATATATCACAATTTGCACCTCAAGTGCCCAAATATTTTGACTTGCCAAAATAAATCAACAACAACCCAGTATAATCCCACTAGTGGAGTCTGGGGAGGGTAATGTGTACGCAGACCTTACCCCTACCCTGGGGTAGAGAGGCTGTTTTCGATAGACCCTCGGTTCCCTCCCTCCAAGAACTCCCCACCTTGCTCTTGCGGTGACTCGAACTCACAACCTCTTTGGTTGGAAGTGAAGGGTGCTCACCACTAGAGTAATCCTCTCTTGTCAAATCAACAACAATAATATTTTCCATAATAAGGATCCCACGGCTCAATCACAATGAGTATAAAAATCCCACAAAATATTCCGGAATGAATAACTCCGCAAAAATAATATTTCAAAATTTTTAGCACGTTGTCTCAATACCAAATTTAAAAGTGTCAAATACTTCATATTAATAATAATTAAATTAAGAAATTCAACTTTTAAATATTGAGCACAGAATAAAAGAAACACAGTTTTAATTAACTAGGTAAAACAATTAGCAGAAAAAATATCAGACAAATTTAAAATATAAAAATAGATCAATGATGATGAATGTAACCGAATAAAATAATTTAATTAATATGCAAAAGTGCTCTACAATATTTAAAGACATAATCTTCCACATTTAGCTAGTGTACACCCTCGTCACCTCATGTACACGACTTTCAACACATCAACATTTTCATATCAATACCAATCCTAAAAGGAATTTCCCCCACACAAGGTTAGACAAGTCACTCACCTCAACTTGTGTAATTATTTACTCTGCTATGCCTTTGCCTCGCGAATTAGCCTCTAAAAGTCTCGTATCTAGTCATAATTAATTCGATTCAATCAATACATTTTATTGAAATTTATTCCATATGAAAATAAAAAATTTCCAATCAAATATCCGAATTTTAACTCAAAAATTACATGTGGGGCCCATGTCTCTAAATCCGATAAACTCACAAAATCCGACAGCTCATTCAATTACGAGTCCAACCATACTAGTTTCACTCAAATCCGACTCCGAATCGACATCGAAATCTCAAAAATTCGTTTTATGAGATTTCTACAATTTTCCCCAAATTTTCATATCAAAACACTAATTAAATGATGAAAACAATGATATACTCGTATATATTGACCAAATCCGAGTTAGAATCACTTACCCCAATATTTTTCCTTGAAAATCTCTCAAATCTCGCCTCTCCCCAAGCTCCAATTTGTCAAAAATAGAAAATGGGACGAAGTCCCCTTTTTATAACTTAAAGTTTCTGTCCAGCCGCTGCCCTCGATCGCTGCCCCCCCGATCGCTGCCCCCGAATTCCAGCAGAAAAATTCCAGCAGCTGTTTAAGTCCAAATTTCGATCCGTTAATCATCTGAAACTCACCCGAGGCCCTCGGGACCTCAACCAAATATACCAACAAGTCCTAAAACATCATACGAACTTAGTCGAAACCTCAAATCGTATCAAACAATGCTAAAACTACGAATCATACCCCAATTCAAGCTTAATAAAACTTAAGAATTTCCAACTTCTACATTCGATGCCGAAACCAAACAAATCAATTCCGATTGACCTCAAATTTTGCACACAAGTCATAAATGACATAACGAAACTATAAAAATTTTCAGAACTGTATTCCGACCCCGATATCAAAAAGTCAACTCCCCGGTCAAACTTCCAAACTTAAATTTCTATTTTAGCCATTTCAAGCCTAATTTAACTACGGACTTTTAAATAAAATTCCGGACATGCTCCTAAGTCCAAAATCACCATACGGAGCTGTTGAAATCATCAAAATTCTATTTCGGGGTCGTTTACACATAAGTCAATATCCGGTCAACCTTTTTAACTTAAGTTTTCAATTTGAAGACTAAGTGTCTCAATTCATTTTGAAATCTCTCCGGACCTGAACCGACTGCCCAGAAAAGTCACATAACAACTATAAAGTACAAAATGAGCAGTAAATGGGGGAACGGGGCTACAACTCTCAAAATGACTGGCCGGGTCGTTACATCCTCCCCCTCTTAAACAAACGTTCGTCCTCGAACGGGTTTAGAATTATACCTGGAGTTTTGAAAAGATGAGGATAACAGCTACACATATCATGCTTGGTCTCCCAAGTCGCCTCCTCAACCGGATGATACCTCCACTGTACTTTTACTGAAGCAATGCTCTTCGATCTTAGCTTTCTAACCTGTCTGTGCAAAATGGCCATTGGTTCCTCAACATAAGATAGATCCTTGTCCAACTGGATTGAGCTGAAGTCTAACACATGAGACGGATCATCGTGATACTTCCGGAGCATGGAAACATGGAACATTGGATGAACTGCAGAGAGGCTAGGTGGTAGTGCAAGTCTGTAAGCCACCTCTCCAACTCTATCAAGAATCTCAAAAGGTCCGATATACCTCGGGCTCAACTTGCCCTTCTTTCCGAACCTCATAACACCCTTCATAGGCGAAACACGGAGCAAGGCCCGCTCACCAATCATGAATGCAACATCACAAACCTTCCATTCCGCATAACTCTTTTGTCTAGATTGGGCTGTGCGAAGTCAATCCTGAATGAATTTAACCTTTTCCAAAGCATCCTAAACCAGGTCTGTACCCAATAGTCTAGCCTCGCCCGGTTCGAACCAACCCACTGGAGACCGGCACCACCTACCATATAAGGCCTCATACGGAGCCATCTGAATGCTCGACCGATAGCTATTGTTGTAAGCAAACTCCGCAAGTGGAAAGGACTGATCCCAAGCACCCCCAAAATCCATCACACACGTACGAAGAATATCCTCCAATATCTGGATAGTGCGCTTGGACTGTCCGTCCATCTAAGGGTGAAATATTGTACTCAACTCCACAGAGTACCCAACTCTCGTTGTACGGCTCTCCAGAACCGTGATATAAACTGTGTTCCATGGTCAGAGATGATAGATACTGGTACGCCATGAAGCCTAATAATCTCGCGAATGTAAACCTGAGCCAGCTGCTCCTAAGAGTAAGTAGTAACCACAGGAATGAAATGTGCTGACTTGGTCAATCTATCCACAATCACCCAAACTGCATCGAACTTCCTCTGAGTCCGTGGGAGCCCAACAACAAAATCTATGGTGATCCGCTCCCATTTCTATTCTGGAATCTCTAACTTCTAAAGCAATCCACCCGGTCGCTGATGCTCATACTTCACCTGCTGACAATTTAGTCACCAAGCTACCTATTCCACTATGTCTTTCTTCATCCACCTCTATCAATAGTGTTGTCTCAAGTCCTGATACATCTTCGCGGCACCTGGATGAATGGAGTACCGCAAACTGTGAGTCTCCTGGAGAATCAACTCACGTAAACCATCTACATTAGGAACACATAGCCTGCCCTGAATCTGTAATACACCGTCATCTCCAATAGTGACTTCTTTGGCGTCACCGTGCTGAACTGTGTCCTTAAGGACAAGCAGATGGGGGTCATCATATTGGCGGTCCCTGATACGATCATACAGAGAAGACTGAGAAACCACATAAGCCAAAACTCGGCTCGGCTCGGAAACATCCAATCTAACAAACTGGTTGGACAAGGCCTGAACATCCAAGGCTAAAGGCCTCTCTGCTGCCGGTAAATATGCTAAGGTGCCCAAACTCTCCGCCTTACGACTCAAGGCATCGGCAACTATATTGGCCTTCCCAGGATGATAGAGAGTGGTGATATCATAATCCTTAAGCAACTCAAACTATCTCCGCTGCTGCAAATTAAGATCCTTCTGTTTAAATATATGCTGTAGACTCCAGTGATCGGTGTAGACCTCACAATGGACACCATACAAATAATGTCGCCAAATCTTTAAGGCATGAATAATAGCTGCTAACTCAAGGTCGTGGACCGGATAATTCTTATCATGTACCTTTAACTATCTAGACGCATAGGAAATCACCCTACCATCTTGCATCAACACTGCACCGAGACCAATGCGCAACGTATCAAAATACACAGTATAAGACCCTGAACCTGTAGGCAATACCAATACTGGGGCTGTAGTCAAAGTTGTCTTGAGATTTTGAAAGCTCTCCTCACATTCCTCGGTCTACCTGAACGGAGTACCCTTTTGGGTCAATTTGTTTATAGGTGCAGCAAAAGAATAGAAACCCTCTACAAATCAGCGATAATACCCTGCCAAACCAAGGAAACTCCGGATCTCCGTAGCTGAGGACGGTCTGGGCCAACTCTGCACTGCTTCGATTTTCTTCAGATCTACATGGATCCCCTTGTTTGTTACCACATTACCCAAAAAATCCTACTGAATCAAGCCAGAATTCACACTTTGAAAATTTTGCATACAACTTCTTTTCTCTCAAACTCTGAAGCACAGTCCTCAGGTGCTGCTCATGATCTTCCCGGTTCCGGGAGTACACCAAAATTTTGTCAATAAACACAATGACGAAAGAATCAAGATAGGTCTCAAATATACTATTCATTAAGTGCATAAATGATGCTGGGGAATTGGTCAGCCCAAATGACATTACAAGGAACTCATAATGACCATACCGAGTCCTGAAGGCAGTTTTCGGGATATCTGGCTCCCGAATCTTCAACTGATGATAGCCTGGACGTAAGTCGATCTTAGAGAACACTCTGGCACCATGAAGCTGATCAAATAGGTCATCAATACGTGGCAATGGATACCTATTATTCACTGTAACCTTGTTCAACTGGCGGTAATCAATACACATCCGCATAGAACCATCCTTCTTCTTCACAAATAAGACAGGAGCACCCCAAGGCGATACACTGGGCCGAACAAAACCCTTATCAAGAAGCTCATGTAACTGCTCCTTTAATTCCTTCAATTCTGTTGGGGCCATGCGATATGGTGGAATAGAAATGGGATGAGTGCCCGGTAACAAATCAATGACAATATCAATATCCCTGTCAGGTGGCATACCCGGAATATCCAATGGAAATACATCAGGAAAATCCCTTACTACAGGAACTGACTCCACGGCAGGAGTATCAACACTAACATCTCTCGTATAGGCCAGATATGCATCACACCCCTTCTCAACCATTCGTTGAGCCTTAAGAAATGAAATAACCCTGCTAGAAATATGATCCAAGGTACCTCTCCACTCTAGCCGCGGTAGACTTGGCATAGCCAATGTCATCGTCTTGGCATAACAATCAAGGATATCGTGATAGAGCGACAACAGTCCATGCCCAAAATAATATCGAAATCCACCATACTGAGCAATAATAAATCAGCTCTGGTCTCAAAACCACTGATAACAATCGAACACGACCGATACACGTGGTCAACAATAATAGAATCACCCACGGGTGTAGATACATAAACAGAAGGACTCAAAGAATCACGGGATACGCCCAAATACGGGACAAAATAAGATGGCACATAAGAGTAAGTGGAGTCGGGATCAAATAAGACTGATGTATCTTTATGACAGACCAGAACAATGCATGTGATAACAGAATCGGATGCAACTGCCTCTGTCCTAGCAGGAAGGTCATAATATCCGATCTGGCCTCCCCCTCTAGGGTGACCTCTACCTATCCAACCTCCACCTCTAGCTGGTTGTGCAGGTGGAGTAGCAATTGGTGCAGTAATCATGGCCTGAGAAGTCTGATGGAACTGTGGAATAGGTGGGGCCTGAGAAATCTGTGGAGATGCACCCCTCCTAAATTTGGGGCAATCTCTCATGATATGACGAGTGTCACCACACTCAAAACAAGCCCTCGGAGTATATGTGTTGAGACTGGCTCGGGCCTGATCGACTAGACTGATCGCTGAAAGCACCCCGTACAGGAGGTATCGTAGACACTGGAGGTGCATAATATGGAACCTGAGGTCTGGGAGTAGCCGGAATACCTTTGGAAGCTGGAAGTGTTGAATGAATAGGATGGCTCACATAGTCTCTACTATGACGGGCTGCAGCTGGGGCACGAGAACTGTTATATGTTCCAGAATCTCGGGGTCTCTTAGCTTCTCTCTCTTCTCTCCCCCGGATCTGCATACCCTCAATCTCCTAGCAATTGACACCACCTGTTAGTATGTGATGTCCATCTCTAGCTCTTGGGGTTGCTACTGAATCTGATACTAGGGTGGAGCCCCTCAATAAATCGGCAAACCCCCTCTCGAACAGTAGCAACTAAGGCTGGTACATGCTAAGCCAAATCACTGAATCAGACCACATACTCTGACACGGTCATATAACCCTAACGCAACTTCTCAAATTCTCGCACCATGCATCTCTAAGACTCTGAGGAACATACTCCCTCAAGAACATATCTGAAAATTGAGTCCAAGTGAGTGAAGCCGCCTTAGCCGGACTATCCAACTCATATGCCCGCCACCACTGGTAGGACACACCTCTAAGCTGGAATGCCGTGAAAGAAACCCCACTGGGATCCATAATACCCATAGTACGGAGGATACTGTGACATTACTCAAGAAAACCCTAAGCATCCTCCGAAGCCAAACCGCTGAAAGTGGGAGGGTGTTAATTCTTGTACCTCTCGAGCCTGAGTTGCTCTCCCTCCGAAACTGCTGCTCTAGCCTCGGGTCGAACTGGGATAACTGGCTGCACTGGTATAACCTCTGAGGCATGGTCAAATTGGGCCCGCGGCTGTGGGGTACGGGCGGCGGGAGTTTGTGCTCCTCCCCAGCCTGAGATGTGGCAGGAGCAAGTGGAATTAACCCTACCTAAGCTAAAGTGCCAAACATGCTCAGAAACTGGGCAAGAGTCTCCTGAATTGCAGGGGTAGTAACGGGCATCTCAGGTGCCTGCTCTCCAACTGGATCTACTGTGGCTCTGCTGCAGCAGCTCGTGCAGGTGCTCTGGCTGCACCACGTGGTCTTCCTCAGCCTCTGGCACGACCTCTGTACCGACCCCGGCCTCTTACGGCTCCAACAAGGGGTGCGGGTGTTTGATCATCGGATCCAGTTGTGCGTGTCCTCACCATCTGTGAGAATAGAAAGAAAATGGTTTAGAACTTCAAAGTCAACAAATGCGCACGATAAGGAATCAAAGAAGTGAACATTTTTCCTAATAGTTCCACAGCCTCCCGAAGATAAGTACAGATGTCTCCGTACCAATCCGCGGGACTCTACTAAACCTGCTTGTAACTCATAACACCTATGAACCTAGAGCTCTGATACCAACTTGTCACGACCCCAAATTTCCTTCGTAGGATGTCGTGATGGCACCTAATCTCTAAGACTAGGTAAGCCTATCAATGCGGAATAACTGAATATAAACTCAAATTTAATCCTTAACAGTCGAATAAATAAGAACTGCAAATTTAACAATTTTAACTTCCAAAACCCGGTAGGAATAAGTCACAAGCTTCTAAGAATTTATCCCCAGTGTCTTTATATATCAGAGTCTAAAGAAAATAAGGAAAACGACATAATAAAGATAGAAGGGACTCCGGGGTCTGCGGATGCTGGCAGATGTACCTTGAAGTCTCCGTGTATAGTCTAATTCACTGATACATTGTCTGATAGGAAGTACCTGGATCTGCAAAAAGAGATGTGCAGAAGCGTAGTATGAGTACACCACAGCGGTACCCACTAAGTGCCAAGCCTAACATCGGTAGAGTAGTGACGAGGTCAGGTCAGGCTCTACTGGAATAATAAAAGACAAGGTGGAAAGTTTAACAATATAATAATAAAAATGACAATGAGAATAAATCAAGTAAGTAGTATGTCACAATTTATCTATACAGAATAAGGGCAAACAATACCTCGCGGAAGGAAAAATAGAAATTTACAACTTTAAGGAAATCACCAAAATAACCAAAGGCAAATGGAGCCATAAAGAAATATCAACAAGGTCACTCCCGAGATACTACCTCATAGTCCCAAATCATAAATAAATTCACAATATCTCATTTCCTTATATCATCACGGAAGCCTTCACATTTAATTTTAAAGAAAATATTTTTTTCGAAATAGCATCCCGCATTTTAGCCACCCTTATCACACCGCATGACTTCTAGCAGTTCCCTTACTAGCCACGCATATCAAGCCACCCTTATCTCACCGCATGCGTTTCAACAGACAGACCTTATACCACCGCATGCGTATCAATATCACAATATATCACAATTTGCACCTCAAGTGCCCAAATATTTCGACTTGCCAAAACAACAACAATATTTTCCACAATTAGGAGCTCATGGCTCAATCACAATGAGTATAAAAAATCCCACAAAATATTCGGGAATGAATAACTCAGCAAAATATTATTTCACAATTTTTAGCACGTTGCCTCAATACCAAATTTAAAAGTGTCAAATACTTCATATTAATAATAATTAAATTAAGAAATTCAACTTTCAAATGATGAGCACAGAATAAAAGAAACACATTTTCAATTAAATAGGTAAAGCAATTAGCAGAAAAAATGTCAGGCAAATTTAAAATATAAAAATAGATCAATGATGATGAATATAATCGAATAAAATAATTTAATTAATATGCAATAATGCTCTATAAAATTTAAAGACATAATCTTCCACATTTAGCCCGTGTATATACTTGTCACCTCGTGTGCACGATTTTCAACACATTAACATTTTTATATCAATACCAATCCTAAGAAAAATTTCCCCCACACAAGGTTAGATAAGTCACTTACCTCGACTTGTGTAATTCTTTACTCTGCTATGCCTTTGCATCACGAATTAGCCTCTGAAAGTCTCGTATCTAGTCATAATTAATTCGATTCAATCAATACAATTTATTGGAATTTATTCCATATAAAAATATAAATTTTCCAACAAAAATCCGCATTTTAACTCAAAAATCGTCTGTGGGGCCCACGTCTCGTAATCCAATGAAACTCACAAAATTCGATAACCCATTCAATTATGAGTCCAACCATACTAGTTTCACTCAAATCCGACTCCGAATCGACGTCGAAATCTCAAAATTTTATTTTATGCGATTTCTACAAATTTCAATCTCAAAACACTAATTAAATGATGAAAACAATGATATACTCGTGTATATTGACCAAATCCGAGTTAGAATCACTTATCCCGATGTTTTTCTTGAAAATCTCTCAAAAATCGCCTCACCCAAGCTCCAATTTGTCAAAAATAAAAAATGAGACGAAGTCCCCTTTTTATAACTTAAAGTTTCTGTCCAGGTGCTGCCCTCGATTGCTGCCCCCGGTCGCTGCCTCTGATCGCTGCCCCCCATCTCTCCCCCCCCCCCCATCGCCGCCCCCGATTGTTGCCCCCGAATTCCAGCAGAAAAATTCCAGTTATTGTTTAAGTCCAATTTCGATCCGTTAACCATCCGAAACTCACCCGAGGCCCTCGGGACCTCAACCAAATACACCAATAAGTCCTAAAAGATCATACGAACTTAGTTGAAACCTCAAATCACATCAAACAATGCTAAAACCACGAATCATACCCCAATTCAAGCTTAATGAAACTTAAGAATTTTCAACTTCTACATTCGATGCCAAAACCAAACAAATCAATTTCGATTGACCTCAAATTCTCCACACAAGTCATAAATGACATAACATAGTTATAAAAAATTTTAGAACTGGATTCTGACCCTGATATCAAAAAGTCAACTCCCCGGTCAAATTTTCCAACTTGAATTCTTATTTTAGCCATTTCAAGCCTAATTTAACTACAGACTTCCAAATAAAATTTCGGACACACTCCTAAGTATAAAATCACCATACAGAGATGTTGAAATCATCAAAATTCTATTTCGGAGTCGTTTATACATAAGTCAATATCCGGTCAACCTTTTCAACTTAAGTTTTTATTTTGGAGACTAAGTGTCTCAATTCATTTCGAAATCTCTCTGGACCTGAACCGACTACCCCGACAAGTCACATAATAGCTATAAAGTACAAAATGAACAGCAAATGGGGGAACGGGGCGACTGGCCGGGTCGTTACATCGTAACTATCAAATAGAGGCAAGCATGAAATTATTGGCAATGTTGACATTCGATCATAAACATGAATCATTATGCATTTAAGATTTGTCTACTGCACTACTAAACTCATTTCAAGCTTTTACACCATTGGCCATCTTCATAATGATAATCATTATTGATATCATCACAAATCACGAAATCATACAAATAATAATGAGAATCTAGAACTAATCTTAGAGTGACAATTACATGAAAGTATCTTATCAGTGACAACTCGTGCTACATCTACAAACTTCATTTCATTAATCCTTTCTTTTTAATTTACTACTTGAAAACTGATGAATTTATCATACGAGAAATATCACTGCTGTTTCGACCACATCCCTCAGTGAATCAGCTTTAACGGACAAATTGGACTGGCCTTTTGCTACAGATTTAACTAACATTCATGCTTCTAAATTCAACACAAAGGGAAAAATGATTGCATGCTCATTCAGATATACAATAAAGGTTGCAATTCAAACTCATTCGTATTCATCTAAAACAAATACAGAGAGAATGAATTATTACACTTGAATTTCCAATTAAACAATCATAACAGCCTAATAAATGTACTATAGACGTTTGAAGCATCACACTCAAATTCCTCCTTCCGCTTCCACATATTTCTCAACCAAAACTCACATCCTGAATCAATTCAGTTGATCAACCATGAGCAAACAGATCTTTATACCATCCTCTAACATGATATATGTAGTAAATTCAATTTATAACTCAAAAAATACCACATTCCAGAACAACAATCAGACCAGACACAACTTTGGATGAATATGAAACATATTCACAGCACTGAAACTTAACGGAGCAAACAACAATTCTACACTTCAAACAAGAACTGAAATTTATGTCATTTGGTCAAGAATGATACCTGGCTTACAGAAAAATAGATAAAAAGAAAATAAATCTCTGACTTTGGAGAAGAAATAGCTAGAACTAAGAAGCAGCTAATGAAGCAGCAACGAACATCAAAATGAAGCCAAAACCCCACTTCTTGACCCAGAACTTCTGGGCCAGAAGAAATGAAGTCAAACAGCAGAAAAAGAAACAAACTCAGAAAATATTTTTTTTAATGTTTTTCTGAAATTTAAAAGCTGGAATGCTAGAATTTTTGTTCTCTGCTGAAAAATGAGAATGGAGATGAGTGAAAGGGAATCTCTAAAAATGAAGTGAATTGTGTGTAGCTCGAGTGAGGAAATGTGTAGTGTCTTATATAGAATATGAGTGTGTGCTATATGCAAAAAAATGAGAGAATAATCAGGAAATCTGTCAGCCCTAAAAAAATAGGAAAAAAGCATCTTTGTAACAGATTTGGACAACTGTCCTTTTCCATTTATTCTTTTCTTATTTTACAGCCCATATTCCTTTATGTGTTTTCCCTTTCTAGCCCCAAATTCCACGATCTTCCCCTTTTCTTTATCAATTTATTGCTATCAAGTCCCTTTCTTATTTTTAGAAGCTTCCTAAAACAAGTAACAACAAGATTCCTTCAGAAATATTTCCTAATCAACCCCCCTGAAGTCTCAATTAATACCATTCTTTTAACCTTTTTTTTTACCCAAAATTACTGCCTTCTTTCTCTTAATAGCATTAAACAGAAATTCACTAAGCTTAAACTAACAAAAAGCTAACAAACATAACTAGTCATGAATTACCAACTAATTATCGTGTTAATTAAATAAATATGCAATTTGAAACCACAACAACAAACTATCCAAACTTCAGATTCAGCAAACAACTAATTAGACAATTAAAATAATTAACGATTGACCTAAGCATGTGCCAAATAAGAACTGAGAATTAAGTAACAATTAAACAAAGAATCACTAATTTAGGGAATGAAAAGGAGAAGAAAAGATTACCAATAGAAGATAAGGCTGCCCGAAAAATGACATCTGGCTAATACCCGACATTGTTACATGAGTATTAGCCCACACTCGAGGCGTAGCCAATACTATACGTGATGATGTTCGCCATATACCGGCAAAAGAAATCAATGTTATGGGGATTCCATGGTGCTGGCCGGATTCTAGTGGCTAGAATAGGTCAAAACTGAATCCAATTGACAACTCTCAATAAGAGTGTTCGATTAGCGTTAGTTTGAACCTCAGGTAGGCCGGATTTAGGAAAAACTCAAAATGGGGATGGATTTAGGTTTTTGTGACTTCTTAGATCTAAAATCCGCGGAGTTGTTGGGATTTTTAAAGGAAACGGGTTGGGGATTAGGAATGAGGAGGAAAAGGAAATTGTGTGGTGACGATTTGGGGACTGCCCGCCGCCGTAGGGCGATTTCCGGCGGCGGAGACGACAAATGTTGAGAAAGATGAGTCTGTGAGTTTTTTTGTGGGGGTTAGGGGGGTCTGGTTCAGGCAATTTTATTTAATAAGGGAGTTGAGTTATGATCCAGTGGATCAAGATCAATGAATGGTGGAAATTCTCTTGACCAGTCTTTGACTCAAAACGACATCGTTTAGGAGTCAAACACTGCCATTTTGGTTATGGGGGAGCTAGACTGGGTCAAAATTTTGGGGTTGGGCGGATCTGAAACTTAACTGGGCTGATGCAAATGCTTTAGCCCAATTATAATGAAGAAACAAACAGCCCCCTTTCCTTCCATTTTTGTATTTTCAATTTTAACCATTTTTATTTAACATGCCCCAATTCAAACTAATTTGTAAAATTAACCTACTTTATATATATATAATAATGAAGTACAATATTATAGCAACTGATCAATTTTAACTTAAACATCATAGTGTAATATTGTAGCAACTGATCAATTTTAACTTTTTTTTTTTTTGGCTTCAAACAGTAACGACTATTATTGAGAAATCACAAGAGTACAAAATACAGAATAGTTGGCATCCCAAACTCTCTGTTCCAGCAGAGGAGGAACATGCTCCAACCAATACATTTGTAGGCCAATACATTTGATGGCAGATTCTATGCCAGACCCACTTCACATACATGAGGATATCAAGGCACATCAAAATTATAAAGTCTTAGCAATTGTCGATCCAGTATGAAATTGTTCTTTTTTGTTGACATCCGGAATAAGGGGAATTGGAGTCTATCCATGTTAACATCTCCTTTAGCCTATGTGGGAAGTTGCTGGAAGGAAGTGTACTAAGTAATAACATTACACTGTAAGCCACGATTAGAAAGATTATCTGCCACTTTATTACATTCCCGGTAGCAATGTCTCAGCTTTACCTCTTCAAAATACTCCATCTTCTTTCTTATGTCATTCACTTAATGTTGTAGTCTCCATGGGATATTAGCATCATTTGTTAACCATTGAACCAATAACAGGGAATCACTTTTCACCTCTAGCATCCTCATATTATGATTAATACACTATTCGATTCCAGCTTTGAGTGCTAGTGTTTCTGTAGTATTATTTGTTTGTATATCAAGAGGCATTGCATAAGCAGCAACCATCTTCCCATCATCATTTCTAACAATCCCACCCCCACCACTAGGTCCTGGATTGCCTTTAGAGCATCCATCCGTATTTAACTTCATCCATCCAGTTGAAGGAGGACGCCATTTTACTACAAGAGAGTTAATAACAGGTTGTGCCTTATCCATTAGTTCAAAAAAATGATTTAATCTCATAAATGGAAGGATTCTAGGGAATTGCTTATGAGCAATCATATTAATTTGTTGGGTGGTACGCAAGATAATTCTATTAGATGACATCCTTACCCTTTCATATCTACTCGAATATCTTACTTTCCAAATATGCCAAACGATAACACTTGGTGATATTTGGAGAATCAGTTTATGAATAAGATTATGATCTTTTCCCATCCACCATGTAATGATCATATGTCTGATGCTCCTCTGCGCCCTCCTGATCCTGAGCATTTGATTAAAAAAAATTCAAACAGTGTCGGCTATTCTGCTATTGATAAATAAGTGTTCCTCATCCTCCTGATTAGGATTGGTACAGCAAGAACACATCGAGGGGAGAGAAATACCAAATCTACCCATATTAGCATCCACTGAAACTTTATGTGTGAGTAATCTCCACAAAAAGAATGACACTTTAAAAGGATTCTTCTTGTGCCATATCATTTTGTTGACTAGAGAAGTGTTTTTTCTTTCCCTTAGGCTTTCCCAGGCAGAGTTACAATTAAATCTTTCATATAATGACACAATCCATATAGGTTGATCATTTAGATCGGAAGAGCCAATTTTAACTCTTTGGATCTGTTGGACAACATATAAAGGAAGTTGTTGGCATAATTTTGGAACATTCCATTCTCCATTCTCAATATAAGTAGAAACTTGAGATCTGATGGATCTAGATGCACCACCAAACTGAGCTAGGTTTCCTAGACCAGTCCAATTATCCCACCAAAAGTTAGAGTTGCCCTTATTTACTTTCCAAAGGATCATGTGGTCAACTCTATGTTTGATTTTCATCATTCTTCTCCAAGTATGTGAGTGCGTATAATTCCATTTTCTGGCCATGGAGTGAATCCTTTGAGAGTATTTGGCTCTCATAAATTTTGTCTACAATGATTCTTTGGTCCGAAACACCCACCACAACTTTGCTGCAAATGTATCTGAAATATCGTGGAGATTTATGATCCCAATACCACTTTCATCAGTAGGTAAGCATAATTTCTTCCATGATGTCCAATGGTATTTCTGTTTTCCATCTCTCGTTCCCCAAAAGAAATTAGCAAATACCTTCTCAATTTTCGTTAATATAGTCTTGGGAGGTTGGCAAATTGATAGAAGGTGCAGGGGCATAGCTGTTAATACATGACTTATAAGTACCTTCTTACCACCAGGTGACAGAAGGTTACTATGCCAAGATCCTATCCTTTGTATTATTTTAGTAGCCATGTCCGTAAAGAAATGAACCTTTTTCCTTCAATAAAATAAAGGACATCCCAAATATGTGATTGGAAAATCCTTTTCCTGAATGTCCAAAGTCCCTGCCACTATATTTTTTCTTCTCTGAGAGATATCTTTGTCCATCAAGAAGCAGCCTTTTCCTTTATTAATGAGTTGACCAGAGTTCTTCTCGTATCTAGTCAGGGTCTCCTAAATCAGTTGTAGAGTTGATGTTTTACCTGAGCAAAAAATAATAACATCATCGGCATAAGATAAATGATTAATCTTTGGTCCATTTGGCAGCATGTTAAAGCCAATTAACCTTGGATTATCATAAAGTTTGTTTAGACTTCTAGAAAGAACTTTAGCAACAATTATAAATAGAGAAGGTGATAAAAGATCTCCCTGTTTGACTCCTCTATGAGATTTGAAGAATCCATGTCTTCTGCCATTGAGAATCACAGTATACCAATTGTTACATAAAAAATTCCAAATAATGTGGATCCACTGCTCATTAAAACCCATTTTCCTCATGACAGAACCCAAGAAGTGCTAAGAAAGCCTGTCATAGGCCTTGTTCATATCTAACTTAACTATAACATTGCCTCCCTTATTAGGTTTTCTTATATCATGGATGATTTCCTGAGCAAGTAGAACATTTTCCCCAATAGACCTTCCTTTTATGATACTGCTTTGATTGAGTGAGATAATCTTAGGCAATAACCGAGACAACCTATCATCCATCACTTTGGAGATCATCTTCTAAGAAATATTGCCGAGACTAATAGGTCTGAAGTCTGAAAATGATTGAGGAGAGTCTACTTTTGGAATAAGCACCAGACAAGTACTGGTAAAGAATCTGGGCATTTGATCGCCGTTAAACACAGCTCTAACCATATTTACCATATCATCTCCAATAATGTCCCAAGTTTTCTGGAAAAATAGGCTATTAAAGCCATCGGGGTTTGCAGAGCTGTTGGGATTGATATCAAAAATTATATTTCTAACCTCTTCCTGTGAAGGTTCTGCTAGAAGCATTATATTGTCGTCATCACTGATCAATCTAGGTATGCAATTCATAATACTCATGTCATTATCTAGGTTGCCACCGTTGAATAAATCCTAATAGAAATTAACAGCAGTTATGGCTATGTTATCTCTCCCTTCCACCCACTGGACATCAACATTAATCCTATGAATGTTAAGTAATTTTCTTTTGCCTCTCACCACACTGTGAAAGTATTTTGTATTTTCATCACCCTTCAGTTGCCATTTAAGATTGGCCTTTTATTTCCAGAAAGCTTCAACCACCTTATGGTGAACCACTAGTTCGGCCTTAGCTCTATTAAGATTCATTCTATCTTCTTGGTCCAAAGAGTTCATATACATCTCCTCAAAGTGATTAATATTATTTTCAAGGAGATGTGTCTTGACAAAAATATCCCCAATCTTATTTTTGGACCATTCACTTAGAGCTCTACTAGTCTTCTTCATTTTTTGATGCACCACCCAGAAAATATTGCCAGAGATCTCTGTATCCCACTGGTGTCTCACAATTTCTGTAAAATCGTCTTGATCCACCCAAAAGTTCAAGAATTTGAAGTACTTGATGTAGTTATCTTCTTCATTCTGTGCATACATCATGATCGGGCAGTGATCAGAACTAATTCTTGTCAAATGTTGTATAGTAGTTTTGGAAAAACAGGCCTCCCATTCATCATTAACTACCAACCTGTCTAACCTTTTTCAAATGATTTCTTTCCCCTTTCTTTCATTACACCAAGTGAATGCTTGCCCAGTATAACCCATGTCAGTTAAATCACAATCATGAAGACACTCTATAAAAGGTAGGTTGGACAAATTGTGAGGAGTACTACCCAACTTTTCATCAGTGCTAAGAATACTATTAAAATCCCCTATGACAGTCCCATGGGTTGGAAATAGTTGAAGCAAAAACTCTCATATATTCCTAGAGATCTTCTCTTCCAGCTGATTTGGATTTTGCATATACAACAGAGACATATAAATCCTTACTAGGATTATTAGGAGTTATTTTGCAGGTAACTATCTGAGCATGATTTACAAATACGTTGCAGTTCAGATCAGACCTCCAAAAGACCCATATTTTGTTACTAATATTTGCAAAACTTCCCTGCATTTCCATCATATTTTTATAAAACTCTATTGTAGTTTCTTGCATAAAAGGTTCTTGAATAGCAACAAAAGAAACTTTGTGATGTTTGATCAAGTATACCAGCCTTTCACTAGCTGCTTGGGATTTCATCCCCCTAATATTCCAATTTAGGAGCTTAATCATTGATAGAAATATTAGGAGTTGTTTGTAAGGTTCTTATTTTTTGTCCTTGTGATAGGAGGATCTCTAACCTTTCTAGTTTCCTTCTTTATTGCGAGATTCCTTGGTGATAGTCCATTTTCCTTACATGTTTTGTCAATCGATTTCTGAACTTCATTTGTTTTTGTTTTCGTTTTTTCGCTGCAAAATGCCTGAGCCAATAATTGGGTTTCCTCATCAGTCATCTCTTCTTCAGTAAACTCCTCGGATGTCTCTTCTTTTTTTTTCTTCTTCTGTGGTAGTGTTATCTGCCCATTCATCCTGGAGTTCTTTTCCATTTTGATTAGTGTTTTGTTCTTCAGGCTCTTTGTTTGACTCTCTCATGTGGTCAATATGCTTATGAGGTTCCTCCTTATTGCTTAGACTATCAAATTTATTGTAAGTACTTGCATTTTTCTCTACGAGCATAATCTGTTTTTTAGCTCGTGTTCTTATTTAGTTGTACTTTCCATTGCTCTTCTTCTTCATGTCCTCTTTTAGAGTCTTGAAATAGAACTACTTGAAGATATTTGGGGTTCTCAATAGGGATCGGTAACTCTCCAGCATCATTTGTCAACTTTCCTAGTGCAATTTTATTTGGAGTTTTTGGTTGTGATTTGCTGCTAGAAATGCTCGCTCCTGCACCATTTATCAGCTTCTCTTGGGTAATTTGGTTAGGAACTGCTGGCTTTGGAATGCTGCTAGGTGTGACCTTTGCTTCCATTTCTTTCTCTTTCTCCATTGTAATTAATCCTTGCTTTGCAACTATTTGTATTATTTGCCCAGAATTAGTGCCTTCTGCATTAGGAAGAGGTTTATCAATACCAAAGATAGCACCTGTTGGTTTGTATGCTTGTTTAGGGGGTGCGCTCCTTCCTTTTTTCGGGACATTATTGTTATCTTTGCGGATTTGTAATTCTCTGCCCCTTTGAAATTGTTGGTTGCTAGCTACTTGCTTTTCTTTTGAAGTATTCTGATCTTTATCCTCATCATCCTTGGGCTTATCTTGGTTCTCTGTCATCTTCTCATTTGCCTCATTATTCTCCTTTTCCCAGCCTTCTACATTGATTAATTGAGTGCCCTAAAAGTCTACAATGAGTACAGTACTTAGGCACTCCTTCATATTCAATCTTTTGTTCGTGGCCTTGTAGAGGATTAGTTGCATTCCTTTGACCAACAAATACATGATCCAATCTAGGTTTGGTCAAATCAATCTCCACTCGAATTTTTGCCATACTTGGTCTAGTCCTTCCCTTAGTAGCAACATCCATTGCCAGAGGGGTTCCAATTGGGCTCAAAATTTGTTTGACATAATGCCAAGTATGTAGATGGAATAGAAGTTTTGGCAAGAGCACCCATACCAGAGTTATTGGACTGTCTTCTTCAGGTGTGAAGTCAGGGGTCCATCTGCTTAACCACATAGGCTGACCTTCAATTTCAATTACATGCTTAAAATACACAACTTTGAAGTCTTCTTCATTGTAGACGTCAATAAACACATTCTTGTTGTCATATACCCCTATTTTAATCGAACCCTTGATTGGAATAGTTTCTTTGACTGTTGCTCGGATGGTTTCGATTTGGGGTCGGGTCTTCAAAAATCTCCCATTGATGGTGTATTTGCATTCTTCAGCCATTATGCCATAATAATCTTCAGCATCGAATATCACCGCCGGCATCCCATTATGGGTTGTTATTTCAGCTTTCACAGTTTCTCGCTGACTGACGGAGCTAGGTTGCGATCCAGCTACATCGCTTAAGTAATTGTTTTTGGGTGAAATGATCTCATGGGAATTCATTTCTATTACTGACGGATCAGGTGGATGGCTTGGACGCGCCGGTACTAGGCCGGGCGTCCTCTCCATGAGGCGGCGCGTGGGTATCAGTCGAAGTAATTTGAGAGGAGAGTGTTTCTGTTAGAGATAGAAAGGGAAAGAGCCGTTGTCTCCTTGAAATTGCTGGCACTTATTAATCTTTATTTATCATAAAACCTACTTGCCTATTTTAATCTAACAATTGACTATTTAATTAACTAAACAATATATGTAAAGTGACTAATGTATTTTTGTGATTTTTAAATTTTAGAAATACAACTAAATCATGCAACTAAATGCAATTAAGATCTAAAAATATGATAACATGAAAACATAAAATATTTTTGACATTTTGTGATTAAAATTACTTCTAAATATGTTAAAAAGGTAAAATAAAAAAAATGTAAACAAATTAATTAAAATATAAAAAAAAATCCTAAAATTTTATCAAAATAATTCAAGCTATTTTGGAATGTTTTTAGGAGCAATTTATATCGGACAAAAATTACGTGCTCACAATATGTATCCTTTTGTCTTTCAAAATAAATTAGAAAAGAAAAAAAAAATCTCAGAAGTGCTGAAATAGATTCATGTAATTATGGTATAGGAGAGTGCTAGAGTATATTAAAAACAAAAAAATCTTTTAACAAAGGAAATTAAATGATTTTTTATTTTTGCCGACGAACATGACTATTCAATTACATTACATTATTGACTGAGACAATTTTAATACGCAGTGGTTGCTTCAAGTAAATATTAGCAGTTGCATATCATAAATGTTTTAGTAATTCCACGGTGTATACATAAAGCAATACGCTAGTCACCCAAATGATTCTGAATTTTTGACTATTAGAAAATCCTCATGTTCTAAATTTTGGTTAACCCACGTCATTTTCCTACTTCCTACGTCATCTTACCAACTTGACATCGACTAATAAACTTCTGAATGAAAAAGAATCAGAGAAAAATCCCTCAAATGTCAGAGGATGGTATACTAGAAACAACTATATGCCCCGTGTTTAGTTGAACAATTGTCTTTAAAATTTCTATTAGTTTTTTTGTAGAAGTTAAAAACATCTTTTTTGATTTTCAGTTGAAAAATAATTTTGTTAAAAAGTTACGATAAGTAGTATTCCGTCCATTTAATTTATGTGATTTTATTTTTTAATAAAAATGAAATATTTCCATAATGTTAAAATCACAGATTCTAAATTTCGTTCTTAATCAAATATGATTGCACAAAATGACATGGAAGGAGCAGTTTTTTTTGTTTCCTTTCTAAAACAAATTTTCAAAGTTAAAGGAACAAATAAGTACCAACCAAAAGGAAAAAGTGAGTGAGAGAGAGAGAGAGACTGTTTCTCTCCTCCTCCTCTGCTTTTGATCATCTTTCGGTTGCCATTTACTTTTGTCCTTTTCAGTTTGACTGTACATAGTACACTCTCTCACTCTCCCCAAGGTAAGGGTGGCAAGTAGGCCGATTCCGGGCCTAAACGGATCAAGTGAGCTGGTTTCGGACCGGTCTTAAATTAAACGGGCCAAATGAGCTCGAATTAAATGGTCTTTTTGTAGGGACCGGCCTGGGACCGGGCCCGTTTGGTCCCGGGCTAAACGGTTCCGGCCCGTGGGCTAAATGGGCTAAGTGGACCCACCAAATTTTAAAAAAAAAATTAAATATGAGTTATCTTATTATATTATTATATATAGATGACAAAAAGTAATTATTTTATTATATAAAGGGGACAAGAAGTAATGGAGAATAAAAAGCTTATTTTATTATATTATTATATAAAGGGGACAAGAAGTAATAGAGAATAAAGGGGTTATATTATTATATTATTATAAGTAATTAAAAAGATACATACACATATATAACTAATTAAAAAAACCGACTATTTTTTAATTTTATTTTATTTTATTTTTAAAGTTGAACGTTGGGACTGTTTGGCCCGCGAAAGGACCGGTTCGGTCCCGGGTCCTGGCGGGCCAAATGATCCAGGTCCTTGCGGGCTCAAAGCATAGGATCGACTCACGAGACCGGCCCAGCCCCACTAAATCCGGTCTTAACGGTCCTGGCCTGAACCGGCCCACTTGCTAGCCTTACCCTAAGGCCATCTCTGACTCTCTCCCATTTCTCCATAATCGGGGTATTTTTTGCATGGGGCTCCAATATTCCCCATTTTACCCCCAAAACAGGGATAAATAGTGTTACCTCAAATATGGAGTGATACTATTCATCTCATCACATTACTATTCATGCATATTTTATTATTTAACTCTTTTAATTTATCTCTTTATATATACCTAATTATATTTATGTAATATTTTTATAATATTAATTTTACATCTTAACTTTGATGTATAATTTTGATAAATTAATTGTCGTACATTTATTATTTTTATGCAAAATTATAAGTTAATCGTGACCAACGTTCGCCACAGAAGAAATATTTCGCAATGAAACAAAAATCGTGTCGAAAAGATGTTAAACGTGCATTCAGAGTTTTGCAAGCTCGTTTCGCAATTGTTGCAGGACCATCACGTTTTTGGAGAAAAGAAGTGTTACATGATATAATAACTACATGTATTATACTACACAACATGATAATAGAGGATGAACGTGATCTTAATGCACCAATTCAAGATGATTGAGAATGTCCACCTATAACGGTAGAAATGGCAGTAGATAAAAATCACCGATTTGAGCAATTTTTAGCTCGACACAAAAAAATTAAGGACAAAGATGCTCATTTTGCACTTCGTAATGCATTAATAGATCATTTATGGGAGCATACTAGATATGGAAGTTGAATATTTATATAACTCCCGAGCATTTGGCGATCTCAGATGTGTCGATATCAATGATGACTCATTATTTCTTGTAATATTTTATATGAATTTTACCATAATATAATATGTATTTAATTATCTTGTATCTCAATGATTTCACTTTTATTTGAATTATCCGTTAATATATATAATCTATAATATTTGCTTATAAATTATATTATTTAAAAATTTATGGTATAAAATAACTTTATATTAAATTATATGTGATGAATATATAAAAAGAAAAGATTGAATTTTTTTAATAGAAATAAGAAAATAAAATTTAAATAAAAATAAAAATAGAATATTGAAGAGAGAGAAGAATATAAAATAAAATATTTTTTTTGAAATAAAAAATGAAGAGGAGTAACTTTGGCGAGGATCGGAGAAGAGTAGTAGGTTTTGAGTGTACAACAGCACCACCATTTCCCCCTCCCTCCCAAAAACCTCAAAAGAGAACAAAAATCCAACCTGCATTTTCAAATTTTCACATTTTTTTTTCTCTTTTCCTTTATAGCATCACCATAATAAGTCCAACCAAAGTAGAAGATTCCTTTGTCCCATGAATTCCCAAGAATCCCAACCCGGCCACCATCAACCCCACCCCCATCTTCACTCCCTACCCCACCAACTCCACCACCCGCACCACCAACAACCCCACGGAATAATGGCGGCGCTGCCTCAACAACACCACCACCACCAACAACACAATTCGTATGGTTTGCCTGAGAACGTTAATAATATGCAACAGCAACTACAGCAACAACAAACACAACAAACACAACAAAACCCTCGATTTGCTATAGATTACAGTGATGACGGGCCGTCGTCTCCTAGGGGTTCTTCCCCGGCAAGGAAGAAACGAGGGCGGCCAAGAAAGTACTCTCCTAGTCCTGATGGTAACAACATAGCTTTGGGCCTCTCTCCCACTCCACTACTTACTCCCATTCCTGATTCTGGTGCTGCTGGTGGGCCCGCCACTCCCTCTTCCGAAAACTCCTCTAAAAAGCTCAGAGGCAGACCTCCTACCCCTTTAAAGAAACAGCTCGACGCACTAGGTACCCTATATATCATCCTCTCCTTTTTTTTTTAATTAATTTTAATAAAAGCTAGGTCTATTTTGAGACTGTTTTCCTATAAAAATGTATTATGTGGAAAATGTTTTATCTTGGAATATTAATTTTTCAATGTTCAATTTTGGATATAAAATGGGTGATTTATGGTAATTGTACAGAGTTTAGGATAAAGTATTAGGATAGTATTTCAGTGATATTTTCTAGTATTAGATGGTTGACAACAATCTAATAGCATTTTTGGCCAAGCTTCTCCAAGTTTCAAATTTGAAATGTTTGGCCAAGCTTTTAGAAGAAAAAAAGTGCTTTTGAGTAGAATTAGAAGCAGTTTTGGAGAAGTAGCCAAAAATACTTTTTTGCAAAGTACTTTTGAGATTCATACGCTTAGACAAGAGGGGTTGCTCTGATGGTAAGCAACCTCCACTTCCAACCAAGAGGTTGTGAGTTCGAGTCACCCCAAGAGCAAGGTGGGGAGTTCTTGGAAGGAAAGGATGCCGAGGGTCTATTGGAAATAGTCTCTCTACCTCATGGTAGGGGTAAGGTCTGCGTACACACTACCCTCCCCAGACCCACTAGTGGGATTATACTGGGTTGTTGTTGTTGTTGTTGTTGTTGTATACGCTTAGAAAAGCACTTTTTAAAACCTTGGTCAAACATTAATTGCTGCTCAGAAGTGCTTTTTAAATTAATTAACCAAACATAAATTGCTTCTCACCAAAAGTACTTCTGAAAAAAGCACTTTTCAAAATAAGACAAGCTTTAAATGCTAGTTGAAGCAAGTGATATAATTAAGAGCCTATTTGGTCTAGCTGCCAAAAATTGCTTTTTTAAAAAAGTGCTTTTGTTCCAAAGTGCATTTCGAGAAAGTATTTTTGCAAAGTATCAGTTTGCGTTTGGCCAATTTATTTGAGTTGTACTTTTTGCAAGCAAATTGTGTTTGGTCAATCTTTACAAAAAGTACTTTTGAGTATCAAATTATGAAAAAGGAAAGTGAAGTTTCAGTTTGTAGTTGGTATTATTTAAAAAGCGAGATATGGATATAAATATTTATTATACCGAAATTCAATTAAAATATAAAACATAAAGTAAAAATATAAATTAAAGATTTTAATCAATATAAAGTATAATTATTCCAAAGTAATAATATTGGGTACTCGATATTACTTATTGTTTACATGATGATTTAAATATTTCAAAATACATCATTCAATATAAATTAAAAAACTACTCTTTTAAATTACTCTATAAAAAAAGATAACTCCGTTTCAATTTAGATGAGGTAGTTTGACTCGACACGAAGTTTAAGAAAAAAAAAGACTTTTGAAGCTTGTGGTCTTAAAAGCTTTGTGGAGCCATGACATTTGTGTGGTTATAAAAGCTTCTCATTAAGGGTAAAATGAAGATTTTAAAGTTGAATTATTTCCAAATTTAGAAATGTGTCGTTTATTTTGGAACAGACTAAAAAGGAAAGTACCTCATCTAATTTGAAACGGAGAGAATATCTAATTTGAGGCATAATTTCGAAAAATATAAATTTATTGTAAGGATATTTTTGTTTTGGACAAATTAATTTTCTACTTCTGGAAAGAAGCTAGAATTTGTAGTTTCTCCCCTAAAGCTGGAAAACTGCTTCGGTTGCTACTCAAAAACACTTTTTCATCTTGACCAAACATCTCAAATTATCCAAAAAGTGTTGTTTTGACAAAAAAGTACTCTAAATAAGGCTGACACATTTTAAAGAGATTGACTTTTTCCCTCAAGTAACTATCATTTTACTCTGTAAATATATCTCGTCATTAGTTTTAGAAACAACTTCATATGGAAATAGGCTTCCATTGTCCTTATTCCTTAGTCAATTTGATTGTTTTTTGTATTTATAACTCTATTAGAGTGACTGTTGGGGTTTCCTGATTGTTGACAGGTACAGGCGGAGTTGGCTTTACACCACATGTAATCTTGGTGAACGTTGGGGAGGTAAAAAGAATTTTTTTCTTTTAAATTATTTTGGGCCACAGATAACAACAAGCTATAATGAGAAGCAAATTGCGCCTAATGGGTGTTTTTAAAAGTAAAAAACACAAAAAGCGGCAAGGTCCTTAGAGCTTGAAGCAAAAAGCGAGAAGTGAAGAGCATGCTTCTTTGAAGTGAAAGTCACAGTCCATGACATTAAAAAATACCAATCATATATGAATTTATCACTAGAATTGTTAGGACCGAGAACCTGGGTAGTGCGGAATTTAGCCAAACAATGGTATAATGACAATAACAAAGACAATGGAAGTTGATATTAAAGCATATAAATAAGACACAAATTTAACGTGGTTCGGTCAAATTGACTTACGTCCACAAGCGGAGAGGAGCAATTTCACTATACCAATAAGAGTACAAAAGAGAGTACAAAATTAGAGTAAACACTCTAATTAATCCCAAATACCCTAAGAGAATAACCTCACAAGATCTCTCCAAAAAAAAGGTTCACACAAGTGCTTCCCAACACTAACTCTCATACAAAACACTCTTAATAAAGGAGGAAAGGAAGAAACAAGAAATGAAGACTCAAGTTTTGTTGGTGTGTTTTCAAATGGGTAGAGAGTCCTCATTATATAGGAAAAGAAGAAAGAAATGCTTGGCCAACAATTGGCCACATCCTCTCAAAATACAAGGCCATTTATTTGGCCAACAAGGCCTTAAATAAAAGGCTCCAAATGTGCCAACAAGGCTTACAAATAAAAAGCCTAAAAATAAGGCCACTTTTTACAGATCTCCACCTTGGCCTAATTTTGGCTGATATAGTAAATTTGCTTCACATTCTCCGCAAAAGCCCCAATGGGCATATGTCAAAATTTAATGCCATCAAAATCAGACAAGTTGTTTGATACTGAAACTGTAGTAGGGCCTATAACAGTGGAGCCCAATAAAGTATACAACGAACCAGATCTGTGTGCTTTCATGATCACAAGAGCACCTTGAAATTTTTTTAGAACTACACCTTCACCAGTGAATTTGCACCCAAGGGATCCTAAAGCGCCCAAAGAGATGAGATTTGTTTTCAACTAAGGAACATATCTCACATCGGTGAGAGTTCTTACCACACCATCGTGCATTCTGATCCGAATTGAACCTTTGCCAGTAACGTTACAAGTAACATTGTTACCCAGTTGGACAACTCCACCTGCAACTGAATCATATGTAGAAAACAAGTCCCTGCTAGGACACATATGATATGAACAACCGCAATCTAAAATTCACTCATTTTCTAATCTGAAATTAGTTTCAGTTGCTAAAAATATAGTTCCCTCAATCTCATCAGTTGCTACACTAGCTTCGGCGGTGTCAGTATTTTTGTGCTCATTTTTCCTTTTCTTATGTTTTTTTTTATTTTTCAGCTTATAGCATTCTGAGATAATGTGACATTTCTTATGACAATAGCGACACTGTAAATTATTGTATCTGGATATGGAGTCGGATTTGCCCCTAACAAACAAGCCAACTTCCGCTTGAGTTCCACTAGCTTCCCCAGTAATATCACTATCTTTCTGTTCTTTTGATTTTAAGATAGATTTAATATCCTTATAAGAGATATTATCCTTTGCATAAAGCATAGTATCTCTTATATGCTTAAAAGATGGGGTAGAGAACAAAGCAGTAACACGGCTTGATCCTCATCTTTAATTTCAGCATCTATATTACTCAAATCCATAAGAGTGGAATCAAAGGTGTCAAGATGAGAGAGAATAGAGGTACCTTCACCCATACGAATTGTATAAAGCTTCTGCTTCAGGTAAAGTCTATTTTCCACCGTCCTCTTCATATATAAGATTTTCAACTTTTCCCACATGCTTTTGGCTGTGGTTTTTACAGAAATTTCACGTAAAACCTCATTTGAGAGATTTAAGATGATACCTGATTTTGCCTTTTTATCTATGATGGCAAACTCCTCGTCCGTCATTTTATCCGGCTTCTTCTCCTTTCCTTGCAACGCCAAGTCTAAGCCATCCTGAATTAGGATAGATTCCATCTTTAATTGCCACATTCCGAAGTTTGCACGTTGGTCAAATTTCTCAACATAAATCTTTCTTAAAGTCATATTGGCTACTGAAACAAACCCGGTTAGATCCGGCTTTGATACCAATTTGTCAGGATCGGGAACCTGGGTAGTGCGGAATTTAGTCAAACAACGGTATAATGACAATAACAAACACAATGGAAGTTGATAACAACGGCAATTAAAGCATATAAAGAAGACATAAATTTAGCGTGGTTCGGTCAAAGTGACCTACGTCTACAAGCGGAGAAGAGCAATTTCACTATACCAATAAGAGTACAAAATTAGAGTAAACACTCTAATTAATCCCAAATACCCTAAGAGAATAACCTCACAAGATCTCTCCAAAGAAAAGATTCACACAAGTGCTTCCCAACACTAACTCTCATACAAAACACTCTTAATAAAGGAGGAAAGGAAGAAACAAGAAATGAAGACTCAAGTCTTATTGGTGTGCTTTCAAATGAGTAGAGAGTCCTCATTATATAGGAAAAGAAGAAAGAAATGCTTGGCCAACAATTGGCCACATCCTCTCAAAATACTAGGCCATTTGGCCAACAAGGCCTTAAATAAAAGGCTCCAAATGTGCCAACAAGACTCACAAATAAAAAGCCTAAAAATAAGGCCACCTTTTACAAGAATGATGAAATTGCATTAAAATAACTAATTTCAGTATCATATATACAATAGCGCTGATATTAATCCAACTCCTCAAAGTTGTGATTTAAAGAATTGAACGCTTCTCGTTGGGATCACTTTATTCATCATCGTTTGAAGCACATATTTCAATGAAGCACATAACTTCACCCATGCATTTCTTTCTACTAAAGGTGCTAGCGTTCTAGAATGTGCATTTTATTCCATCATTTGTGATTGGTTGTCTCGCAAGGCACAACGGTAGTGCAGTGTGAAACCATTGTTTCCTATGCCTTTAACTGTCCATTTTTTAGGTTGACTTTTCACTATAATGCGAATATGTTTTCTTGGCTGAAGGACATAGCATCGAAGTTACTGGCTTTCTCAGAGCAAGGACCGCGTATAGTTTGCGTTCTATCCGCACATGGAGCCATTTGTAATGTCACCCTCCAGCAACCAGCAATGGGTGGTAGCATTGTGACTTGCGAGGTTCGTATGCTTTTGAGCTTAACGATGCCTTGCTGATTCGTTACACTGTTACTGTTGGTAATTGTTTGTGCCTAATAGTGCACTGGAGTTTTATGGCTGAGTGATCCAATGCCTTTCTTGATGCTCATGTATAATTATCCATTGTCACATCACCTTTGATTATAAGATAGTATTAGTTTGGACATAGCCTATATTATTTCAGTCATGTGTTAATCTTTTGATTAAGTTACAAAACTTGAATGTTATTTCCCGTTAAACTGATTTGTGTGTTGGCATGAAATGCGTCTTTTGCATGAAAGTTGGAATGTGTCTTTTGCATTAGATTTTTCTTGTGATTTAAGTGATGAATGCATCTTTTGCATGAAAATATCCACTCTCGCATCACCTTTGATTCTAAGGTAGTGATTGTTCAGAAAGTCTCTCTTTGTTTGTAGTAAGAAGTTTGTAAAGCTCGTATCATTCTTCCAAAAGGGTGGCTTTATAAGTAATAATTAACAATTCGTAATATGCTTGACCTCGAGTTGCAACCAAGAGCAACTTGACACAGAATTTTGGTTGCCATCATCTAAGTTGCTCCGACACGACAATTTAGGTGCTGCGACCGTGTCGATACGACACTAGTGTGGGTGTGGGGGTGGGTATGGAATCCGTACCAGATCTGGTCAAACGATTTTGGATACTTTGATCACGATTGGGTGAGTGTTGTGGACTCAAAACTCATTCACTTTATGATCACATAACATAGGATCATCAAGGTGATGTGCAAGTTTTCTGAGTTTTCTCCAACATCATATCCGTGTTTGCAAAATACAGGTAATAGGTTCCTTTGTGCTTTAGGCAAGATTTGCTTTGGGCCAACTATTTCTTTTGGAATCTGATATTGTTCAGTATTTTCTTGAGCTTGGTTAGACAAAGGGCTATCTTTTGGCAGTTGAGAAGGTAAAAGGATGTGAATGTGTCTTTCCGTTATCGTATTTATCCTATCACCAATTGATTGAGTAAATATTGACATTGAAATATATGGAGATCAATGTTTTCTATTTCCATTTAAACTTTACTTGTTTTTGTCATTGGAAATTGGCTTTCATCAGTTGGTGACTGGTGATCTACAGTTGGTTGTTGGTACCATTTATTATTTGAGTTTAGCTTCCAGAGAAGCCTAATTTACTGATGAATTGCTGTGAAATGATATCTTGAACGTATTAGTAAGTCGGATTGTGGACTAGCTAGGTGTCTTTATCTTTTCTAAAGTGTGCATTCCACATGTACTTATATCCATTGTATTGCTAGAATGATCAAATTGTCTGCTATAATTGTGTCATTGTTTGTACATGCAGAGTTTTATAAACATGATCGTAGTACCTACACTAATCTTTCGCTTACTTTATTCCAACTTGTTTCACCAGTCATTGCATATGGTGGTATTCTTCATATGCAGGGCCGATTTGAAATCATCTCTTTATCAGGTTCGCTCTTGCGCTCTGAAAGTAACAGTGGCAGAACAAGTAGTCTAAGTGTGTCACTGGCCGGGTCAGACGGTAGAGTTTTGGGCGGTGGAGTTGCAGGATTGCTCACGGCTGCAACACCAGTACAGGTGCTGTTCTAACTACCTTTGTTCCTGCACTCTCATTTGAGTGCATATTGTTTAATTGGTAACTGTTCTCAGTTCATCACCAGGTGATTGTGGGTAGCTTTATTGCGGAAGGGAAAAAGCCAAAGTCTAAGACGCCATCTTCAACACCACCACTTTCCAATATGTTGAATTTTGGTGCTCCGCACTTGGAGGCGAGCCTTCCTTCCCAGGATGCCTCGAGCAACTCATCTGATGAAAATGGGGGTAGTCCTCTCAGTCATGAACAAGGACCTTATGGTAATGCAGGTCAACCATTGCACGGTATGCCAATGTATGCAAACATGGGCTGGCCAAACAACAGTATGAAACTGGTTCCTTAATTGACATAACGTTGCAGAAGGGTATTTGACATCTGAATACCCTGCGCCAGAGTTGGCAGTTGATTCTAAATGTTAACGAGCAGATTTTAGGTGTTATATTACCTGATGATTTTAGGTGTTCCTTTGAGTTTCAGACTTGAAGCTCCCCCCCCCCCTCCGTATTCACCTGTTTATTCCCCTTTGATTTTTTTCTTTGGTATGTAGTTGATTGTTCTAGCTCTGGTCAAAAGCATGGCTTGTTTAGAAAAAAAGCCATTCATGATCGTGGTATATGTTAGGTGACCTGGAGTTGAGTCTTTTATTTTCATATTGGCAGAACAGACTTATCTGTATCTTTCTTTTAGGAATTATTAGAAGGGTAGAAGCCTTTCAACTGTTTGAACATTTTTCTTTTAAAATTGTCTTTTGATCCTACCTTACATATCGATAACCAAAATAAGCAGAAGAAGATAGTATAATGTGTGAAACGTAGAACTAGGATTCTGAACCTAAATTTTGCAAATGAAGCATGTTAGCCTTCTATTCTTCAGCAAACCACTTGGAATAGGGTATATACATTATGTAGTTTATCGTACTAGAACAGAGATCATTTTTAATAATGCTGTGCAAATTTTAAACAGGTTTTTCTTGTGGTAATATGTATTAGCAAGCGAAAACATTAGAAATTCACCATAAAGTATTACAAATTAATGTTGTGAATAGCATTGGCTTTAAACCATTCTCAAAGTGAATATAAGATCTCATACAGTTTCATCTACCTTCTTCTGTTTTTGTTTACCCTTTGTGTTTGCTCCAAATTATGGGGGACTGTGGCAAGGGAATACTGCATCTATCTGTCTCAAGTAATAGTAATAAATTAATCTCTCTAGAATGCAATTTTTGTATGCTTTTTCTTCTTTCCTCTGTATAACATGTAATTCAGCTGGATATTACCTTACAAATAAATTAATTTCCTCACAATTCGTATTCATCATAAACAATCCTGAAAAGCATGATTTTGTTCTATTTTGACTATAAGATACAGCTGGGCAATATTATATAAGATTCAACGTTTCACAAGCTCTCAGCGAGCTGTAAAAATTATCACTATTAAATCAGTGTGACTGAAAGATAGATGCTGTTAGCCAGCACAAAGCTAGGAGTAAACAAGAGAATTAATCAGTAAACAAACAGGATTATTCCTCCTAGGCCAACCGAAGACGTAAATATCTGTAATTTCTTGATTTGTCGACAGCAATAAATTCTGTTACTCTATTGATATTTTAAAATTATTTAGCAGAGGCAAATAAGATAGGTTATCTTGTCACTTATTAATTACAACTGGAAAATCTTTTAGGCAGTAGAGTAACTTACAAAAGATGTTACTATCGCCATTCTATACGAGAGATGACTGATGAGGTCATCTTAACGGGACAAGAACAACAAATAAAATAGGGCGGGGGAGGGGATAGACCTAAGAAGCAGCACGTGTTTCGGAAAGGCAATCAAAAAATTGCAGACAAGTTCGCAATATTAATGTTTGGAAATGATCTAAGGTAATTGGGTGATTGCTTGTATTTTGACCATTCATAAATATACTTTCTCATTGATGTTTTAAGGGTCTAATTACCCTACAGGCACAGTATGTTGGCCATTTTGAGGTAAACTAAAGGGATTTTTACGCAAATAGCCCGTCATATTTATTGTTTACTTTTTCTAGCCATATACATATATTATACATAATTATACATATATAATATATAAATTATACATATATTATACTTTCACCGGCTATTTGTAGTTTAAGCCGTTTGATGTATGACTATTTAGGTTAATTCTTCTAAACTAAAATCCAAAATTCTTTAAATAAACATAAGCCCAATGGCCATTTTGAGGTAAACTAAAACCCAAAATTCTTTAAATAAACATAAGCCCAATCAAAGATATATTCAAACTCCCTCCGTTCAGTTGTACTTGTCCACTATTAACTTTGCACGTCCATTAAGAAATAATAAATGAAGTGCACAATTTACCATGGTACTCATATTAATTGATGCATATTTTTAATTTATTTGAGAAAACAACAAGAACAACCACTCAGTATAATCCCACTAGTGGGGTCTGGGGAGGGTAGTGTGTACGCAGACCTTACCCCTACCCTGGGGTAGAGAGGCTGCTTCCGATAGATCCTCGGATCCCTCCCTCCAAGAACTCCCCACCTTGCTCTTGGGATGACTCGAATTCACAACCTCTTGGTTGGAAGTGTATAACATGAAATGAATAATTAATACTGTGGGTATAACAGGAAAAAAAGAAATTGTCTTCTCTTGATATGCTAAAAGTGACAAGTAAAAGCGAAAATCTATTTTTAGAATACTGGACATGTAAAAGTGAACGGAGGGAGTATATCATATATATATCAAAAACCTGATATACTAAGCTCTCACTATACGCGGGGTCCGAGGAAGGGCCGGACCACAAGTCTATTGTACGCAACTTTACCCTGCATTTTTGGAAGAGGCATATATTAGCAAATGACAAACAGGGCATACCTTCATATGCAATTTTACATCTCTAATATATAAAGATGTATAAAAACTATGATAGTTAAAATGAAATGAAAGAAATAAATAAACAGATGTTAGTTACTCGAAACTTGGTCACATCTAAATGTCTGGAGATAATCACAGTGCCACGACAATGGTAAAGCCAAACGTTGCTAAGCTCAAATAAAAAAAGAAATCGTCGAATCCAATATTCCATCAAGTAACAATTAGTTATCCACTCATGAAACAAGAGCACTGTCCTAAACTACTTGAATATATTGTCAATGAGACATCGACATGAATTCCAACCAAGAAAAAGGCGTTACAACTTAAGTTTCAAAGTCTTGTTTCTAAAATATTAGAGTTACTAATCTACTAGACAGGCATATTATCTTCTCATTTTTGTCTTGACTAGCTGCTAAACTCCACCTACATACTCTGAAAACCTTGTATATATCTTCAGTATAGCTAGGGTTTTTGTCTCCATTTCCCCACATTCAGCCCATCCTCTATTTAAACCTTGTTCATTTATCCTTGTTCCACATCTTATCTCAATCACCTATATATGTTCTTATCATCATGACTGATGAAATTGAGCCTTTGTCCTTGATTCAATTCCAAAAACTGGCTCAATTCCAACATCAACAACAACAACAATAACAACGATATTTATCACCAGCCTCACCGTTAAACCCTAGCTCAACCGTCGAATATTGGATGTGAGCAACAATAACAACAACAATATTTATCACCACCCTCACCGTTGAACCCTAGCTCAACTGCCGGCTATTGGATGTGGAACCCTAAGGATGACGATGATTCGTGGGAAATCAGAGCTTTTAAGGAAGATACTAGCAATTCAATGGGTGCAACTTGGCCCCCAAGGTCCTATACTTGTACCTTTTGTCGAAGAGAGTTCCGTTCCGCCCAAGCCCTAGGTGGTCACATGAATGTGCACCGCCGTGACCGTGCCAAGCTCAATCAAACACCACTTGCTTCAAATACCTCTACTACTTTCCCCAATACTAATTCTACCCTCCTAATTCAAACTCCAGAATTCATCACAAATGGTGGACTTTGCCTTCTTTACTCCTTACCTAATAACCCTAATACTATCTTCAACCCTTCAACAATTAAATCTAGTGTCGATCCCTCTACTCTTCTCTCTATCTCACCTTCTTTTATGAATAATTTGATGCCTTCTTGCACGCCTCCATCTTTAAATTTTCCAATCAACCAGCCTCAAAATATCAACTCATCATTTAACACAAGTGAAACTTCAGCATCTAATGGTACTAGTCATGATAATAATCACGACGATGGTAGCAGCAAGAGAGATTTAGTTATTGAAGATGAGATTGATCTCGAGCTTAGGCTAGGATGGAGATCATCATCATCATCAAATTAATTTCCTACACTTTTTGTGAGAACTTATTTTCTTTTCTCTTTCATGGATTGATTTCAGGATAGACCGCCTACATCACCCATGGGCCTTCAATGGACCCTGCATGAATGCGGGATACTTAGTGCACCGGGCTGCTTTTGTTTGTTTTCTCTCCTTCTGTAGATTGATTTATTTGTTATGTGTAATAATAAAGATGATAGAAAAGTTTTTAGGGTTGGAATCCGAGCTAGACTGTCAAAAGAGCCTTGCAGTGCAGTGTCATTTTCCTGTTGCTGCGTGTATTTTATATTTTGGCTGGGGATTACTGAATCGGTATGATTGGACTGTTATATATTACCACATAAATAATTCTTTTCTGATGAACTGATTTAGTAAAAAAGTTGGTAGTTAAATGAACATTATTAATTCAATCTAGTGTGAATCCTACATATATTCGAACTCTATCCATGAAATGAAGATTCTTTTTCCTTTTGCTTCCTTCTCTTTTCTTATTTGGTTTTTGTCCTTCTCCTGCTTCCTTCTGTTGGCTATCTTTTGGAAAATTTTCATATTTTCGTCATATATTTTGAAGTGTTAAATTTTAATGGCTTTTTTAGTCTCACCATTTAAACAAATTAAATTATACGAATTAAAAAGTAAAAATGACACTGTATAGCCGCTGTAAAAATAATAGTCGAAAAAATATATAAAATTTATATATTTTTTTGTATATATATATATATATACATTATGTATGTTATATACAAAAATTATACAAATTTTATACACTTTTTCGGCTACTCGATGTAAATAGTTTCTAGCGCGGGCTAAAAGTGATAATACCCCATTAAAAATCTCCCTTCCCCTGAATTTGTTTTTTAAAAATAGTTTTACTCGGCATGAAATTTAAGAGAGAAATGAAGATAAATTTATAGTCTTAAACATGCCATATAATATTTGTATGGCTATAAAACTTTTAAAACTCTTGATCTTAGATATGTCATAATAATTTTTTATAGCTATAAAAGCTTCTCCTTTAATGATAAAATAAAATTTAAAGCTAATTGTTTCTATATGGAGTATAAACAATGGAGATATGAAATTTATAGTCTAATATGGGAAGCTTCTCTTTCTTGTTCTTAATTTCCCCAACTGAGATAAGTATTGGACTAAACGGCCCAAAGTACTCTTATAGCCTGATTGGCCAAGCTTTTTCAAGTTGTAAGTTGAAGAGCTAGGCAAGCATTTAGAAGAAAAAAAAAAGTTCTTTTGAGGAGAAGCAGGAGTGCAGTTTTGGAGAAGCAGAAAAACTAGCTTCTTCTTGGAATTACTTTTTTGAAAAGCATTTTTGAGAAAAATGCATTTAGAAGTACTTTTTAAAAGCTTGACCAAACACAAATTGCTTCTTAGAAGTGCTTTTTCAAATTAATTAGTCAAACACAAACTGTTTTTTACCAAAAGTACTTTTGACAAAAAGGACTTTCCAAAATAAACTGATTTTTCTAGCTTGGCCAAAAAGACTATCATACCATTAAAAGTATCCAATTCATTATAAGTAACTTATTTTTCTTTTCTAATTTTCACGTGGGGGCAATAAGTGATGGAAGAACAATAAGTAGCTAGAACCAAACACTAAACAATGGAGTAAAGCTTACCATTGATTACGATATTGCCTGCATGGTTTTAAGTACTTTTTGCAGGACAGACAATGCTTTGGTCCCCAATTTCTTGTTTCCTCACTTTTTCATTCAGCTAGCTTGCATTTATCAGAACAATGAATTCAGTGTCCACCATTCAATTATATGTATATCTTTAAGGCTTTGGACAGACTTTGGAAGAAAAAGAAAAAAGAAAATGTTTAGAAAACCTTGTCCAAACCCAAAAAAGAACCCACAAAAAGTATAGCTTCAAAGAATTACATTACAAGATCCATATACATGGATTGCCTTTGGTTTTATCTACTGACAAGAATCGACCAAGATTCGGAAAAGTAAAAGAGTGTAGCAGTATCTCTGTAAGTAAATTTATTTTTCTAGTGACAGTATGGCTAGGTTTTCAAAAGGGAGAGGAAATGCTTTACACATAATAGATCTGTCTTTTACACGTAAGAGATATAAAAAGGTCATTTTCTTAATTTTAAAATTGTAAAGAAGCATGATATACAAATATCAAATTAAATAATTTAATGATACATGACTTAATTCATATAAAAAAGTTTATATATATATATATATATATATATATATATATATATATATATATATATATATATATATATATATATATATATTTTGCAACAAAAGAAAAATTCTATCTCTTAGCTGTAGGTTACTATGATTGCTTACAAATGACCTAGCTAGTTGATGAAATATCACCTAATGTTGCTAGAGAAATATTTTTGGAAGATTACATGAGGTAAGTGAACGCTTGAGCAATTTATGCCAAATACCCATTGAGTGTTTCTTCTTGGGCTTAATCCATGTTGCAAACACATACTCAGTTGATCAACTCAATTCTATTCTAGGACCAGCCCATTGTATAAACTAGTTCAAATATATATAATAATAAAGAACTAAAATAAACATTAATGTTTCAAAATGAAAACCAAACCAAACAATACTATCTGTCTATCTTCAATCCAAAGTCATCTAATTAGTTTTAAAAAAGAGAGAGAGAGAGAGTAAAGAAACAATAACGCTATTAAGAAGATATGCGAATATTACATATCTTATAATAATAAGTAGGCATGCTGATAAATTTAAGTATTTAAGTGTTAATTAAATAAAACGTTTAAAGAGAAACAAAGATAATTTAGACAGTTATTTTTATGATTAGGATTATTAGATGTCTTTATTCAGAGATTGAAGCATACGCAAAAAGGCTATAATAAAAGGCTCCATTATGTATCTTTGGTTCATTGGTCAATGTTTAGGAATTGTTCTTTATTATTATTAACTATTATCTTTTTGGATGACATATTCTTCAACGTGTTGCAATTATAATATACAACAACAATAACCCACTATAATCTCACTAGTGGGGTCTGAGGAAGTTATTGTGCACGCAGACCTTACCCATACCCTGGGGTAAGGTAGGGTAAGTCAAATAATTATAAAATCTTTCTTTTTTTTCTTAAACTTTGTGTCAAGTCAAACGACATCATCTAATTAAATTGAAACGGGTAGAGTATAATTTCGATTTGAGATAAAAGTTTTTTTTTTTTGTGTTACTTGTGTGTTTTCAGTATTAGATCATAAAATAATTACTTATAATTTTATTTTCCACAGAAGTACTCAAAAATCGCAATAAAGCATCTAAGTACTTTTGTTAAGGGAGGATTTCTTCGTTTATGGAGCTAGTTAAATGGGGATTAGCATTTATCATTTTAAGACGGACACATTTTTATTTTGTAACTTAAACAAATTAGTTAATAATATGCATATAATTTTAAAACTATGTATTTGTTAATATAAATACACGTACAAAGTGCGTACCATAAAACTAGTTATTATTAATTATATTTTCATAATCATATAAATAAGTATAATATAATTATAGCCTGTTTGGCCAAGCTTCTTCGAGCCAAAAATATTTTTTTTTAAAGTACTTTTTTTTTCTAAAGTTGAAGTGTTTGGCCAAACTTTTAGAAGGAAAAAAGTACTTTTGAGTAGAAGCATAAGCAGCTTTGGAGAAGCAAAAAAAAATAATTTTTTCTTCAAAAACACTTTTTTGAAAAGCACGTTTGAGAAAAATATACTTAGAAACAGTTTTTAAAAGTTTGGACAAATATTAATTGCTGCTCAGAAGTATATTTTAAATAAATTAGCCAAACACAAATTGCTTCTCACCAAAAATTCTTTTGAAAAAAATACTTTTAAGAAAAAATACTTTGATTTTTGTAGCCAAACATGCTATTAATAGTGCTACTTATAAGCTCTGAAAAATACTTTTGACACGCTAAAAATCTCTTAGATTCTAGGTAGGCTCAAACACCTGTCAGTCAAGCGAGAAATTAGTGAAACATGCCATGAAAAGTCAGTTCACTCTATTAGCAAAATATTACTCCTCCCTTATTTTTATTTGTCCATTATATTAAAAATATATTTTTATTTTTATTTGTCTATTATATTAAAAATATATTTTTATTTGTCCATTATATTAAAAATATATTTTTATTTTTATTTGTCCATTATACTAAATCAAGAGAAGGACAATTTTTTTTTTCTGTTTTACCCCTATCAATAACTAATTATTCCCCAAATTATTTTCCAAAATTTTTGGAAATGCTATCATTATTATGGTAAAATTATAAGTAATATACATACTTCATTTATTTTCTTAAAAGGAGTGCAAAATCAAAAGTGGACAACTAAGCTAGCATTTGGTCATAAAATCCCAAATTTATCTTTAAAAACCTGATTTGGGTAAAGTTTGGTTTGAAGATGAAAATCTGTTTGAACATCATTTTTCAAAATATATTTCAATTTTTTTTAATAAACATGAAAAGTGACTTATACCCATAAGTTCTAAAACTATCAAAAATACCCAACCGTACCAAACAAATAAACTTGCTAAGATTTTTAAAAAAAATTATTCGTAAGATATTCATTTCAAAGGATTACATTCAAAAGATTTTTATTTGAAAAACGTATAGATAAAAGATGTATATTTTGAAGGACTTGATTAATTGGTTGTACTTGTCCTTATTATTCGTGTGAGCAATATTTATGATATTCTTGTTGCCTTGTTGTTCATATCCCTGATTGATCTTTGTTGCCGTCACTGCTATTTGCTTTCTATTATCTTTGTATATTACTATATTGCACAGGTTAAATGACTAGTGAGTGTCTTGACTGTACCTCGTTACTACTCCACCGAGGTTAGTCTTGATACTTACTGGGTACCGAATGTGGTGTACTCATACTACACTTCTGCATATTTTTGTGCAAAGCCAGGCATTTGAGATATCAGATTCAGACAGAGTTAGAGTGTGATCGCAAGGATTCAAGGTAGGGCTACTTGGTCGTCACAGTCATTTGGAGTCTTTCTATTTTATTGTACTGTCAACTCTTATTCGAACAATATTGTATATTCGATCCTTGAGATCATTGCATGTATTCAGTTAGAGTTCGTTACTCTGTATTACCAGTCTTGGGAGGTTCTTATTATTATTTTCGCTGTTGGTTTCGACATTTGTATTAAATTATATGTTTCAAAAAAAAAAAGGCTCGAATTATAATTGTAATCGGCTTACCTAGTCTTAGAGACTAAGTGTCATCACGGCGCCCGTGGTGGAATTTTGGATCGTGATAATTATTATGGGTAAAATTATAATATACATACTTCATTTATTTTCTTAAAGAGAGTGCAAAAGCAAAAGTGGACAACTAAGCTAGCATTTGGCCATAAAACCCCAAATTTATCTTTAAAAACCTGATTTGGGTAAAGTTTGGTTTGAAGATGAAAATCTGTTTGAACATTATTTTTCAAAATATATTTCAATTCTTTTTAATAAACATGAAAAGTGACTTATACCCATAAGTTCTAAAACTATCAAAAATACCCAACCATACCAAACAAATAAACTTGCTAAGATTTTAAAAAAAATTTATTCGTAAGATATTCATTTCAAAGGATTACATTCTAAAGATTTTTATTTGAAAAACATATAGATAAAAGATTTATATTTTTAAGGACTTGAATAATTGGTTGCACTTGTCCTTATTATTCGTGTGAGCAATATTTATGATGTTCTTGTTGCCTTGTTGTTCATATCCCTGATTGATCTTTGTTGCCGTTACTGCTATTTGCTTTCTATTATCCTTGTATATTATTATATTGCACATGTTAAATGACTAGTGAGTGTCTTGACTGTATCTCGTCACTACTCCACCGAGGTTAGTCTTGATACTTACTAGGTACCAACTGTGGTGTACTCATACTACACTTCTGCACATTTTTGTGCAGAGCCAGGCATTTGAGATATCAGATTCAGACAGGGTTGGAGTGTGATCGCAAGGATTCAAGGTAGGGCTGTTTGGTCGTCACAGTCATTTGGAGTCTTTCCATTTTATTGTACCGTCAACTCTTATTCGAACAATATTGTATATTCGACCCTTGAGATCATTACATGTATTCAGTTAGAGTTCGTTACTCTGTATTACCAGTCTTGGGAGGTTCTTATTATTATTTTCGTTGTTGGTTTCGACATTTGCATTAAATTATATGTTTCAAATTTTTTTTTTGACTCGAATTGTAATTGTAATCGACTTACCTAGTCTAAGAGACTAAGTGTCATCACGACGCCTGTGGTGGAATTTTGGATCGTGACAATTATTATGGGTAAAATTATAATATACATACTTCATTTATTTTCTTAAAGGGAGTGCAAAATCAAAAGTGAACAACTAAGCTAGCAATTGGTCATAGAATCCCAAATTTATCCTTAAAAACATGATTTGAGTGAAATTTGATTTGAAGATGGAAATCTGTTTGAACATCATTTTTTAAAATATATTTCACTTTTTTTTAATAAACATGAAAAGTGACTTATACTCATAGGTTCTAAAACTATCAAAAATACCCAACCATATCAAACAAACAAACTTGCTAATCCTGTATATGCAGAACATTCATCGATGCAATTCATTATCATTATCACAAACCATAGTCTAGAACATAGATAACTTTGGCACAAAATTATTATTTTTATAATGAACTACATAATACACTATCCTAAAATCATAACCTGATATTTTAATATCAACTGCTAATAACACAATTACTAGCTATTACAATTCGTCAAATTGCAATAATATTACAAGATCCATCAGTCCAAAAAAAATAATAGTAACTAGCTAGTGGATTAGTTGGGTCATAATAGATGGTGGACTTTTTTATAAAATACAAAATATTAGTGTAATTTTTGAAATTATTAAAAAATCCAACGGTAGTATTTTGAGCCAAAAACAGGTCTAGCGCTAGTTTTGGGATTTGAAAATTTTGTTTTTAAAATCTACCAAAAAATGGGTAAAATCTACATAAATAAATAGGTTTTACCAAAAAATATTTGAAAAACATTTGTCAAAATCTATTGCCAAACGTTGCTAAAAGTGAAGGGAGGGAGTATTCAAAAAAGGCAACTCATAAATGTGGCTGGTTCTGCAATTTCCAGTAAATTATTTCTTCCTTTTTCTGCCCGAAGTAATTTTCCTTTTTTGGTCTAAATATGTAAGCAATCAAAGAAAGAAGGTGGTAACTTGGAGACGCAATTTGTTGAAACTACCATTTATATAAATACATGCATTTAATGGAGAAGTGAGCCTATGATGACTTTAATTAACTATAAAATCTCTCACCCACTCTGTCAAAAATTGCATACTGTGGTGGGAAAAAGGATCTGTTTACAATCTGCCTCCTCATCTTCTCCACTCCTTCATTACCTTCTACAGGTACGAATATATAGCAGTTCTGTATATTTTTGTGCGAACACCGATATTGACTCTGTTATATATGCTTTTCCTTCACTATTTGATCTGATTATGTAATATTGGTTATATTGGCTATCTTGGAATTTCAGATTGCAGCCCAAGGTCTTTACATAACATTTTGGATTTAATTTGGTTGGGTTGAAGTTGGATATATATTCGTTTGCACTATCAAGAATCACTCAGGTAATTAATTTTATTGCTTTTGTTTCTGAAATGGGGATTATGTGATTTTGTTTTAGTGTTTTGTTCTGAGCTGGATTAAGGTGTAGATTGGTTTGAGGCTGGAATTAGTTATGTTGGTATTATTTTTTATTTATCGTTTTGATATGTATTAATCTTAGTATTATCAATATTATCGTTTTATCCTGGATTAATATTCTACCATCGGACGGATATAAGTTTTTCTGGTACTATTTTTAATTTTGAGATTAAATTATCTCAGAATTAGTAACCAAACAAGATATAAATCGATATTAAATTTTCGTCCCAATATTATTTTTGCTTATTTTGGGGAAACATAAAAAAAAGAAAGAAAAAGAGATAGAATATCAAGAAGTTGGTGGCATATTAATTTGATCATTTATTCACCAGAAGTACCTTTCTTTCGCTGGCATCTTAAAGCCCACAGCTGTAAATTTTATTTCCGCCATTGAAGACTACCAACCTTACCAGGCTTCAAGTAAAAGATTTTGATTATTCCATCTAAATGTAGTAATCTAATTTACTTTTTCCTTTTATAATCTAAATTCGTCCTTAAAACTTTGTATTTTTGTTACCTAGCATTAGGATATAGATTTGGTTGAAACTTGAAAAATAAATTTTTTAAGTTGTGTTGAAAAATAACTTTTAGAACTTGAAATTGTATTTGGATATGTATTTTATTTAAAAAAAAGGTGAAGTTTTGTGAGTGGAAGAAAAATTTTCACCCAAAAATCGCCCTAAATCAATTTTTAGGAACTTGATTTTTTTTTCAAAAACTAATCATATTCCATGAATAAATATTATTTTCAAATTATTTTTTCCGTCAAAATCTATGGTCGGTCCTTGATATTCAATATACTGCTTTGGTAGGAGTGATGCGAGAGACATTTGTTTTTAATTGTAGTCATTGTAATGCATATCATAAAAAAAATAATAGTAATGCAACACGTTATGTGTTCAGTGTACGCATATTTTAATTCTTCCAAGTTTTGTTTTGTTTTTCCTTTTAAATTAATTACCTTACATTGTCCGTGTCAACAATATTAACTAAATTAGGGATTGCAAGACTTGTTTACAAAGATTTTATCTAAATCAGTACCTTTTTTTTAAATAAGAAATTAGTTTTCCCCATTTTTACTGACCAAATAATGCTTAGAATGGCTAATAGTCTAATGTTGCAGTACGTAGGACCCCCTCCAATACAGCAAGACAAAAGGCAAAAGTTTTTGTTATCTTTTCCCCTCTCTTTGCGGTGTTAAACGACTAGTCGCAATTAAAAACGGGTAGATTTATATATCTAATTATTAGTCTCGGATTAAAAAATAAAAATACTATTAGAAAAATGTTAAATGATATAAATGAAATCTGTACCTTTTTCTAAAGCAAGTTATTATTGTTAACAGAAACTAAAAATAAAGTATATTCTACAAAAGTATCTAATATTGTAAGATTATAAAAATGTACCGCTAAAATCGGTGATTGACTAAAAGCTCTTGTAATTAAGTGGCCCTGTTTATTAAAAAAGATAATGCAACCAAAATTCCACAATAAAATCAAGACATGCTTCAGGATACTTTGATCTGTTGTGCAGAAACTAGCAAAGAAGGTGAAAAAGAACAGCAAAAATTACAATACTAGTAAAATACTATAGTGTGTATTATTTCAAGATAGTATTAATTGTCCATCAATCTTAACAAATATAAAGACATATTGCAAACATGGTTTTATTGGTGTCAGTAACAGTATATCAAGTGACATTAGTCTACCTCAGACAAGTATTTTTGCCTTCCCAATCCAATAACTCTCTCAAAGAAAGTTACATGGCATCTGCCGTTACTCTCATTGTGTTTCAAATAATAAGCTGCGCGCAGTTGGAGATATGTCTATTCCTTAATTCTTGTGCTTTGTCTTCATAATGTTGCAGATGGATATAGCAAAGGATTTAACAGCAGGGACTGTTGGTGGAGCAGCACAATTAATAGTTGGCCACCCTTTTGATACCATAAAAGTCAAGCTCCAAAGCCAGCCTTCTCCATTACCCGGGCAACCTCCAAAATATGCAGGTGCCATTGATGCAGTCAGGAAAACAGTAGCTTCTGAAGGTCCAAAGGGTTTATACAAAGGCATGGGAGCTCCACTTGCAACTGTAGCCGCCTTCAACGCTTTGCTTTTTACCGTTAGAGGTCAAGCCGAGGCGCTGTTAAGGTCTGAACCTGGTGCCCCTCTTACTGTCAGGCAGCAAATCCTTTGTGGAGCTGTTGCTGGTACTGCTGCATCATTTCTTGCCTGCCCAACTGAGCTCATCAAATGCAGGTTAGCTCTTTGTAGCATTAAAGTCAGAAATATATTACTTCCTCTGTCCCCCTTTTTTTGACACTTGTTAGTTGTCAAGAGTTCATTTGACTAACATTCGGAGTTAGATTGGACTAGATTAATTTACTTTACAAAATAAAATATGGATGTTTAGAAACTGTACATATTAGAAGTTACAATTCACTCCATAAGATGGTGAAATAAGTCATTTTAAGATGTTAGTCAAAAGTTCACTAATTTTTGAAAATGAGAGTCTCAAATTTGGTGCAGAGGGAGTAGAGCATATCTTCAAATATATGTAAAGTTTTCCTCAGCTCCTCTATGATCAACAGTCAAGTTGGCTGCCACTGGGCCTCATTGTTTAGGGCCAATAAACATAACTTATAAAAACTACTATTCATATCATTTCATGTGTTCTAAGGCTTCCTCTATGTAGCATTAGTGGTAAACCTGCTTGTGTATTTAGCAAAATTGATTGCTGAATTCTCAAATTTGACTGCAGATTGCAAGCCGATAGCGCGTTGGCAAGTGTAGGATCAGGTTCTGTGGCCATAAAATATGCAGGGCCAATGGATGTTGCACGACACGTTCTTCGTTCAGAAGGAGGTGTGAGGGGTCTCTTCAAAGGTCTATTCCCAACCCTGGCACGAGAAGTACCGGGAAATGCTGTCATGTTTGGCGTATACGAAGCGTTAAAGCAGTACTTTGCAGGAGGCATGGATACTTCTGGACTGGGAAGGGGTTCACTTATAGTAGCTGGAGGCTTGGCTGGTGGTTCAGTCTGGTTTGCGGTGTATCCAACAGATGTTATTAAGAGTGTTATTCAGGTCGATGATTATAGAAACCCAAAATACTCTGGTTCTTTTGATGCTTTTCGGAAGATTTTGGCATCAGAAGGTGTCAAAGGCCTTTACAAGGGGTTTGGACCTGCTATAGCGCGCAGTGTCCCAGCAAATGCTGCTTGCTTCTTGGCATATGAGATGATTCGGTCTAGTTTGGGATAATCGCTCCTCCAGGATTGATGGAAGGTTTTGGGAACGGTTACACTTACTTCTTTAACTAGATTTTTCCCAATTGGAATGATCTGTAATTCCAATTTATATTCCAGTAGGACAATTGTGCTTTAAAAAATTTTATACCATTTTTGGGGGACTAAGAAGAAAGAGATTTTTGTGAGCTAAGTTTTGTTATCATACAAATATACAAGAGGCATAGATTACCAAAAAAAAATAGTTGCCAGTTTTTGTTATCTGCTCTGCTAATTTCATCTTCAGTGTTTATTCGTTTTTGAGTTTTGACAATGTCAAGAATGACAAGATGATGGATTAAAAAATCCAGGAGATTGTACATTTCATTCAGATATTCACAATGCCGTATCTTAACATTTCAAATAATTGAAGCATGATTCTTGATTGAAGACTTAAAGATAGTTAGTGCTCGCGAGTGTTCTTAATTGCTGTTGTTTCTTTTCTATTTTGGCTTCAACTAAAGAGGTAAAGATGATAAAAGATAAGGTATAGTCACAAATAGGAGTGACTTATTGCAGATTGTCGTCATTAAAAATACTATCATTCTTCCCTTCTAGTCTCTAGCTAGTCCGTCCATGCATTCCGAGCGAATGGCAGTAAAACAGATTTATATCTTGCTTTGATGACATGTTTAGAACTTAAAAGTACAAACCTAACAGTTTAAAGAAAATCCTACAATCAAAATAATTTAGTATCGCCTTATCCCTTGTTCTTGTTTGGTTACTAATTCTGGGAAAGTTATCCTAAGATTAAAAATAGTACCAATATAATTTATACGTGTCAGAGGGTGGAACAGTAATCCTAAAATAAACTAGTAAAATTGACAATCTCAGAATTAATACTGTTTACCCGAAAAACGGATAGAGTTAAATTTATACGTAGTTCTAAGGATACGTGAAATAACTTGGCACAAATTAAAAAGTAAGTAGAAATATACTGAGTATTGACTGTATAAAGAATGAAATACAAACCAAACTGAGTGGAAAACGGTTTGTGAACAAGCAAGACGAATCAATATACAAAACCATAAAAAAAGATAATCTCTATATGAATATCAGTATGTTTTCTTCTGTGAATATCAATAACATGAGAGTGTATCAATGCCTTGATCTTGGATGCCTCTACAGAAATAGTAGCTATCCCTCTTATAGTGGAGGAATCTTACTTTAGATATAATTAAAAATACAGTGGGGATCGCATGATAGATTAGCTTTTTCCTAATTCCCGCAGAGATTCTCTCCCTTAGTGCGGCTGTAACGGCTCTTGTCTCTTGGCTCGATCTTGGTCAGATTTGGTATGTCGATTTCCAGATTTAGAGCTCGATATTGACTCGGAGCTCGGTATCGAATCGGGCTTGATATTGGTCGGTCTCTGGCTCTTAAGCTCGATGACACCGCTTCACTTCATAGTTCGATTTGCACTCGAGCTCGGTAATAATGACTTCGATCTCTGTATTTGATCGGTCCCAGAAATTCGAGCTTGGTAACCTGAATTCAAATCTTATCTCGATATTATGAAGATGACTTTCGGTCCATTATGTTCCAATCTTGACTAACCATAGAAAGGTCGAAACCGATTTTGACCGTATACAAATACAACATACCAAATAGTTAATAAAAAATAATATCAAGAATAATTAATTCCAGCGTAACTAATTTCAATATAACTAATCTCAACATAACTAATCCAAGCATAACCTGTATTCAAACCAAACCACCCCTTATAGTAGTATAGTGAAGGAAACAGAAATTCTGTCTAATGGGAGTCTTAATTTGTATTCAAAAACTGTTGTTGGTACCTGTTACACTTGGCTTTCATATCTGTTTCTTGGAAGTTGATGACAAGAATAGAACTAGTAATCATTTACCTACATAACTGAAATGGACAAAGAATCTATGCACCGGAATACCTACACACCTATATTAATCATATACTCAGCCGCGTTTCAATTTGTTTAAATATTTTTGGAAAACGAAGGTCAAATTCATGCTCCCTTCGTTTCAATTTATGTAAATTTATTTCTTTTTTAATTCTTGTAAAAAAAATAATTATTTTTCTTTTTTGAAAATAATTTACCTTTATGCAATGATTTATAGTCACACAAAACATATATGCCTCGTTTTACATCACAAGTTCAAAAGTCTTCTCTCTTTTCTTAAATTCCGTACCCAATCAAATGGGTTCACGTAAATTGAAACGGAGGTAGTAATTTTTTTCTGTGAAATTGGACATAAATTCTTTTAGTTTATCGAAATAAAGTTTACATATTTAGAAACTACATAAAAAATACGATAAATTACAATAATTAACAATTCAAAATATTTAAAAATTATTTACAAAAAAGATACTCAAAGAAAATCTTGTTTGGCTCTCCAAAAAGTAATAAGTTCTAATTTTTTTTATGGAAACAGAGCGAGTATGTTATAAGACAAACGTTATCCTCAAGAATGGGATTCATCATAAAACAGTTTTATTGGTGTTTTATTTTGTGAATTATTTATTAGCTAGTCTTATCTTGTGCAATGATAAGATAAATAAATTAATAAATAAATAACTGACTCTTCTAGATGGCTTTCATGACTTGTATAGAACCTAAAAGTCCAAAATAAAGGGAAAGTTTAATAAATACAAGATCTATAAGAGTTAATGACATAAAATACAACTAATTTTCATATTACAAATTGTGCAACTATATAATGTATATAATATTATTAAGTAGCATGTAACTCTTTAAAAACCCAAAACACTCCCCTCCGATCCACAGGCGGGATGATATACAAGCATTTAATTGGTTTTTTCTTCTTCTTGCAGCTCCGTATACTAACAGAATTAAAACTCTCTTTCTTTAAAATATACAAACTTGAAATATGCTAATGTGGTATACTAAAGCAACACTGTGTAAATATATTAAATATATTAATCATATAATATATATTAAATATATTGTTTATATGTAATGAATATTTTAACCATACTACATGTCGTAGATATTATCTATATTATTATAAAAATTTGAATACAATGTCGGTTTACAAAAATAAGCTTATAATATTAAGCATAATAGCTCATAATAAAAGAAAATAATCGAAATTCTAGATATTAGCCTTATAATACTATTAATTTTAGGACATAATAATACACGTTAGTAATCCTACATGATTACCTTTAGGAATCCTATTAGTATAATTACTTTCGGGCGGTCTAATTCATATAAAATTGAACAAGTAAATATCTTTAGTCATGTAATCCTATTACTTTTAGGATATACTTCTTAAAAATTCATATTACTAATTTAATTCAAAAACGTATTATAATGTCCTATTACTAATTTAATTTGAAAATGTATTATATTGTCCAAATCCATTTAGAAAAAGGAGAGCTAGCCTATTTTATTATAAAAGTATAAATACAATATTAATATACCAAAATAGCCCTAAAATATTAAGCAGAAGAACTCATAGAGAAAGGACATAACTTCAATAACCTATTTTTTGGACTACAATACCTTATTTGCTAATTTTTAAAATTAATAAAATTTTATCTATTAAATTCTTATTAAAAATATGTAGGAAGATTTAATAAAATTAATTTCATAAGAATTCTCTGTATTGGCAATACATTACCACTCCATAATGTCCAATACCAAAAAAAGATAAAAGTAATATTAAATGGACTACATACAGAGTTGAAATTGAGAAAAAATACCCCAACGATAATATATTTTTATATTATATTTGAACTATTTTATTACTCAAATAATATTTTTTAATCAATTTTTCATGTAATATTGAAAAATACCCAATTATTAAACAACAACTAAGAAAATATTTAAGAATATAAATGTGTGAGAAAGAGAAAAAAATAATTTGTAAGAGTCAATACCACTAATGATTCTACAAACATAAAAATCTAAAAGTGAAATGTTATATCAATCTTTTACTCTTTTGAAAATAAAATTTATAGTGGATAAAATTATAATTAAGATTTAATATTCAAAACAAGCGATGAAATATTAAGATCTAAATCAACATAGAATAAATTATTTTTTATGTTAAAATCAAATAATTAAATCTTTAATTAATTATTTAGCAAGAGAGTCCAATTCAGTTATTTTTTATAGTATAATTCTTATTCAAGTTAAAAAACATATCTTAGGATACATGTATTTATTCCATAAAAAGAGTGTTAGAACACAAAGTAAAAATGTTAGTATATTATTAAGAATCAAAATGTCATACAAGTGAGTGAAGAAGCACAATCAAAACTAAATCATAATCAAGAACAATCTTTCAAAACTATATTATAAAGAGTCGACTCTGGTATAATGAGATTATTCTTTATAGATGTCTCCGGCGTAATCGAAATAATATTTATATGTCATGCATTACTTGCAAATATCATATCAAGAGGCGTGATACTATTAGCAATAATAGCAAGTGGTTTACCAACGACGCCCTTTTTCCCTGGGTACACTGCGTTTCATGCCCGCAGATCCCGATAGACAGGTCGAGAGCCCTCTAAGTAGGCTATCAATACTAAATTTGTCAGGAAAGCAAAATTGATAATATTGTATGAAGCACTTATGGCAAAGTGTCAAACAATCGAAATAATTGCCCATAGTTCTTATCAATGAACCGTTTGGTAGAAAATTAATGGTTTGGGAGGTGATTTCTATCAAGTACTACCAGTAGTTCTAAAATCGATAAAAGTAGAGACTGTAAAAGCTAGCTTGCCAAAGTTATACTTCTGGCCTCAAATGAAATAAGATTCAACTCACAAGAAATATAAAGTAAGAACAAATCCAGTATTTAGTGTCTTCTTACTTTATGTCGGAAACAAAAAAAAGCATCCAATAAAAGATGATTTGGTTTTTCCTAAACACTTCGTTATCAATCCCAATGGTAATAATAGTACATTTAATAATAGAAATATTTCTATCATAAGATTAAAATATATTTTGTGCAAATCGCAGGATATAATTAAAAACATATCTTAATTAGCTTGCAAAAATACATATATTGATCAACTAAATAAAAGGTTGATTGCAAAATTGTATAATAAAAATAAAGTGTTTTTCAGTTTTTGACTCAGTAGAAAATGATACCAATAATTACTACCATAAAAAATACTTAAATACTTTAATAACAAATGGCCTTCTACCATACATGTTTGTTGTCAAGTTTATTATTTCTACCGTATTTTAGTGTCACCGTATATATAATAGACTAAGTTAAAATTGGTCTTCCATTGTATATAGGTTAATTTTGAAAAAAATATATCTGTCATGCTAATGAAAAACTTAGATACGCCGAATAGCTTATGTAATAACACACAGATGGTATATAGAAGTTTTGATAATAACGCCATACATGCAAAAATTATGATACTGGTCAATGTGCTTCTAAGTATATTCTTATCCCTGAATTCAACTTTCGTCTTATGAAACTAAGAAATATCCTTTTAAATTTGTGTGAAAATAAGTTTTAGTATGTTTATGTTTTGCAAATATAACAAATAAAGTACAAGGACAAACATCCTAAATATTGGACTATATTTACCGCAATATGTTTTCTCGCACGAACAACTGTATGTTGCACTTTCAAGAGAGATATCCAGATCGACAATAAGAGTTTTAAGGTAGAGCAACCAAAGTATTAGGAGGAAACATACACAAACAAATATTGTCCACAGAGAAGTGTTCGTTAAGATACCATTACATTAAATATTTTTAAACTATAATACATAATAATCTAACTAACATGAAAAAATTGATCATTTGTGTAAGTTTTGATGATGTCATTTTATTTTATATTAATGTATTATGCTAATGTAATAATATTTTTCAGCATTTAGATGATTATTGTATTATTATACATAAAATTTCTCTCATTAATTAAATTTTATTATTCCTTCGTATAAATAAAAGTTTAAATCATCACGTGCCATTATTAACGTGCAACTAGTACTAAGATATTATATATATGAAATATATAAGGTATTTCATGATATACCGTATTGTAAGAAATTGAATTAAGATATATATATATATATATATATATATATATATATATATATATATATATATATATATGTTTGGAAAGTGTACTGGCTTTTAGTCATATTAGTTAAAATATACAATATCAAGTATATCACATAGAAGCACATAGAACATACATCTCCTCTTCGTCTTCTTTTAATTCATTATCGTGACACAGTAAAAGAGGGACACACACAGATTGCATTCGGATGACTCTTTCATTTTGCACTATTTTTCTCTACGGGAATATTTATAACTCAAAAGACACCCAAAAGAAGCAAACACCGGCCATAAACGTTGTGTCACTACAAGAAAAAGCCACTTTATTTTTATATTGATCTTGAAAATTAAATGGCGAAGGAGAGTTGTTATACACAAGATGATGATAGGTTTAGAAGTAATAAATTGATATGCATTCAGTACCAGTATCCCACGTTTAGGGGAGTAATGTGCCCATCTAAAAGCAAATGAAAAGTCCTCAACTTTTATTGTGTAATGGAAGTTAGACACATAACGATGTTATGAACTCAAGATTGTTCTTGGTGGATTAAGAAATCTTAGATAGTTATGCATTTAAATATAATGATAGTTTTCACGATAATCCTTATTTGCACATACTAAAATGAGATATTTAAGGGATATGAAGTGGTATACCAAATCTAATTAGAAAGTCAAAAAATTATGAAAAATTGTATTTTATGTAATTTTTTTAAAGAAAATGTAACTTATTTAAATAAGTCTTAAATAGGTTGTATTTTGTGTAAATTAAGATAAACGTAGTATATAATTTAAAGGTCACACTAGCAATAATTGAAGTTATTAGTTCAAGGAGGTCTATATAAGCTTTTTTATTATTTCTAACTACAGAACCATAACACATTCATGTGTAGAACTTAAATGTTTAAACCTAACAGTTTAAAGGTCAAATTAGCAACGATTAAATAAACAGGTCCAAAGTCTCGTACTCTTATTTCAATGACGCATGCACCAAGATACTCATATTTTATTCTGCATCAATTATATTGAGCCTGCCTAATTTTTTAGTGGGAAGGAGAAAAATATCTCACCTAATTTTAGACGATTAGTAGTACATATCGGCTTAAGCCTTCTACGATTCTAACTCAAGTGCATCTTGAATCGAGCTGCGGGTTATAATTAATCTAATTTGGTGTATTCTTGATTATCCAACATATACTAACAAATATATTTACACACGATAAGGGATTTAAAAAGTCATGGTTTCATGATTTCATCTATAGCGAAAGTCTCAATCGGTTTTCATCTATTTCCGACGTGGATGTTGATGCTAATTCTTTTTCTAATCATTGGCTCGATTTGGCTCAACTTGGTCAACGCTCGAGTTTGATCAAGCTGGATCGATTCAACTCTTGTAAGTTGTAACTCGACAACTTGTATACTGCCTGCAAATTGAGGCTTGATCATGAACACGAGCGTGAGAGATTGCTTTCTCGTATTTATGATCAAGCTAATACAAAAAGTTGCGAAATTGTTCACGATTGCACGTATTCTCTAATTTGAGAAATAAATGTTGCTTAAACATCACCTCCATGGAATGAACTTATATTGTAACTTCAAAATGAAAAAAGAAAAAAACAGTTTAAAATATAAATCCAAAATTCCATATTACAATATCGCCGTTACCTTGGTCAAAGTATAATCAAATTACTCGAAAAGAAAACGAAATAGAAAAGAGCAAATAAAGTAAAGATTCATTCGAAAAAGAAGAAGATACTCCCTCGGTTTTTTTGTTTCTGTTCCATTTTTAAAAAAATAACTCTATTCTAAATTTTGAAACAATTTAGCTTAAACTTTCAATTCTACTCTTAATGAGAAACTTTTATAACCACATAAATATTCTGGACCCCTTTTTAACTTGTTTAGTACCACAAATTTTAAAAATTTTTATTTTTTCTTAAACTCTGTGCAGTCAAACAAATTCACATAAATTGAAACTAAGGGTGGCAAGTGGGCCGGTCCAGGCCCGGGACCGCGGGCCAAACGGGCCACACGGGCTAAACGGGCCAGGACCGTTTAGCCCGGTTTTAGTGGGCCTGGGCCGGTCCTATGATTTGGGCCCGCCAGGCCCGGGACCATTTAGCCCGCCAGGGTCCGGGACCAGACCGGTCCCTTAGCGGGCCAAACGGTCCCAACGGCTTTTTTTTTTTTAAAAAAAAAAATATAGCCGTTGGGCTGTCAAAAATAGCCGTTGTCTATTTATAAAATAGCCATTTAACCCCCTCCCCCCAACTTTATTTCCCCCTCCCCCCTCCCCTCCCCCCAACTTTGTTTTAATCCCAAACTTTTTATAATTACACTTTTTCCCTATTTCAACTATAAATACCTCATAATTCTTTCATTTTTTTCTTACAAAATCATCAATCTATCACAATCTTTCTCTAATTTTCTTGTATAATTGCTACTATTGCTTACTTTATTGTTACAATTTGTGAAATAATTGTGAAATTGGTGAATTGAAGTCTTCAATGATAATCAATTTTCAACAAGTTGTTCGTCAATTCGGTAAACTCATTCCAACTCTTAAGTTTTAATATTATAATTTTGTTTGTTTTATTTATTTTCTATTACTTTATTAATTAAGATGGCTTCCTTAAAAAAAAAAATTGGTAAAAATAAGTGAAAATCCAAGAGTGACGAATCTAGTGCTCAATCTGTTCCTCCTCCACTGCCCCGGGCTCCCCGAACCAAACTCCATATACGTCCTACACCTGCTATTCTTGATAGCGATAATAGTTTATTACAATTTACTGAAAGTCAATTTTGCCATAATATTAGAGCTGGTGAACAATTAGACCATGAATTAATGAATGCTCTTTATTCTAATCCAACTATTGATGAAAATGATGACGAGGAAATAGATTTTGATGAAACTCAACCGGATGATGATACACCAACTAGTCCTGCTCATGATGTTAACCCAACTAATGATAACCCTATTAATCCAAATGATGCCCCATTTGATACTCCTGTTACTACCCCTACTTTTTCTAGACAACCTAGCAAACGGACAGAAACATCTCCCGTTGGTCATTTTTTACTCAACTAATTTCAGAAAATAAGTCTAAGTATAAAACTTGTGGCACGGAGTTAGTTTTTAAATATTTTGGATCGCGGGAGGAGGGAGGAGAGGAAGGGGGGGACGTGAACTTTGGCTAGATACATAATGAAACACCCTCAAGATAGAGTGAGATATCTAGGTCTGAAAGCTTTGGCCGAGGGGAAAAGTCTACCTACTCCTAGTCAGGTTGACCCTAGTACCGGTTCAAATCAATTTCAACCGAGAATTAATATTGTTACCGGTGGTATTTTATATTATGATCCAAAAAAAGATCGGGAAAAATTGGCAAAAATGGTAACTGTTATGTGTTTACCCTATAGTTTTTCTTATGACCCTAACTTTGTACATTATATTAGAAATTTTTTTAATCCTACTTATAAAGGTTTTCCTAGCACAACCGTAAAGAGCGATATTTATAAATATAAACATGAATATGAACAATATTTGTGCTATTTATTTACTCATATAAATTGTCGTGTTGCTATTACAACTTATATTGGTAGAAGTGGTAACGACTGTGATTACCTTACTGTTACCAGTCATTGGATTGATGAGGATTGGATAATGCAAAAGCGCATTATTTCTTATAGAATAATTAATTCACGGCACACAGGGGCAATTTATTGCTAGCACAGTTACATATATTTGTAGATATTTTTGCATTAGTGATAAAATAATGTCAATTTCAATGGATAATGCTACTAGTAACACAAATGCTATAGCCTTGCTTAATCCTACATTTAGTGATATTTTTCATGTTAGATGTATTTGTCATACCATTTAATTGTGGGTGATGGTATGAGAATTTTAAATATTAAAATTGAAAAGGTTAAAATGGCTCTTAACTAGCTTTTTTATTCAAACCGTAGAAGTAGACTTAGAGAATATTTTAAAAGATGCGATGAATTTGGCCTAAAAGAAAGAAAGGTTCCTAAACCTTGTCCAACTAGATAGAATTACATGTATAAAAGTTTGGTTGTTGCATATGAATATAGAAATCCCATAAACTCAATATTTAATGCACATATAAGTGATGATGGTGAGCACCTTACAAATGGGGATTGGAATAATGTTAAAATACTTGTAGATTTTTTAGAAAAATTTTATATTGCTACAAATGAATTTTCTGGGCAATATTATCCTACTATTTCTAACTGTTTAGTTTATATTGCAGAACTTGCAAATTTGTTTGCTCATTTTTCAGAGGGTGGGAAAATTTATAAACTTGCTATTGATTCTATGAGAAAAAAGTTTAAAAAATATTTTTTCCCTATTCCCCCTATTTATGGTGTTTCTGCTTTGTTAAATCCTTGTATGAAATTAGAAGGTCCTCATTTTTGGTATGAAACTGTTTATAATGGTTTAGCACTTAAAGATGAAGAATTGTCTCAACTTCCAAAAACAATAGTCTCAATTAGAATAAATGCTCAAACTATTTTTAATACTTATCAAGTTTCATTAAATCATGCTAGACCAAATGTTCCAAGTCATTCTTCTTCTGATTCTCAATCATCTAAAAGAACTGCGGGAGTAAGAGCACTTAGTGCTTGGGCAGAATTTAGGGGTTCTTAAGGTTCTAGTAGTAGTGATTTTTCACAATTGAATGAGCTTGAAGTTTATTTGTCACAGGGAATTGAGGAAGTGAATCCCGACGATTCCTTTAATCTTTTGGAATGGTGGAAGGACAAAGAAAAATATTTTTCGGTTCTTTCAAGGATGGCCCGAGACATTTTAACTATTCAAGCTTCAACAGTGGCATCAGAAAGCGCTTTCAGTCAAGAAGACTTCAACTCGGTGATTATAGAGCATCTATGAGGGAGAGTTTAGAAAAATCAGTACTTTTCAGAGATTGGATCCGGTCGGAAAGAAGAAATTTTGGACTTGCTGAATCACAACCAAATGAAGACGAAGCTTACGAAGAAATGCTAGCTGAACTTGCGGAGGATGTTGCTTCGCCCGGAAGTGGCGATGACCAAGCTACTTTTCCGCCACCACCAACGGAAATTCCTCCGGACCTTGATAGATTTATGAAGTTTGTAAGAGATACCATGTAACTTGTATGAACAAAAATTAGTATGTATTATGTAACTTATATTTTGGCACATCTTGATTAGTTTCTTTTTCTTCTCAATGGTGGTATTAGCACCTTGTTGTGCTCATTCCATATGGGAATGAAGACTAAGAAAGATATTGCCATATTTTTTAATGCTATAATAAAATTACAAGGCATATCTCTATATTTTTGTCTTTAGACTTAGATATTAATTTTAACATCCTTTTGTCTCTAAAGGGGTGATTCTTTTTGGAATGCACCAAAAATATAATAGGTTCACATAAATTGGAGTGGAGGGAATAGTAAATTCTTTTAGAAAGCTAAATAGTTTATTTTTCAACCCAATTTGAATATATACATCTTATATATATTATATATATATACATATACATATATATATATATATATATATATATACATCTTATATACTATATATAAGATGTATATATAGCTTATCGAATATAGCTTTTATATATATATATATATATTCGATATTAAATATTGAATATTATAATTTAGGATGTTAAATACAAAATTTATAAAGCATTGTCTTAGATATTTTTTTAACATCCTTTTATCTCTAATATCTATTTAATTTTTTTTAAAAAAATATATTGGGCACACTTAGCCCGCGGGCCGGAACCGTTTAGCCCGGGACCGTCTCGGACCGGTCCCTATAAAAAGCCCGTTTAGGCCTCGTTTAATTTGGGACCTGTTCGGAACCGTTTGGACCGGCCCACTTAGCCCGTTTAGGCTCGGAACCGGCCCATTTACCAGTCCTAAACAGTGGAAATAGTAATAAATGGAGTATTGACTTGTGAAAAATAAGGGAAAAAAAACAAATAACTTGTCTTGACTTGCAGCTTAAGAGCTTAGCTGACCTTTCGACCAATCATGGGCCACCTAGCGGGGCAGCAACCAACCTGTCCTCTCACTTACTTGACCTTGACACTTTGCTACGCACTCTACATTTTCATTTTTTATATCTACACACTCTAAATTTTCTCTTTTACTCAATCTCATTTTATATCCTCCACTTTCTTCGTTTCAATTTGAGTGATATATTATAATTTGATATAAAATTTAAGAAAAATAAATACTTTTGATTTTATATATTTTATACTATTTATATAATTATAATAATTTTGAACTTGTGATGATAATATAACTATAAAGACTTTGCATTAAGAACAAGATGAAATATTTTTCAAATATAGAAATGAATCATTCTTTAAAAATTAATTAATTAAAAAATAATATCACATAAAATAAATAAAACAGATAGTATTTTTTTTTCTTATCTATTTTTTTTTAAAAAGTTGATACCTTTTAATATTTGAATGTTCTTCTACTTTAGTGCTTTTATTTTGCCCTTTACAAAATTGGAGGAATTAACATGTACTTGCTCCGTTTTAATTTATGTGAACCCATTTGACTGGGTACAGAGTTTAAGAAAAGAGAGAAGACTATTGAATATGTGGTGTAAAATGAGGTACATATATTTTATGTGGCTATAAATCATTGCATAAAGGTAAATTGTTGTCAAATAAGGAAAAAGATCATTCTTTGACACAAACTAAAAAGGAAATAAATTCACATAAATTTGAAACGGAGGGAGTATAATATATAGAGTCAAAGACTATTGGACATTAAAGAACAAAGTGATTGCTTCTCTTCTATTATTCACTTATTATTAAAATAAGAATAAAATAAACACTTTATTTTTTCCATTTGCCTTTCTCTTCACCTTTAATCGCTCACGAATGTAAACAAAATAAAATCTTTTTCCCCCTTTCTCTTTCTCCATCTTTTTCATTTCAAACCTCTCTCTCTCTCTCTCTTTCCATTTAATGGAGCAATCTGAGAGCTCAACGACCCACGTTCATCAGCAGCATCAAGAGCCCGAAGAAGAACCAAACGGGTCATCAAACACGACCCATCACTTAACGGTTCCACCCGGTTTGACACCAGAAGAATTCGATGAGCTAAAATCAAGTGTGACTGAGTTCCACACATACCGAGTCAACTCAGCCACACAATGCTCTTCCCTACTCGCACAACGCATCCACGCGCCGCCGCACATCGTCTGGTCCGTCGTCCGCCGTTTCGACAAACCCCAGATATACAAACACTTCATCAAGAGCTGTTCCGTCGGAGAAAACTTCTCCATCGCTGTGGGTGCCACGCGTTACGTCAACGTCATCTCCGGTTTACCGGCGGATACAAGTACTGAGAGGCTTAATATTTTGGATGATGAAAAGTACGTTACGGGTTTCAGTATAATTGGTGGGGAACATAGGTTGAGGAATTACAGGTCAGTTACTACTGTACATGGATTCGATCAGCAACGCGATGGGAAAATCTCGACCGTTGTTTTGGAATCTTACGTTGTTGATGTACCTGAAGGGAATACTGAAGAAGACACTCGTCTTTTTGCTGATACAGTCGTCAAGTTGAATCTTCAGAAATTGGGCTCCGTCGCTGAAGCTATAGCTCGTGGAGGCAACGGTGTCGTTTGATAATATTGAAAAGACGATACAGAAAGGTTTAATTTTTTCTTCATCTTAATTTTCTTTTTTCTTTACCATTTAGCTTTCTTTTTCGGGGGTTTGGGTTTTGGGTTTATTTCTGAATTGTTTTTCTTTGAAATGTTTTGTTTTTTAAAGGGTTCATGGAAACAAGGTCATTTTAGTCGATGTGATGTACAGAATCAAGAAATGTTAAGATGAAGATGTTGTATTCTGTACCTTTTTTATTTTGTTGAAAGAAGAAAAAATCCGTTTACTTTTTTTTTTCAATTAAAGTGTCGTTGTTGAGTGGAAATGGAAAGTTTTACTTTTTTACCAAGTTTCCATTTTAATCTACCTTAGCTTATTAATACTCCATCCGTTTCCAATTTATGTGAATCAATTTGATTGGACACGAAGTTTAAGAAAAGAGAGAAAATTTTTGAACTTGTGGTTAAAAATGAGACACATATTGCATAAAGGTAAATTGTTTCCAAATAAGGAAAGAGGTTATTTTGTTTTTACATGGACTAAAAAGAAAATAAATTCACATAAATTGAAACGGAGGGCGTAGCATTTTGCTAATCTACAGAATGTTATACACGTAGACTAATACGGAGATGAAAGTTGATTGTTGAAGATGTTGTATTGCTCTTTGTAGTTTATAGTGGAGATTCAACGTTTGCTTCCTAGTTTCCATATTAATTTAAATTTGCTTAATCACTTGCCTTTTTTACTTTGAAATAAGAGTCTATGAATATAACGCCATTGCAAGATTTACTCAGTATTGGATCTCTCTCGGGTAATTCAAAAATAGTGAGACTGTGATTGAAAAATAGCCACAATATTAAAATTAATTAAAATTTAGTTATTTTTAATGTAAAGATAAATTTGAACAAAAATACTGTTTTCGAAAAATATTTCAGCATAATATACTGGAGTTCGAGTTTTTTACATGTAAACTTTTAGCATAATATACTAGAGTTTCAGCATAATATACTGGAGTTCCAGTATAATATGCTAGAAGTTTATATACATGTGCTCCAATCTCCAATATATTATGCTGAAACTTTTCGTGTGCTGGAGTTCCAGCATAATATGTTGAAAGTTCATACATAAGTGCACTCCAGTATATTATGTTGGAACTTTTCGTGTTGCAGCAAAATAACGGCTATTTTTCAATGAATTTGCAAACGCTAGCTATTTTTTAATTACCGATCCGAAATGACTCGTGCTATTTTCAGGTATTTTTGTGTATCGTTTTCAAAAGCGACAAATATCCAAATTTGGCTCGCTATAATTAGTAAATTGCTGTCCGTCTAGGGGTGGGCATTCGGTCGGTTCGGTTCGGTTATTTGGTTTTCGGTTTTGTAAAAGTAGTAACCGAAACCGAACTGAAATAAGTTTGGTTCAGTTCGGTTTTCTAATTTCGGTTCGGTTTATTTCGATTCGGTTTTCGGTTTGAACATTATCATATTGGGCTCTCTCTATGTAATAATTGGACCGACGAATTTGTTGGTTTTGTTTCAAAATTTCGATAAATTAGACTGAAACCAACCGAAAATTTGTTGGTTTGCTAATAATTCGATTTTTCGGTTAACCGAACCAAATAAATTAATAACCGAAAACCGAACCAAAAAACTTAAATTTTAAAATTTTAAATCGAAATCGACCGAAAAAACCGAATAACCGAAATCAAAATAAAAATATTTTCGATTCGGTCGGTTTTTTCGATTCGGACCGAAATATGACCACCCCTACCGCCATCTCGACGTAAGCAACTTCTATACACCGTCATTAAAAAATAAATTTATATTATCAACTTATGCAAAATTAACTATTGATAACTGTCCATATATAAATTAAATTAGTCATCTGAAAATAACATAGATAACATGATATAATAATAGGTTTAATTTAACTTATAATATTAAAAAGTTATACATCAGTTTGTGTATGTACGTAAATTAAATTCTTTTCGATGAATGTATTTCTCTCAATTTTCTTTCACGAGCCTTTTCAATATAGAAATAATGAGACTGAAGAACGGAGGAGAATTAATACTTAAGCAGTAAATTGAAAAATGGGACAATCTATTTTTGATTGAGTAGGAAGGCTTTAGCTAATTGTCAAATTCCTACTCCAGTTATTCTGGCATATATATATATATATGACAGTTTGTTCTCTTGAGTGGATGATTTTCCAGTTATTATTAGTATTTGTAAATTTGCATATCCATTAATTATTTTCTTTGGCATGTGTTTGAAGTAAAGCTGTAGCTATTTTCATCGGTCAATGACTTTGTCATTTAGCATGAATCTTTGATCTTCTGTTAAACTGTGAGAATAATAACTAAATCCAAGCTAGTTTCTAATATTTTGGAGTTATAGTTGAAAATGAGATTGAAGAAGTTGAGAGGGGGGAAGGATGTGGGGATCAAAACTCCAAAAGGGGAAATATTATACTCCCATGTTGCATAAAGAATCTTTATGGCTACATTTCAAATATTACTATCACATAAATTGAAACAAATAAAATAATAAAGAAAAGTCCAGAAGAAATGCCAAAAGCAGGGGGGGAGTTGGAATCAGGGCAGTAGCAGTTTGGACAACTTTCTTTTTGGAGGCTTGTGTTAGTTAGGAATAAAGAATACATGCCCTTCCCTTGTTCCTTTGTCCTTTGCCTATTGGCATACTTGAAAAGACAGAGAGTATAAGATAGAGATAAGAGGTGTTTATTTTTCCCTTTATGCATTTATTATCTTAAATTTATTGGTTGGTTAATCCGAATTCGACTTGACAACATCAACTGGTCGACTTAAAACTTGATCGAAATTTTCTTTTCGTTTATTGGTTGGTTTAATTATATTCCATAATTGGTAGCAACCCCCCCCCCACCTCCCCCTTTTCTTTTTTTGGGGGGTGGGGGGTGGGTTAGGTTTGGATTCAATTCAATTTATCTTGGCTCGGCTGGACGCCCACGCCTATATCTAAGAAAGCAAGTTAAAAAAGAGGGAACATCATCAATGCATGTAAGATTTGGTGTGTAAAAGTTTTACCATGAAGTGTAAATGTCAAATTAAGGATTTTCAGACAAAATATGTATTAAGCATTTAATCTCTAATAGACATGGGTAAGGCTTCTTTAGTGAGCATCATGTAAAAGCTGTACTAAATCTGCGTCAACTTCCTTCATTATTTTTTTGGCACTAAATTTTTGTTATTCTTTTTGCTTTGACTGTCATTTTAAAGACCTTGTTGACTTGACCATCATTAATATCGTGTTCTGTTTGGTAAAAAAAAAAAAAAAAAAGAACATCCAGGCAAGAAGCAGATAGATTCCTATTTCTGGACAAGTTCTCACCTTTAATTCATTTCTCTAATTATCCCCTCCCCCCTCCCCCTTTTCTTCTTTTGGGGTTTCCTTGGGGGAGATGAGCATGCATGTTCTTTTGTCTTCACTCTACATTCTATTCGGTTGTTTGGTATAATGGTGGAATATCGCATGTGTGACGGCGTGAGATAACTAATTTTATAATTTTAGTGTAAAAATTATCTCGAATTGGTTGATATCCTAAACCAAACATAGAATAAAGTTAATCCTAAACTTTATTCTTAGATTATTATCCTGATTTTGTGTACCGTTTTAGTACTCCCTCCTTTTCAATTTAGATGAGATATTTTAACTCGGTACGGAGTTTAAGAAAATAAAAGATGACTTTTAAAACTTGTGGTCTTAAAAGCTTAAGGGGTAAAAGCTTTGTGGACCATAAAATTTGTGTGGTTATAAAAGCTTCTCATTAAGGATAAAATGAGTAAAATGAAGAGTTTAAAGTTGAATTATTTTCAAATTTAAAAATGTGTCATTTATTTTGAAACATACTAAAAAGGAAAGTATCTCATTTAATTTGAAACGGATGGAGTAGTATTTTTCACTAAAAGCTAGTACTAACAATTTTTCAGGAATTGTTCTCTCTTATCTCTTCTGCTTTAATGGAAAAGGTCCCTTTTATTTATATATATATATATATATATATATATATATATATATATATATATATATATATATATATATATCCACATGGAACTGTCCCTACAGGGTATTGCCCCAATCTTTCAAGATTCATGCACCAATCAAGAAATGGCTGAAATTGGCTTCTCTCCCCTAGGGCTGTGCATTTGGATTGGATATTCCAAATCCGAACCGATCCGTTTAATTTCGGATTTCGGATTTCGGATTATGTTTATTAAAATTTCGAATATTCAGATTGGTATAATTTTAATCCGATCCAATCCGAAATTCGAAATTATTAGGGCATGTATAAATACTAAACATTAATTTCGGATAACTAGTACTTCCTTTACATCTTCCTTCAAGTTATTACCTTTACAATTGCTAGATTTAGCTACATTGGTACCATAGTACCCTCATAATTGCAGAAACATGAATTTTTCTTGCTGTATTGCCTCTTCCACAAAGAAAATATAAGTATGAGTTTTGCAACTTAGAGACATAACAACTCGAACCTCCAGAAAAATATTTTCTTAGAGATGCAATGCTGATAAAAGGGATGAAAAGCAAAGAAACTAACAAATTTTCAGGAATTGTTCTCTCTTATCTCTTCTGCTTTAATGGAAAAGGTCCCTTTTATTTATTTTAAATATATATATATATATATATATATATATATATATATATATATATATATATATATATATATATATATATAAAAACTGTCCCTACAGGGTATTGCCCCAATCTAAATGGCTGAAATTGGCTTCTCTCCCCTAGGGTTGTGCATTTGGATCGGATATTCCAAATCCGAACCGATCCGTTCAATTTCGGATTTCGGTTATTGGGATCGAATTTTGAATTATGTTTATTAAAATTTTGAATATTCGGATTGGTATAATTTTAATCTGATCCGATCCGAAATTTGAAATTATTAGGGCATGTATAAATACTAAACATTAATTTCGGATAGCTAGTACTTCCATTACATCTTCCTTCAAGTTATAACCTTTACAATTGCTAGATTTAGCTATATTGGTACCATAGTACCCTCATAATTGCAGAAACATAAATTTTTCTTGTTGTATTGCCTCTTCCACAAAGAAAATATAAGTATGAGTTTTGCAACTTAGAGACATAACAACTCGAACCTCCAGAAAAATATTTTCTTAGAGATGCAATGCTGATAAAAGGGATGAAAAGCAAAGATATGTTTGTATTAGCACAGAACACAGAAGAAGCAGATAGGGCAGATGCATTAGTCGATTAGATTAGCAATAGCCTTAATAATACGTATAATCTGATCTGAAAATCTGAAATATTTATCCGGTCCAAAATTTAAAATCCGATCCGTCCGATATTAATTCTGAGCGGATTCGGATTGCATTTTGTAGAATCTGAAATTCGAAATGTACTAAATCCAATCCGATCCATACACAACCCTACTCTCCACCAATCAAGGGACACAGTTCAAGATGGTCATGTTATGGTGTGGGGTCGTTTTTGGTTAGTAGGGTTCAAGTTTCAACATTGTAAATTGATGTGAGGCCATGGGTGTGAGAATTACGTATTTCATTATTTCTAACTACAAATGTTATTCAAAATACGCCCCTTAAAGTTATCCACATTTTTCACTTAAATATTTCATCTAATGTCCGTTTCATTTGAACACTTTAATTAGGTTTTTACTGTGTCATTTAGACACAATTTGATAATATGGCATAGTGCGTGTATCACGCCATTTTTCAGAGCGTGAGATATCCGTTTTTCTTTTTAAAATTTTTTTCTTTCTTTTTCCTCATAATTCTTTCACTCGCCATGTTTGCTTTAGTTTTCATTGCTAGAAAATCTCAAACATTTATTCTTCTTTGTTTTTCTCACCTCACTACTAAAAAAACTGGTTTTAGCGACGGACAAATTCTGTAACTATACAGAAAAATTCATCGCTAATCTTATTTAGCGACGGATTAGTGACAGATTATCAAGAAATTCTGCTAGCTACGGGCAATTTAGCGACATATTAGCGACGACGTTCGTAGCTAATTTCAGTTTTTTTTTGTAGTGTCTCAAATTCTTTAGCCACTATTACAGACATGTTGCCCTACTTCACCATGCCTAGATTCCATTTCACCAATCTCTGCACCCTTTCTATTATTGAAATTTGTCAAAAACTAAAGTAGCTGATTCAATCTGCAGGTTGTTCGTGCTTCCCACACAATTCTGACACTTCTCCCTTCAGATACGAGGGCTGAAACCTTTTTGAACAGTTTTTTAGATCTGAAACGCATAGGTTCCGGCACCGGCGAGCTTGCTGGATTAGTGCCTTTATCTTGGGGCATCACTAAAATATTCATTACAAACCCTATCGAGCCGCATGGTATCTTTGGAAACTCCAGGTTTGGCCATTTGAAGCAAATCACTAATATTTGTTGTTGGTGGATTTATTTTTCGACAATCTGGGTTAATCTTTCATGACACATAAATTTTTAGTTGTTTCTTATGCCTGTTCTAAATGTTGCAGAGGGTTGGAGGGTGGTGATTAGGAGAAAGGAGAATGGTGGCAGGGGTGAGTCTATGGAGAAGACGACATGAGGTATCTTTTGTTCTTTCAGCATAAGAAGACGGGAGGGGGTCATGGGGAAGATGACGAATGGGTGGGTTGGGGTTCTTATTTTCTTTTAATTTTTTTCTTTTTTTTCAAAACTTTTTCGATTGTTTAAAATTAAATCCATGTCTCTCCATCTTATTGGTCGCTCTGGTGTGTGAATTACATGCATCTTTTTGTATTAATTGGATGCCTATCAGTTTTGCGTCTTAATGATTGGAGTATCCAAATATAACGAACTTAAGATGAAGTGTGTAAGTGAAAAGTATGGACAACTTTTTTTTGAGTTAAAATTATATTCTATTGATACTCAAAAATATGTACAATTGAGTCCGAGGAGCAACTTTGACAGGCTTCTCCCAATTACATCACAATCTGCTACTGCCAATTTGTGTCTATCTATCCTATACTATTGCTCAATACAGACACTTGTTAAACCAACTACAGCAAGGACTTCTACTTTTAATTCAACTATGTAATCCAATCCAGTTGTTGCAATGCCTCTTTACACTTACCTATGTTCTTACCTCTAATATGTATGTGTAGCAAGCACTATCTCTCTGAAGATTTGAAGTTCATCAAACTTAGCTTTGTCAAATCTGATTTTGTTCCTCTCCTTCCAAATCAGTGCAACAGTCATAGCAAACATACAGCTAGTAATAACATTTGTTCCTTTTCTGCTTTTGGCTTTCTTGCATGCCCAATTCAGTTCTGTTTCCCAATCTTCAATGCTCCTCTTATGTCTCAGTCATGAACATAGTTTGGACCACAATTTCTTTGTAATGGTACATTCAAAGAACAAGTGGCTAAAGGATTCCAGGTTATGTCCACAGAATGTACATGCTGCAGGAACTTGGATGCCAATCTTCAATAGTCTTTCCACTGTAGCTAGTCTCTGCTGTGTTGCAAGCCATAAGGTGAATCTATATCTTAGATGTATATTTGTGTGCAGCATCAAGCTTTTCCATTCAACTCTGGGGTAAACTGGTATTAGCTTCAAGTACATCTGTTTTATCTGGAACTTTGCATTTTTGCACATTGTCTGCAATCTGTTGTGAATGTTTCCTTGAAGTTGTTGATGCTCCATAATCAAACTTCTACTTTCTAGTATCTTCCTCACCACCCAAGATGCAGCCTTAGGTGTGATCATTGTTTCCAGATTCCCGTTCTTTATATCGAAGCTGTGCACCCACATTATCCATAAGCAGTCTTTCTTTCTTGTTATATCCCACAGATGTTTTATAATTGCTGATTTGTTCCACAATTTTATGTCTAGTATATTGAGACCTCTAGCAGCTACTAGCCTGCACACCTTTTCCCAAGCCACTAGTGCTTTCTTTGAGATAGTAGCAGTACCAGTCCATAGGAAAGTTTTGCATATTACTTCAATTGCTTTCATCACCTTCTTTGGAAGAATAAAAATCTGTGCCCAATAAGTTTGAATACCAAAAATAACAGCCTTGATCAATTGACATCTACCAGTATAAGATAGAAGTTTTGTGACCAGCATGTGATCCTTGCTGTTATCTTCTCAATAAGAGGTAAATATTGATGGACTCCTAGCTTCTTTGCATCTAGAGGGATCCCCAAGTATTTGAAAGGAAACTTTCCTTCAGTAAAACCCAAAGCTTCAAGGATTTCCTGTTTTTCAGTTTGAGAGATTCCAGCTATATATATAGCACTTTTGCTTATATTTGCCTGTAAACCAGAGGCAACTGAGAACCTATGAAAGGCAGCATTTAGGATCTTTATAGACTCAAAATCAGCTCTGCAATACATCAAGATATCATCAGCAAAATATATATGTGTACTGTTCAACTTCCTGCACCTAGGATGAAAATTGAAGTTTCCATTCTTATGCAGTTGTCTCATTTCTCTACCCAGATATTTCATTGCAATAACAAACAAGTACGGAGACATTGGATCTCCTTGTCTAATCCCCCTTTTTCCTTTGAAAGGCTTGGTCAGTCCTCCATTAACTACTAAGGAATATGACATTGTAGTAACACATGTCATTATCCATTGCACAAACTTTAAGGGAAAACCAAGATCAATAAGCATTATTCTGAGAAAACTCCATTCCAAAGTATCATAAGTTTTCCTCAGGTCCACCTTCAGCACACATCTAGGAAAGACACCCTTTTTAGAGTATCCTTTAAACAGTTCATGACTTAGTAGAATGTTATCAATAATACACCTCCCTTTAATGAATGCTGATTGAGAGTGACCAATTAATCCATCAAGAACAGATTTGATTCTTTTTGTGATGACTTTAGAAATAATCTTATACACTGTAGTACATCATGCAATAGGCCTATAGTCCTTGACTGTTGAAGGTGCTAAAACTTTAGGTACTAATGTGATGGCTTTAGTGTTGATCATTCCAGGCAGGCTACTGGTAGAAAAGAAGTTCTTTATAACTTCAAAGATATTCTCCTTCACTATATCCCAGTTCCTAGTAAAGAACTCCACAGGGAATCCATCAACCCCTGGTGCTTTGTCTTTAGGCATCTCCCATACTGCAGCTGTTATTTACTCATTTGTAACATCCCGAATCAAATCTCTTTGTTGTGATATATTTAAGCATGGTCCTTCCTTGATTATAGCTGTGTTTGTATAAGGTATTTCAGCAACACAATCTCCCATCAAGGATTGAAACACTCTGATGAATTCCTGCTCAACCAATTTGGGATCTGTTAACTTTATTCCTCTATCAGTATATATGGATGCTATACTATTCTGACTGGATCTAATCTTCCATTGAGCATGAAAATACTTTGTATTTGCATCACCACATTCAATCCAGCAAGCCTTGGACTTCTGCCTCATTACTTGTTCCTCAATATTGTTCCATTTCTTAATGTCAGCTAGTGTGTCTTTCTCTAAATCGAATAAGTCCTGTGCTAGAGGATCTTGCTGAATTTGGTTCTGAACAATATCCAATTTTTTTCTTACCTGCTCAAGCTTTTGTTTATATGAAGCCATATAAGTATTAGTGTCTTTCAGCTGTGTCTTCATAACCTTCAGCTTACTCCAGATATGATGCACATGTGTTCCATCATAATTCTGACTCCAAAGATACTGAATAATATGTTGGAATTGTGGAATCTCCATGATATTTGTGTATAGCCTAAATGATTTAGGATTTAATAACTTTTGTCTACCATATTTGATTAGGATAGGGGAGTGATCAGAGACTGATGGATTCAAAAAATCTACCTCTACATGACCATATTGTTGTATCCACTGGTAGCTTCCCAAATCCTAATCTATCTTGCTATATATTCTTGATCCAGTACCTTGATTATTTGTCCAAGTATAATGCCAACCTTTGGCTCTAAGAGGGGTAAGCTGTAGAGAGTCAATCACATCTTTGAATCCCTATGTTTCAGCAATGGTTACAGGGGACCCTATTCTATCATCATAGGATAGTACATTGCTAAAGTCTCCACTAAGTAGCCATGTCTCCTGAGCCTGTATATTTATCTGTTTAAGGTCCCCCCCTCCCCATAGATTCTCCCTTTGTTGGCCATCATTCTGGGCATAAATGATACTGAGATGTATTTTAATTTGAGTGCTGGTATCCTCCACTAGGCAATGGATGAATTGATCTGTAGTGTGAATAATCTGCAGCTGTATGTGTACTCTCCACAATATCCAAATTCTATCTTTTACAGCATAAGGATAATTGCAGTATACATTTTACCCCTTAGCAATTTTTTTTGTATTTTCTTAGCCTTATGTTCTTTGACTCTGGTTTCAATACATCCCATTACATCTACTTTATTTTTAGCCAGAAAGGTTTTAACCTCTTTCTGCTTATGAGCCCGATTTAGGCCCCTAATATTCCAAGTGATAATGATCATAGAGAGTTAGAAATTAAAGGGCATGGTGGACCTCGATCCTCATGTTGTCCTCTTCTCCCAGCATCCTTTATCTCAATAATTGCCTTTCCTTTATTGTGAAATAATTATTAATATAAGGCAAAATACATCGACAACCCCTTAAAGTATGGATAACTTTAAGGGGTTGTCGATGTATTTTGCCTTATGTTAACAATTGTTTCACAATTTGATTTATAATTTCAACTTCAACATAAGATAAGAGAATATGAAGTTAAAAAGTTATTTGAAGAATATTTCTAAGTGAAATAGGAGTAATGATTCTCATTTACAGAACTTTTTTTCAAAATGAAATTCATGTCTAAATATAACTTCAACTTCAAAACACTTTTTTTAAGTCTCAACTTCAAATTAAATACAAAGCCATGAAAGCTATTAGAAGACATCCTTCAAATTCAATTCATGGTCCAGCATCATAATATCGTGGTTAAACATTACTTCTGAGAGGGAATGGTTTGAGTGGCAGACCTACGGTCCAAACATGCAACATCTGTCACTAAAAAACAACTCTTCTTTGCTGAGGACAATCTTTCCAAGGAGATAAAAGGAACAATCATAATTGATAGAATGCAAATCCCCGCCTTTAGAATAAGAGGCCAAAAATACTCGAGTTGGTTCTTTGAGCTTCCATGATTTCCCAGGAAGAGCTACATGTGCTTAGTAGTCCATACTTGGAGTAGCTCTTCTCCTTTTTTGTTAAGGCACGGTCTAAGCTTACTTTGGTTTGTAGTAAAATAGTCAACTATGATCTATTATTATGTACCTCGAAGGTCTTGGTTTTATGTCCCCCTCCATTTTATTCTTGTTTATCAATATACAAGGTACGAGTCTATTAAACCCCCAATCACCTCGGGTGATGCAGACTGGGTGAATTAAATAAAAAAAGCTTCAAATTAGATTTTTTTCCCAACTTACACCAAATATTGTATTAGTACTCTAGCTGTTTATGAGTTATATCTCATTTTGATAACCGATTAGAGCTTTTATCACGAATAGAAGCGTGAAAATAGCCCCACAACCTTATTGTGCATGATAATGGTACTTTCATACTCCCTTCATTTCAATTTATATGAACATATTTAACTGCTTAAGAAAGGAAGGAAGAATTTTAGATAAACATGTCATAATATTTGTGTGGCTGTAAGACTTTTGAAACTTGTGATCTTAAAAATATTATAACGACCCGACCGGTCATTTTGAGTATTATAGCCCTGTTCCCCCATTTATTGCTTATTTTATACTTATTTGTTGTTATATGACTTGCGAGGGTGGTTGGTTTAGTTCCGGGATGATTCGGAACACTTAGTCCCAAGGTTGGAAGCCTAAGTTGGAAGAGTTGACTGGATGTTGACTTATGTATAATTGACCCCGGAACAGAGTTTTGATGGTTTTGATAGATCCGTATAGTGATTTTGGACTTAGGTTTATGTCCGAATATTGATTTGAAAGTTCGTAGATGAGTTTGGCTTGAATTGGCGAAAGTTGGAAAAGTTAAAAGTTGAGAAATTTGACCGAGAGTTGACTTTGTAGTTACCAGACTGGGATTTTGAATCCAGAAGTTGGAATAGTTCCATTATGTCATTTATGAGTTGTGTGCAAAATTTAAGGTCAATCGGAGTTGATTTGATAGGTTTCGGCATCGATTGTAGAAGTTGAAAATTTATTAGTTTCAATTGGTTTGAATTGGGGTGTGATTCGTATTTTTGATGTTGTTTGATGTGATTTGAGGCCTCGACTAAATTCGTATCGTGTTTTAGGATTTGTTGATATGTTTGGTTGAGGTCCCGGGGGCCTCAGGTGGATTTTAGATGGTTAACGGATTGGAATTTAGACTTAGGAAGTTGCTGAAGAGTTCTGGTCTGGTGCGATCGCACCAGCGAAGGATTTGGTCACAGGTGCGAGCCCGCATAAGCATGATTGGCATCGCAAAAGCGGATTTTGGTTGGCCTGAGGGAATGCACAGGTGCGAGATTTTGGCCGCACCTGCGAGTTTGCAGATGCAGAGAGTGGAGGCGCAGGTGCGAAAAGGGAGAAGGTTGCTGGGAAGCGCAGGTGCGGAGGAGAAATCTACAGAAACAGGCGCACTTCTGTGCAAAGTGTTCCGCAGAAGCAGAGCTGGGCAGTGTAAATGGGATCGCAGAAGCGATGGGTTTGTCCGCAGATGCTGTCCCGCGGGTGCGAAGAGGAGATCGCAAGTGCGCGAGGTTGGGTGTCTAGTGTTCTTCGCAGAAGCGATGTTTTCTCCGCAAAAGTTGGATCGCAAGTGCGACCCTTTGCTTTACAGGTGCGAAATGCCTGGGCAGTGTATATATTCGAAGGTTTCCGAGATTTTATTCATTTTTGAACTTTGGGAGCTCGGATTGAGGCGATATTTGAAGGGGATTTCACTAGATTTCAAGAGGTAAGCCACTTTTGATCATTTCTATTCATTAATATTGAATATCCATTGAATTTCCCACATAGATTATGTGTTTTTAAGGTGAAATTTTAGACTAGGGATTGGAGAGTGAGATTTGGAGATTTGAGTGATGATTTGGTGTCAGAATTTGATAATTTTAGTATGGTTGGACTCGTGATTGAATGGGTATTCGGATTTTGTTAATTTTGTCAGATTCCGAGATGTGGACTCGGGGTTGACTTTTTGAGTTTACTCTTTTTACTTATGTTAAAGAACTTAGCTTTATCATATGAAATTAATTCCTATAGCTTGTGTTGACTGTATCGAGTTGTTTGTGGTTAGATTCGAGTCGTTCGGAGGCCGGTTTGCGAGGCAAAGGCTTGTTGGAGTAGAGATTTGCATAGTTTGAGATAAGTAACACTTCTAAACTTGGTTCTGAGGGTATGAATCCCTGAAATACGTATTATGTGATTGGTGTTGAGGTGACGCATATGATAGGTGACGGGCGTGTGGGCGTGCACTGTAGTAATTGTGACTCGGTTGACTCTGTGGAACTTTATAGTCATCTAATCTTGCTATTATTCATGTTTACTCCATGTGTTAGAAAATCTGAGCTGTAATTCATGTTAGAAATCTTGTTTAGGCTATATGATGGTACTGTTGGGATCCACAAAGGTCATTCTTCTACTGTTGAGTTATTTGCTTAAATTACAGTTATATACTCAAACGCATTCATCATTTGCATATCATGTCTCAGTCTCTGTTATCATTTATTGTTACATCATGTATCATTATTTTGAGCTGATTGGCATGAGTGTTGTGAGCCCGACAGAATGGAGAGATTGATGACTGAGTGAGGCCGAGGGCATGTTTGTGAGTAATATTTATGGGATCGGGCTGCGCACCATAGCGGGTACTATTGATTCATGATGGGATCGGAATGCACGCCGCATCGGGTATCATTGATTCATGATGGGATCGGGATGCATAACGCAACATGTATTATTGATTCATGATGGGATCGGGTTGCGAGCCGCAATAATTTTTATTAGCATTTAGGCAGGATCCGCCCTCCGGAGTCTGACATACGAGCAGTGAGCACAGGTACCACACAGTACTGAGTGACTGAGTGTGATGAGTGAGAGTTGAGACAGACAGATTGATTATTTTGAGAGTGTGAGTAAGTGAGGCCATTATTTTGATGCATTACCTGTGACATGCACATTAACATGTAGATATAGAGATGTAGCATTCCTCATATCAGTCATACTTGGCATATTTCATCCGTATTGAGCTTAAACTGTTAATTACTTGAAAGCATATTTACATTTCTGAACTGTCTACAAATTGATTATTGGATTTGTTTCTGAGTTATTACTGTTATTGTCTGGATTTCGACCGTACCTTTCTGAGCTCGTCACTACTTTCCTCCCAAGGTTAGTCTTGTTACTTATTGAGTATATTATGTCGGTTGTACTCATACTACACTCTGCACTTCGTGCGCAGATCTAGGTACTTCTGGGCACGGCGGTTGCTAGCTTTCGAGCTTTATCTGTTCGGAGACTATCGAAGTAGCTGCCTTGGCGTTCGCAGACCTTGGCTCTCCTCCTTTTTCAGTTTATTAGTACTGTTCTATCTTCCTAGACAGTGTTTTTAGCGGTCAGACTATGTTGTCATATAGATGTTCATGTATTGAGTAACACCCGGATTCTGGAAAATTTTGTATTGAGTAGCGGTGTTTTCTTATTAGTTATTATGATATTTTCACTATTAAGCTTATTTAATTATGTTTTAAATTTAAAGATGCATGGTTATTTGTGGTTGTCGGCTTGTCTAGTACTATGATAGGCGCTGTCACGACATGTTAAGTTTTGGGTCGTGACAAATATCATAACATTTGTGTGACTATAAATATTTCTCATAAAGGATAGATTAATTTAAATTAATTATTTTTCAATTTTAATAAAAAAGTATTGTTTTTGAAACAGACCAAAAATAATAAATTCACATAAAATTGTAATGGAGGAAGTATAGCATAGGTATACTAACATAGCTATGCCGTCCTCAATCCTCCTTCCACACTCTCAATCTCATAAACCTCCAATAACTATCAAACATATCCTCCAAAATTGTCTAAGTAGCTCGTTATATCTAGTGAAAACTGATAACTACTGTATCTTTTTAGTTATTTTCTTTAGGATAATAGCACTTTTGGTCCCTCCCTTACTAGTATACTCTAAAAATTTTGCCAGTTATTTATGATCCTTACACTTGTCCAAAGTATATATATATCTAATACCACCCGGAGCAAAAATTTGTAAATCATGATTACAGGAAAGTTTTATGCACGTGCCAGAAAAAGCAGAAAAGAATCTGCCAAAAAATCAACCAAGGAAAAGTTTTGATGAAAAAAAAAGCCCTTAAGGAGTGGTCAAAAAAGGTTTCAGATTGGGATAAAAAGATGATTACAGAAAGAAGCAGTGAATTATGGAAAAAAGGTTTCAGATTGGGATAAAAAGATGATTACAGAAAGAAGCAGTGAATTATGGATCGGAGGTCGAGTCCGGAACCTAAATATAATCTTTTTGGACTCAAAAGACCGAGATAACTGAAAAAATAATTTAGTGACCAAACTATATATAGCGTCCTTTTATTGGGCGTTATACCTTAACGTCTTTGGACGTTAAGATATAGCGCCCTTTAAAAGGGCGCTATATATGAAGCTGATTAGACGTCTATGTATAGCGCGGTTTATTAAGACGCTATATGTATAGCGCCTTAATTAAACCGCGCTATACATGTTCAAATACTCGTCCCCTTCCCTTCCCCCACGTTCAAAACAGATTGCAACCCCCCTCCCCCCCTCCCCCCTCATTTTTAATAGTCCAGCAGTCCCCCCATTAACGAGCCAAAAAACTCGAATGGACCCCACCGGTCCCACAAAATGTAAAGATTCTTTGTCTCACATCCTAGCTAAGCCTTCTCTCGTTGTGGGTTGCTCGTTTCGGATTCAAATTTTCAACTTTCCAAAAAATATAAATCGAGGTATTCCGATTTAGTTTTTGTCGAAACTCGTATAAAAAATGCATATTAGTTGTTTTAAATGTTTCCTATGTTATTTTGTATTTTTTTTTGCGATTAAACTGATATGTTATTTTTATCCGGACTAAGATATTAGTATGCTAAAAATATATGTAAAAATTGAGAAATAATTATTATTTGTTCAAAAAAATATTAATAAGTTACTTTATAATGTTGTATATGTATTTTCGTGAATGTTTTGTGATTAAATGTATTTGTTATTTTTATCTGGTTTAGATTATTTATTTGCTTAAAGACTAGTAATATAGTGCCCTTTTAGCGTAGTAAAATGTAGTGCCTTTTAGCGTAGTATTCCTGTAGTTATTGAAATTAATCATTTAGGTATCTTTTATATCTAAAAATACGTCAAAATAGCCGATAGATCAAACACAAACTCTATCCAATTCTAGTCAACGATCGTAAGAAAATAACATGAGAAATTAATTATTTAATTTACAAATAAACATATACAATTATAAAACTAACATGTAAAATAATAAAACTAATACATACAAGAATTTCGGATATCTTGGTGCTATAGGGCCTCAAATATCGAGCCTGGAACCCATATGTGAATACTTAATAATTAAATCTTGTATAATTATAAAAATTAATTATTTAATTTACAAACAAACATATAAAATTATAAAACTAAGATGTAAAATAATAAAACTAACACATACAAGAATTTCAGATATCTTGGTGCTACTGGGCCTCAAATTTCGAGCCTGGAACCCATATGCGAATACTTAATAATTAAATCTTGTATAATTATAAAAATTAATTATTTAATTTACAAACATATAAAATTATAAAACTAACATGTAATTAATGTTGTTTAATTTACAGTAGACGACATGGAGGTTCCGTCTATGCATCCCGGACCTTCTAGAGATGAGCTACTGTCGTTACAGAGCGATCATAAGTCCTCCCACATATGGGAGGGAGAGTTATTGGCCCAGACTCTCAGCGTTAGGAGAGTGGACGACATGTGAGACTTTCTGAAGGGCAAAGTTCTCCATCCCCGTATAGTCAGACGCCTGCAGGATACGGGCTTCTATAAGATTTTGGAGATCGGGCGGCTGCAGCTCGATTGGTCTTTGATCACGACCATGATAGAGCGGTGGCGACCGGAGACGCACACATTCCACTTGCCCATTGGCGAGGCCACCATCACACTGCAGGATGTGGAGGTTATATATGGGCTGCCCGTTGATGGACACCCCGTTGCTCTGCCGCAGGCCATGAGAGAGCTGACAGGTGGGCAGTACCTGGACATGTTGCAGCAGCTCACTGGTTTCCGTCCACAGGAGGAGACTGCACTGGTTGAGGCCAGTCGTCTGCAGCTGACGACTATCTGAGACCATTTGGAGGTATTGCACCCTGACATCACAGGCGATACACCGGAGCTGCATATCCACCGATACACGAGGTTGCTGCTGCTCCTTATGTTTGGAGAGGTCTTATTCCCGAACACTTCGGGGAACCTAGTCAGCTTGAGATTTCTTCATCATCTTGAGCGGCTAGATGATTTACCCTAGTACAGCTAGGGTGCTGCTGTTCTCGCCTACTTGTACAGGCAGATGTGCCGGGCGACCATGGGTACCCAGCGTGACGTTGCTGGATTTTCGCCGCAGCTACAGGTGAAAACATATTCGAATACTCTATTCATTATAACATACCCAGTAAAAATATATCTTAAATTTTACGTCCACTTTGTATGTTAGGTTTGGGCCTGGGAGCGGTTCATGCAGTTGCAGCCACCTCTACCACCATTAGCTCTGGGTGTACCACCTCCGTTTCTCCCTCTAGCTAGAAGGTGGGTTCTCCGGCGGGGATATGGACAAGAGTACGAGGCTCGATATAATCTCCCCTTGTGCAGAGATTTGTTGGATTTGCTGGAGGGCGCACAGGTAAATGTATACCTAAGTTTACTTGGCCTGGCTTTACATGTATTGCGTATACTCAAGTTTTCTGTTGTTACTTAATAGTTCATCTGGATGCCATACAGCGACGCGCTGATAGCTGGCTTGCCCGATTATTGCTCGGCTAGCCGACTTATTTGGAGCTCTTCCGTCTCGTTGATGTGCCTTGATATTGTGGAGCATCATGCCACCGAGCGGGTACTTTGCCAGTTTGGCCGTTCGCAGCTTGTACTGCCACCGCCCACCCGGCAGACCACACATTTCTAGTGGGATGATCGTTCCAGGGTGGACCAGGCATATGTGGCATGGCTAGAGGCGCATATCGATACTTGGGACCGGTGACTTGACCTGATTCCGCCCCCCTTCACCGCGCCGGGCGGATACTGAGCATGATTATATGGGCTGGTACCGCGGCGTTACCCGACTTTTCTTCGAGAATCCCATTCATCGCGCTGGCGGTCGGTACATTCCATACGTCGGGAGGCATGAGGCACTGGTATGTTATTTGGTATTCTTACTTATAATTGTAACCCAGCGTTCCGTTATTTATATTTTACATGTTGTGCAGGCTATTGGCCTACATTTGTTCCACTAGTTGTGACTACAGATGCAATAGCATGCCGACGAGGGAGCGGCCACTTTTCATGAGTATGGCCGGCAGGTTACAGAGATAGCTACCCAGACACTGCGGCGAGCCCGAGAGGATGAGAGCTTAGGACACGACCCTGTTTATGTGGCGCCAGAGCATTACCATCGAGGTAGGGCTGTCTCATGAGGTAGGGTTGTCCCATGAGGCAGGGCTGTCCCACGGGGTCGTGGGGGCAGGCGAGGAGGTGGTCCCCAGCAAGGGGCGTTGAGGCATTTGTTCAACCGGGTGACTTCCATGAGCCAGACTACCATCACAGCAGCATGCCGTCATACAGCTTGAAGCTTCAGCTCACTCCAGGGTCTTCGCAGGTGACCCCGTTAGATTCATTGTTAATCACGGGCACGAGCATTACACGAGATGATTGGGATCAGTAATTTCCAGGCCCATCGACCGCTGCTGATGATCGGCCGACCCGACCCGAGATGTGAATAGTGGGCGCCGGCTAAGTTATGGCTCCTTATCGAGGGGTGCTGGGGATCTTTCACGTGCGCAGGTATGTTTGTATTACTATTAAATTTAAATTTGTTTTTATCTCATTGATTAGCCATAAATATCTTAATGTTTTTCTTATTAAGGCTTCATCCTCGCCCGTCACGGAGGCCACTTTGTGCGATGCTGACCTGGCCGCGACGGATGATTATATTCAGGAGCCCGACGAGACCATGGTAAGACAATTTAAATTTTTGTGACTTAACACGTACATTACTAATATATATTTTCATATACTGAGCTAACTTATTCTTCTATAGGTTACTGCTGGACCGACGACCCCTTCTACAGAGCCTGCCAGCACTACTGATGATCATGCTACAGTGCATCCTGCTATAAGAGGCAACGTGATAAGGATGATCCTGATAGCGTAGCCGGGCGGGATGGGATGCGCCTCAGGCCAGCGGCTGCATTGAAGCACACAGGCTGTGGGATGCATTGAATTTTTTTTTTTGTATTTTATGCAAATATTATTTTATGTAAATAATAGCAACAATTTTTATTGTTTACATTATATGCGCATTATGTTTTTATTTTCCAGTTTTTTGTTATTTTAATACTAAAACACAAACACAAACATAGCAACTTAATATAATTTAAATTCAGTACAACTAATGAAAATACATGACACAAAAAGCATAAAGATAAAATACTACACTCAACACATACATGTCATTATTTAGTCACTACCGCCTAGTATTCTCTGCCCTAACCACTTTAATTTCTCGTCTATCCTATTTTTTTCTTCTTCCGCCTCTTTTAGTTTCTCCTGCAATGCTGTAATTTCTCGTTTCATTTCAGATTTACGGTGTTGGTATTCACAGTTCATATCCCAAATATACTGCAAAGTTCGTTTGTAGCATTCTTGCTTAATGGGTTCATCAAGCCATACCTCAAAATTGCAATAATTTCCGTCATTGCCTCCAAACATGTTTACACACATCCAGTATCTGCGCCCAACATGACCATCAGACCAACAATCCTTCACCATACAACGTTTGCCACAATAGCACATTGGTACATAATTGCGTCCAGACATTTGTTAATGCAAAAAACCCCCTGCTTTTATGGAAAGTTTTGCTATTTGTTTTGGTTATGCGCAGATAATAACTAAAATGCACTAGTTATTTATAGGCAAGGAAGCACACATAACGTAGTATTTAACCGCTCTATGCTTCGTGTGTTAAATATTCTTTCGGGTACAATAAAACTTTTGCAGGCGGGCAACTTTTCAGGTCGACAAGACAACTCACATAACGTAGTACTTAACCGCGCTATCCTATTACATATGGGACTAGGACTAATTATATATATATATATATATATATATATATACATATAATTATCAAACATCTTCCTTCTCCGACAATGTAGGTTAAATATCAATAAGATTTAACTATAATGAAAACATAATTTTATTTGATACATTTTGCAACATAAACAAGTACATACACTTATTACAACCACATTACAGAAACAAAACACTACGTGTATCCTTGATTGTTGGGCACATTAGATGAACTTCCACCAGGAGCTAGATCACCACCGCCACCCAAACCAGCTAAAGGACATTTTTGATGGTCGTGTCCTGTTTGCGAGCATATCCCATAGTTGCGCGCATAAACGTTATCACCAATATCCATTTAGTTCCGTATGCGCATTTTTTTGCACCTTTCGTTGACGCAAAAACTCCTTGTTATACACCATTTTAAATGGTTCCGGTGGCCAATAATGCTCAGCACCCACTGGCTGCAACTGCCCACTATAGATATTTAAGTATGCAGCAACACTATATTGTTTATCAACGTAGTTGGTTGGCCCTAAACCTGTATGTTGAACGTACTTGATGGCATGTGAGCACGGCATGTGATAGGCGAACCATTTCTTACAAGATCATAACCTTCTAGATTCATTTATGGTGTGTACACTATTCCCCTGGTTTTGATGGATAGCGGTGCGAACTTCAAAAATATTTCGGTCGTGATCATACTGTAAAAATGAATGTCAATGTGCTCGACACCTGTATTTCTCAAATCTTTTCATTGGTTGTGGCATAAATTCAACACCCCTTTCCATCAATGACGTTGCAGCTGCAGCCTTTTCAACAAACCTCTCAGCTATCTGCTTGAATGACATTCGCACCATGGCAGTGACAGGCAATCATCGTGCAGACTTCAATAACCCGTTGAAAGACTCTGACATATTTGTAGTTAGAATTCCCCATCTTCTGCCACCATTCACATGCAAAGTCCACTTTTCAGGCTTATGTCGCATCAACCAACGATAGGCTGCCTCGTCTTCCTGCCTGATAGATTCCATGTGCCTCCGGAATTTATGCTCTTGGTGATCTGTTGCAGCCATCCACATTAAATCATGCAAATCCTTGTTGGGATGTTCCTTCTAGAAATTGGCCTTCATGTGCCTCACACAGTAACGGTGATAGGCATACGGTTCTTGCCATGCAGGCAAATTCTCTACTGAACTTATAATACCACCATGCCGATCAGATATTAGACAAATACCTGAACGCTGTTTGACAACGTGCTTTTTCAAGTGGTTCAAAAATAGTGTCCATGTCTCTTGGCTTTCATTGGCACAAATAGCAAAAGCTAAAGGAAATATACTTCCATTAGCATCTACTGCAACGACGATCAACAACTTAATATCATAATTTCCATAGACATGATATTACCGGCCGGTAATGCAGAAAACCATCAATTGCTAGTTTAAATGCCCAGAACACATATTTGAATATATATTCTGGTATTCCCGGACTCTGGTCAAGTTTCCATTCAACAACGGTCCCGGGGCTAAAGTGTTGCAATGCGGCCATGTACTTGGGTAGAGCTGCAAATGACATATCCAGTTACCTTAAATAATTTCAAACGCACGTTTGCGACCTAGAAATGCCTTTATTTTGGTAATGGTACAGCCATATTCCTGGTGGACGGATGTAATGCACTCTTTGATCTTGTACCTCATGGACGCCTCAATGTGTGGAATCAGGACAAGAGAAATCAAGTCAACATCCAAGTTGAAGTGATTCCTACTGAATGTGTCCATTTCACAAGTATGGGTGCCAATGTATTTACCCACTTTCCACATACCTGTTTTCTTCTTGCTCGCACGCAACATCCAATGACAACCCGTAAACTATCTACGGCAAATAACCTTGTATACATCCGGTGTTGACTCCCATACTGTCATCTCACGACACTCGTTTACGCTGTACATTTTTGCCGCCCTGCTTAGGCGCGTTTTATCAAGAAAAAACATGCCCTTTGCCAGCACCGTTAGTCTAGACTCATCCCACATAGCTGTCCAAATTTTGTCAGTATCCCTTGTGAGGGCATCCACATCCGGCATACTTGGCAAATGATCAAGGTAGGGAATCTCCCTTGAATGAAATAACACGTGGGACTCGTACAGTCTTGGTCTAACCGGGGGGGAGGGGGAGGGAGAGGGGGAGGGGTGGAGCATGCTCCCTCGTCAAATCAGGTCCAACATTCTCTTCCTCCTCATCACCACCCTCATAAGGGAAGGGTGTATCATCTCCAGACTCATCGGCATTGTTGTCATAATCACTGTTCTCTTTCTGACTCTGTGCATCTACCAGATCTCGATTAAATATGTCGTCTTCGGGTAATTGAGTCAGGACAAGAGGTTCAACTTGCTCGTTTTCACTGCATAAACAGCAAAATAATGAGCTACTCAAATTGATAAATACTTTACATATAGCTATATCACTTCACTTACCAGTAGTAATATGTTGACATCCCATGATGGACATTATCCTGTTGGTGATGACTCCCGGATGGAACACCGTGATCCAACTCACCAGAACTACGCATATTTCAACTGGGCGTGGGTTCATAACTTGTTAAATTCATATCCTGCCGGTACCCCCTATGGAATATATGAGTGTTAATACAAATTCAATACAACAAAAATAAATATCGTAACACAAAGGAAAATTAAAGTTTACCACTCGTCTTGTGGATTATGTAAATTAGGAGTGAAATTACTTCCTCGCTCCTCATTCATCCGTGGAGATAGTTTAAATCAGGTCAAACTCTTTCAGCCGGAACCTGTTCGAAACTGCTCCAGAATAATCACCCGATGACTCAAGGTTATCCCTGTTTTGCGCAACCTCATTATTGCGAACTTCTTCAACCTTCGCGTACATTTCCAACATTTTTATCAAAAGAAATTCCCGGTATTCATCCGGAGTCCTCAAAAAATTACTCAAAGTTTCATCATCCTCGATGTTAAAGTCAACGTAACAAGCAACCCCTTGCGGAGTGACAGAATATAGATATCTTTCGGTTACTTTAAGGTTCACCGAACGTTTGCTCACATTCATTTTGTTACATAACAACGATACATGTCTATCGTACTCCATTGTAAGTGAAAACTTAGCATGACACTGTGGAGATAAACTATAGCTCACTGAGTTATTCGCCACCACAACTTCACCCGCCCAATATAATGAAACCCTTACTTTTCGCTCTTCAGACATTATGACAAAATACTTGAGAATTTAACAAGAAGAAAAATTTAACAGGAGTTGAGAATATTTCTGAATGGATTTTTGCAAAATCCTTAACGCCTTTAAATAAGGCAATGCCCAATCCGGGGGGTCGAATATTTTGAGGTATAGCGCCCTTTAAAAGGGCGCTATACCCATTTGAATTATTGTTATGTCAGTTAAGCGCAGAAGAGTTATTTTATTGGTGGGCCCTCAAAATATGTATAGCGTCATTTATAAAGGCACTATACCTGGCAGTCTTGTATCATAGCGCCTTTAAAAGGGCGCTATATGTATTTTGGTCACTAAGTTTTTTTTCCACGCATTTCGGTCGTTTGAGTCAAAAAAGACCATATTTTGGTTCCGGACTCATCGGAGGTCGGGATATCTTAATCTTCCCGTTCTAGGATTTGTGTATGGTACAAGCACAAAAGACTTTTTAAATCTGTGATCTTAACTATGTTATAATATTTATGTCGTTATATAAATTTTTTAAAATTTATGATTTTAAATATTCTATAATGTTTATGTCGTTATAAGATTTTTGAAACTCATGATTTGAACATACCATAACATTTAGGGAATCTTATAGAAATGTCCCAAAAAAGTCCCAACTTATCAACCTCTAGCCATTAATCATAGACTTACCAAAACTAGCCAAACACATATAAAAATTAAAAATTCAAAGAAATAAGGTTCATTCTCTCCAAAAATCACACACAAAGATCTCCTTCCATATTTTAAAGTGTGATTAGCAACATTATATGCAAGATGGAAAAGAAATTTTATGGATGAGGTAGCAAATAAGGTGATAAAATTCAAAAATAATTTGTACAAGATTCCAAAAATCTAAGCAAAAAAAGATTTTTCCCCAATGGGTATTGTTGAGATTCATTGAAAATACATAGATGCGTCAATATACAAAATTTGAGGAAGATTGGAGGTGATTTGTACTGAATTGATATCAAAATTCATAGTTAAAATCGAGTTAAAAAAATTCATCTGCGACACATGTATCTCACACGCATGTATATATGAATATACATGTGATACACATCTGATACAAATATGATACATATCTGATACACAGTGTGATACACATATTTTTTTTTTTTTACATGTTCATCTTCTACTTCGAATTTTCAATTCAAATCACCTCAAAACTCCACCAAATCATCCCAAAACTGAGATTCAAGCTTCTTAAGATGTACCCAATCTATTCTAATAATACCCACTCAAAAGAGAGCAAAAAATTAACTTTTTCTTTTGCTACAAATAGTTAATTGGCTAATATTAGTAATATTTTATGAATTGACCAATTTTTATAATAAGCTACTTATAAATGGACATAGCTGGTATTTACTATGAGCCCATTTGAATTAGCTGATTGTGAATAACTGATAAGTTTGAATTGCTGAAAAGTATTTTTAAGTGCTGAAACTGATTTTTTAAATAAGCATTTAAGTGCTTGGATAGACGTGTTGAAATTGATAATAAGTAGTTGATGTGTTTGGTAGAAAAAATTCTTATAAGGTATTTTTTTTATTAAAATGACTAAAATATCCTTAAAAACTTAATAAAATATTATAAATTTAAAAGTTTCTTTGTAAAGAAAACGATGAACAATGAATATGGAATGAAAAGAAAGTTCGAAAACTTATATTGGGAAAAATATTTTGTAAATTAGAAAATATTATTAAGGATAAACTAGTAAGAGCCTTGGTCAAACTAAAAATGCTTATAAGCTAAAATGCCACCCAACTTATGACTCATAGTTGATTTTAGCTTATAAGCACTTTGAGTGTTTACCAAACGTGTAGATAAGCCAAAAGGTGCTGATTAGCCAGTTTGACCAGCTTATAAGCTTAGCCAAACACCCTCTATATATAAAAACTTCTCATCACGGGTACAACAACAACAACAATAACAACCCAATAAAATTTCACAAGTGGGATCTGGAGAGGGTAGTGTGTACACAGACTTTACCCCTATCTATGAAGGTAGAGATATTATTTCCGAAAGATACTCAAAAAATTAAATTGTTCCACGTAAAGAAATATATATCATTATTTTTGGAAAATTGATAAGAAATAGGGTCAACAAACAAGAATGGAGGAATAATAACTTTTCACCTAAAGTTTACGTGAGGTATTGCGTTATGTTATGGATAACGAAAACAAGTGTATCTTCTGAGCTTCTGATCATTCGACTTACTTTGCTGTCAAATCCTTTTCTCGAATATCTTTTAATCTTAATGACCTAGGATACGTTCCTAAAGAATGCGAGCGCGCACAAGAAAGAAATGGATTGGTCTATTTATTGAAGAAACTTTAAATATTGGCCACAAAATGGAGAATGAGAGAACTTAATTAAGTGATGGTTTAGACCATATGTGAGAATCACTAGCCACGACAAAGAAAATAAGTCGAAGAAAGTGACACCCTCTTTCACGTGAGGTAAAAGGTCGTTTTAGTGCTAATCATGCAACTTGCCAACTTGACAGTATTTTGGATTAAATGTGTAATTCGAAACAATGAATCTGTCCTCTGATTATACCACTCAGCGCTTTCAAACAACAGTTAGATATTGTTGTCAATTCTTTATACTCAAAAATATCACTATAGAAATTATCCTCGCATACTTCTTTCCCGTGCAATCTTACCACATGTTACCTTTATACATAACCAACCAAACAATCAAAAATGATCTGAAAAATGATTTTGCAAAATGAAGTATTTTCCATGAAATTCATTTCTCCTGATCAAACTAGTTAGAAAATGAATGCAATTCCCAGATAATTAAGTAGTCGAATTATAAAGGCCCATGCTGATGACTGACATGTGGTAAAAAATAATCAGATTTACAAGTGGTAATTGAAGAATAGCCATAATTTTAAAAGTAATAAAAATTTAGCCACTTTTCATGTAAAAATAAAATCAAAAAAAAACTACGATCAAAATCCGAAAAATATTCCAGCATAATATACTGGAGTTCGAATTTTTTACATGTGCTGGATTTCCAGCATAATATACAAGAGTTCCAGAATAATATACTGGAGTTCCAACATAATATGCTGGAAGTTCACACACAAGTGCTCCAATCTCCAGTATATTATGCTGGAACTTTCCGTGTGCTGGAGCTCCAACATAATATGCTGGAAGTTCATACACAGGTGCTCCAATCTCCAGTATATTATGCTGAAACTTTCCGTGTTGCAGTAAAATAGCGGCTATTTTTTCAATGACTTTACAAATGCTGGCTATTTTTCAATTATCAGTCCGAAAACTGGCTAGCCCGTACTATTTTAACTAAATCAATCAATGATAAAAGTTAGGCAAAATACATAAAATACCAAATGACCTTTTAGTCAAATCATCTTTACACACCTTTTGAACACGAGAATAATTTTACACACGCAAAAGTGGATCAATGACACACCACTTCTGTGTTTGATCACTTTTTCTAAACATGTGTGTCACACATGAATAAGGCGGTGACGCGTGTCACTAACTTAAAAATAAAAAAATAAAAAGAATCCATCCAAGTTTTATTTTTAAAAAAAAGTAAAAAAAAGGACTCCCCACCCAACTCGTCGGAGAATCCACTCTGACCACCAATGTCAAGAGCAATCTTTGTACAATAATTTCACATTTTTCTACAAATGCACCATGTTTCAATATCACAAATTCAATAGGTTCCAAATTATGGCTACAAGAGAACTTTTTTTTTTAGATAAACAAAATTAGCTCTCCGCTCCCCCATCTCTCCTGCACATCATCGCAGGGTGACCACCACCACCATAGCTGCCACCACTCATCACATCACCTCCACATCCATTGAACCGACAGCTCAAAATTATAATTCGGAATTTTTTAACATAGGTTCGAGTTTTGACAAACCCAGCGACTGATTAAAAAATTTAAGCCCAATAGCTCTTAAAATCAATTTCAGAATAGCAACAAAAATTTAATTCAGTAAACAAGCTCAACAATTCCGTCCAAACAATTTCCAACATTATTTCGAGATTTCTCCGCCCAAACGTAGATTCGAAAACTCAAGAAACCCCAACAATGGAGGTTCGAAACTTTCTCCTCCCAAATGACGATTCAAAAATTCGACACCACCACAAATCGTTGAAATTTCTAAATGGAAAAGGAAAAGATAGAGAAGATGGCTAAATTACCTTATTTGATTGAATGTTATGGTGTAAATTTGTAGATTGGGCTTTATCTTTTTTATGGTGAAGTTGCCAGCAAATTGCTCAGACCAGATGGTCTTTTCCTTTTTCTTCCTCTTGTTTTGTCTTATATATATATATATATATATATATATATATATATATATATATATATATATATTTTTTTTTTTTTTTTTTGTGTTTTTTTTTTATAAATAATTTCCATTTTTGTTTAATTTTTGACAGATGGCACTTAAATATTTGGACAAACATTTTACCCTTCTCACGCTCTTATTTTTTGTGTTAAACACGCGCATGCCAGCTAAGCAAAATGGTGTGTCATTGACACACTTCTAAAAGGAGTCAATACGTGTGTACAGGGGATTTGACTACAAGGTCAGATGGTATTTTATGTATTTTACCTAAAAGTTACAATTATGTGCTCTTTCTAATCTGAAAATTAAATACCATAGAGAAGCTAAAGAAAAGAAGTAATAAGAAGTTTTAAGATTATTATCATATACTCACTCTTGTTTCAATTTATGTGAATCTATTTCCTTTTTAGTTCGTGCAAAAAAAAAGACCTCTTTTCTTATTTGAAAACAATTTACTTTTATGCAATGATTTATAGTCACACAGAATATATGTGCCTCATTTTACACCACAGATTTAAAAGTCTTCTCTCTTTTCTTAAACTCCGTATCTAGTCAAATGAGTTCACATAAAATAAAACGGAGGGAGTAACAGCGTTTAAACATGGAAAAGTAAACTGCAAGAACATTTATTGTCTCGTCAAAGAATTTTTCTTCTTCTTCTTTTTTTTTCTCCTTCACAGAAATTTCACAACATATCAAGAACGGGCTATTAGGACTCTAAGGATTTATCTAATATTTATAATTATCTCATGTATGTGATAGACTCTTAATACTTATTCTTGTAAGTGGTATACTTATCATTATGTATGTATCACATTCGAGTTTTTGACTAAAATTGTTTCTTATCTAAGGGAGTAAATTTATTTTTGTCCTTAAAATATAATCCAGAGCATCTTTAGTCTCTTAATTTTGCTAAAATGGAGCACCTTTAGTCTCACTAATACAACCAAGTTAAAAACTAACGGAAGGGGCAAATTTTCTAACGGTGCTTTCTCTTAAGCTTCTCAAATGATATGGCGGCTCATTGTTTTCTACCGACAAACGACACTTTCATGATTAATTTGGTAGTACTTCCTTCGGCCACACCCTTCCCTCGTAGAAATCCTTTACAAATCATAGTTAGCAATTGTTAACTTAACGTGACCACGCACCAAACCGATCTTATGACTGTTCTTAGTTCACTGTCAACAAAAACAAGCACGCCCCTTTGTTTACAGTGACATCGTAGAGTATAAGAAATGCTCCACAATAAAGTGGCCAAATGCACAGTCAAAATCCGTAACGATGATGAGGGACAGAGAATCATTTGACGAAGAAGACGATCGAGAGAACTTGATCCAGCAAAACGAATGTGTAACTGACCATGCCAAATCTCCACTTTGCTCCACATTCCAAATCGACGACGTCAAGGATCAACGCTTTAATTTCACCTGCAGTAAGAGGTATTTCTTAGCAACTACTTGCCCAGTCTTAGTACTCATTCTTTATTACACTACCGACATCAAAAACCTATTTTAAACCACCGTTACTAACATTAAGTACGATGGTTCCATCAATTCCATGCGTGATTCCAAACTGAATGTTGGTTCCATCAACAGTTACTCATTATTTGATCTCGACAACTGCTATTGATAAAGGTAAAATTAGTTTCACCTTCCGCTAAGAAATGAAGAAGGAAAGAAAATGTGCCTCAGTCATGAAAAAGGATATCATTGTTAGTTGAAATTTTCACATATGATAGTTAATTAAAAAAATATGTTTCCTACATTAATTACTCTTTGGTTAAAGGTGGAGTTGTCACTATTTTAAACTAATAAAATTACAGAACCTATAGGGATATCATTTAAGAAGCTTCAGAGAAAGTACCATTAGAAAATTGCCCATTCCGTTAGTTTTTAACTTGGTTATATTAGTGAGATTAAATGTGCTCCACTTTAGCAAAGTTAAGGGATTAAAGATGCTCTGAGTTATATTTTAAGGACAAAAATGAACTCACTCCCATAGATAAGAGACAATTTTAGTCAAAAATTCTATCACATCCTATAAATACAACCAATAGTGGCTCTCTATGTGTCAAGCCATTTATTAAAATCTATCATGGTATTTAGATTAGCCAGCAAAATCCTCCCTAACATCATATACCATAATCAACATTGTTGGACTTTTCTTTCAAACCTTTCTCACATGTCGAGTGATATTTCCTACACCAATTTTCCTTACTATGACTTCATCTTCACCCTGTACTTTAATTTCTCTATCCAAACCTAATGAAACTATTCCGTCCTCAAGCCTTACTGTTGCTTTCCCACACCCTCCTTTATTGTTTCCTCCTCTTACGTCGTCACTTTCTTCTATGGCATCATCAGTACCCAGCAACTTCTTATGTCCTAGCTTGTTGCCATGTCCTACTGCTGCTACAGCGCCACCTATATTTCCACTCTGTTGCTGCTCTAGCAGCACCTAATGTCACCAATCTGGTAACAATTAAATTACAGGCTGTTGAAGATTGTCTCACATGGCGTACACAGTTCACTTCCCTTCTCATATCTCATGATTTGCTTGGATTCGTTGATGGTTCTATCCTGGCTCCACCCCCGCTTCTCTGCGACACTACTGGTTCGCAACAACCGAATCCAAGCTACCACTCGTGGGTTCGAATTGATTAAAGCATCCGTTCTTGGATATTTCCGACCTTGTCTCGAGAAGTTCTTGTCGACATCCATCTTTTACCTTCTTCTCATGATATTTGGCTTTCTTTACATCGTAGATATATGGATGCTAGCCAAGCTAAAGCAATTGAACTTAAGAGACAACTCACTGCTATGAAGAAGAAGAAGATGATGGTAGACTAGAAACTCGTGGTTTTAGTCATCTCTAATTACATATTTTATGCCTTGCAGGAACTGATTCCGAGTGAGAAGCAAGTGTGGAGCTAATATGAATGATTTGGAGCTTTGAAGTCTAAGTAAAAGCCTAAGGAATTAAATCGGGATCGTGTTTGGGGGTCGAAAACCAAGTATGAATAACAAAAATTGAGAAAAAAGAAATATTCTATAAAAATAATACTGCTGCGCCGCATGGGGAGGCACGACTATGTTAATTTATGCTGTCTGTCAGAAACTTACTCACTGAACTTCCCCACTACCACGACGCATGGCACGCCACATGGGGCGGCGCGCCTGTACAAATTTCTCAGAGTATTTTCATGTTTCAGCTTGGAAAGAGTAGTTCCATCCGAGACCGTTCCTACATGGTATAAATACACCAAAAATATGTTTTGAAGGCACTTTTGACCATGGGAGCTTTTGGAGAGCATTTGAGGCTTCAAGATACAAGATTGCATCTTCCTTCTACCAATTCAATACGCGAGTTTGGATTGTAACGTTGGATTAATATTTTCTTATTCTTTAACTCTATTTGTGATGACTTTCTCTATATCTATGGAGTAGTTTACCTTAGGGTTTGATATTATTTGGTGACTTGGATGTTGTTTATGGATTTGGCTATTGTTTAATTGCTTGAATTTATTGGAGGAGCTTTAATATTAATTGTGATTTTATTCTTTATACTATTTAATCGGAAGAGAAACATCTTATTGAATATTATTGCAGTGTATGCCTTAGTTTATTTTTATGGTTTTTTGAAGTAATCGATAGAGCTTTTTGAGTTACCATTTAAATTAAGATTGACAAATATTCGCGAGAAGTTTCTCTTAGATCATTCCTACCATAGATTCTTGCAAGTTTTACCGCACTTCACATTAGTTTATTTAAAGGATTTAGATTTAATCGAGAGAGGAATCTGAATCGGAAGTATAAGCTAATCAACTATTGAATTAGTGAGAATATATAAAACCTTAAGAGTGAAATATAATAGTGTCAAATTCAGGATAGCAGTCTTGCATCTATCATGTCAAAAACCTTATTCTTCGTCTTGATGGTAATCCATCGCTCTACTCTCTGGTTATATGTGATCAATTGTTAATTGCTTTAATTTTAATAGTTAGTTATAGTTCATAATCATTCCAATCAAAGTGTTATTTATCCTAATAGCATTTAAGCCATAAATTACGTGAACATTATTTAAATCCAATTCATGTGGAGACAATAATTAAAATATACTATCTTTGGCTAGCGAGCATTAATTTCATATTGTATTTTGCGTTCGTTAAATTTTGGCATCGATGTCGGGGATTGGCAATCAATAGTGTTCAAAATAGTTTTTGATGCTAATTCAGGAATTTTATTATTTTATTATTCACGATTTTTTCATCTGTGTGCAGGTAACAAGTTAAATTCGGTGGTGTATGACTCGATCCTCTTCCAAGGAATTGGTTCCATACGACCCAGAATTGGACAAGCACCCGCGACACTTGAGAAATGAGAAGGAATCAGGTGGATCATTCTTGGGTTAGACTTCGACTCAAGATAAAATGGTAAACAACGAGAATTGTGGGGTAGACCTAGCTGAAGGAGCCCTTAGAGCAGCTGATGAAACTGTCGAAGAAAACGGGGGTCGAAGATTTAATCTAAATTGATCCCTAGTTGAAGAACAGTTCGAAACTCAGGCCCGGGAGAGCATTAGGTAAATATGCCAGCCCAATCTACAATCATGGACTGTCAAGTATCAGACCTCCACCTGTAGCAACAAATAATTTTGAGTTGAAGAAAGGTTTGCTTCAAACCATTCAGAACAATTATTTATTTAGAGGGAAGGCGAATGAAGATCCTAATACTCGCTTGATGGGCTTTGAGAAAATCATGAACACCTTCTAGTACAATGTAGTATTAATAGATGTGGTCTACATAAGGGCATTCCCCTTTTCACCGAAGGAGGACGCTAAGCACTGGCTTCGAAGCATACCAACAAGGTCGATCAGGACATGGGAAGATATGTATAAAACATTTCGTGACAAGTACCTCTCAACTGCAAAAATAGTGAAATTCAGAAGGGAAATCCATGACTTCTACCAGAATGACACTGAAACGGTCTTCGAAGCTTGGGAAAGACTCAATGAGATAGTGAAAAAGTATCAGCATAATGGAATCGAATTGTAGATACAACTCCAAGACTTTGGGATGAATTGACACCCTCCTCACGACGAACTCTAAATACTACAGTTGGAGGTCCCTCAATAAAGAAAACTCATGAGGAGATTGTTACAATTCTTGATGAGCTCTCTAAATATTCTAACCAATGGCCCGCAGGGAGTAATGATAGAAGAAAATCAGCTGAGGTTCACCGGGTAGACTCTAACATATCAGTGCAAGCCTACCTAGACACCATGGCAAAAGAGATAAGAAAGTTGACCTTAGACAAGGTCTAGAGCAAGCCATCATTAGTTTGTGACTTTTGTGGAATGGGTCATCCAATGCATGAGTGTCAGGCATCGACTACAGATGAAGTGGTAAATGTTGTGGGAAGCTTTAACATATGTATCTACCAAAGTAGTAATAATTTTAACTCCATGGGGCAGAGGCACCCAGGTTTTTCGTGGAGTTCACCAAGCAGTAGTGTGAACTCATGGCAGCAAAATAATCCGAGACCCCATGGACAAGGAGCTCTAGGATTTCAAAATTAGCAAAAGCAGCAATACCAACTTCCATAGTCTAATAAATCTAGCATGGAAGATCTGATGAAGTCCTTTATTATTAAGACATATGAGAGGCTTGAAACTCATGGCACAACCATCCGAGAACATGGCACAACCATTCGAAACTTGGAAAGACAGGTGGGGCAACTTGCTAATCTATTGCCTGAGAGGGTTCCAGGAACTCTCACTGCTGATACCGAGAGGAATCCAAAAGAAATAATAAATGTGGTTTCCTTGAGAAGTGGGCAAGTATTGAAGGACCTTATAACAAAACAAAAGTGTGATTTGATTGAAACACAAGTGGGGATTGTGGAGGAGAAGAAAAATAACGACAATCAAGAAGGTGAAGTGAGGATAGATCCAGATGATGGTCTGAAGAAGAAGGGGAGGACTAGAGCTCTGACAAAAAAGAAGGATGGGAATTTAGTGAATGAGGAGACTGAAGAGAATAAATATATGTCTGCTCTACCTTTCCCTCAGTGGCAAAGAAGAAAAAAGTTGGACAAACAATTTCAGTATTTTCTAGAAGTGCTCAAGCAAGTGCATGTTAATATACCGCTCACAGAGCTGCTTTCACAAATGCCAGCATAATCCAAGTTCTTGAAGGAGATATTGTCCAACAAGCATAAAGCGGAAGAGACATAAGTTTTCAATCTCACAGAGCATTGTAGTGCCATTCTGTAAAATAAGCTCCCTAAAAAATGTGGAGATCCGGGGAGTTTTACTATACCTTGCTCTTTAGGAAGAACTAAATTTGAAAAATCTTTGTGTGATTCAGGTGCTTCTATTAATCTTATGACTCAATCTATTTTCAGGAAGCTTGAGAGAGAGATTGGAGAAATCAGATCTATACTTGTGTCTTTGCAGTTGGCGGATCAGACCACAATCATACTTGAAGGAATAGTGAAGGATGTGCTAGTTCGGATGGATACATTTGTGTTCCCTGTGGACTTCAGCGTAGTGAACATGAAAGAGAATAATAAGGTCCCTCTAATTTTGGGGAGACCTTTCTTGGCTACTGGCAGAGTTGTTCTGAACATTCAGGAAAGGCAGCTCATGCTAAGAGTAGGGGAAAAAAGAGTGGTGTTCAAGATGAAGGAAGCAATAGGGGCCCTAGAGACGAGTCGATTTCACACTCTGAATCCAAGGCAAAGGCCCTAAAAGAGCAAGCTGGAAAGGGTAAGCCTGACAAGTGTAAGGTGTACCCGAAGAGCAGAAAAGAAACTTTCAGCATGGATGCGTGCACTTGGTCGGGCGTGCAAAGTGGATCCCGACTTTGATTCAGACCTAGACTAAATGATTCAGGGGTGTTTCCTTTACCTATTGCTTTATATTTGTGTATCATGGGACATTGCACAATTTAAAGTGTGGGGTGAGGGATGTAAATATATATTTTTATATGTTTTGTTTGTACCGGGAAAAGAAATATTCGGCTTTTTCCGATGATGGATTTACTCGGCTATCTTCTTGAGGGATCAAAGTCGAAGAAAAAATTGTCTTTCATGTTTGTTTTATTTTCTTAGGTAGTTTAGCAATTCCTCCTTGATTTTTCTTTGTTCCGCAATTTTTTTCAAGGGTTTTGCTTAAACCGGTGAAATTAGTTTTTTTTGGTTAGAAATAGAGAAGTCTTGTGCTATGGTGTTCAATGGAGATAACATGTCTTAACTTTGTTTGCCTTGAGAGTAGTGAGTACCTTAGTTGTGACGCTTAGGCTCGGTTCTTGACTCATGTATAAGTACCTGAAATTATTTAATTTTGACTTTGTTTAACTGCTTTGACTAAAGAGTCAGGATAGATCTAATCCTAAGTGAGTTGCCAATATGTGTGAGAGACTTTTGTTGATATTCTGTGCATGTCAGTTGATGTCTAGAACTTTCTCCGTGTGTTTGCAAAGCGAAATAGAAGTTTTGTCCAGTCTCGGAAGTGATATAGATATTTCTTTGTTTGAGCCAGATATAGTTAGCCCCATTGAGCCGGTAATCCTATTTTCTTTGGCAACCACAATAAAAGCCTGACCTTTATTGTTTGAATTGATTATCTGTTTGAATATCTTACCTCTCGTAAGCACTTAAAATTATTATAAGCTTATTAAAAGCTAAGTGGAGGTATGATTGGATAGTTGAGTGGAACTGAGAAAAATGAAGAAAGGTGCTCTATTTGAAAATTTGTGAGAGCCACCTATAAAGAATTGAAAGAAATAAAAAAATGATGTTACTTGAGAGAAAAAAATAGAACTTTGAAAAGAATAAAAAAGAGTTGTGTATTATGTATTAGAAAGAAAAAAAACTTTTATTTTTTTTGATTCTTTGCTAGTGACTGTTCTCATTTTGTTTGTGCTTAAAGAAATTCGGAGCTTGATGCTATTATGTGTGAAGGTTGGGATTTGGTTCAATATAAGTATGGGGTTTGAAATGTTAATGTACATGTATTAAAGTAATTAGGGAGGCGTAGTTCCTATTTTTGAGAGTGAGTTAATTCTTTCTATCTTGAGATCCTATTTGTTCTTGAACTTTATTGTATATGGAACTACTCTCTATTGTTTGTGTGAGGACACATGACTTGCGAAGGAAAGTTAATGTCTTTGGTTTCTGTATTAGAATAAGTGAGCAGGTTTGAAAATATGTGGTGCTTTTGAGTCGAGTTTTGAGGTTAGAGTGTTATGATAGGGTGCTTAGTTTGTTTTAAATATGCTTGGCATTATGTGTTAGGGCAGTTGTCTGACAAAAAGCTCGTCTCTTTGTGAAGTGTAGTTTTATTACTCAAGGACGAGCAATGATTTAAGTGTGGGATATTGATGGTAGGCTAGATACCCTTGGTTTTACTCATACTTTACCTCTAATTATTGCTTTTTATGTGTTTTTGAGCTTAAATGATGGGGATTTGAATTTATTAAGTGTTTTATGCCTTGCAGGAACTAATTCCGAGTAAAAAGCAAGTTTGGAGCTAATATGAACGATTTGTAGCTTTGAAGTTTGAGTAAAAGCCCAAAGAATTAAGCCGAGATCGTGTTAGGGGGTAGAGGATCAAGTCTGGATAACAAAAATTGAGAGACACAATACTCTATAAAAACAACACTGTCGTGCCGCATGGGGTGGCGTGGCTGTGATAATTTCTGTTGTCCGTCATAAACTTGCTCTCTGAACTTCCCCACTACCATGTCACATGGAACACCGCACGGGGCGGCGCGCCTGTACAAATTTCTTAGAGTATTTTGCTGTTTCGGCTTGGAAAGGGTAGTTCCATCCGGGCTTGTTCCTACGTCGTATAAATACACCAAAAATACGTTTTTGAAGGGACTTTTGACCATGGGAGCTTTTGGAGAGCATTGGAGGTTTCAAGACACAAGATTTCATCTTCCTTCTACCAATTCATTACGTGAGTTTGGATTGTAACGTTGGATTAATATTTTCTTATTCTTTAACTCTATTTGTGATGACTTTCTCCATATCTATGGAGTAGTTTACCTTAGGGTTGATATGATTTGGTGACTTAGGTGTTGTTTATGCATTTGACTACTGTTTAATTGCTTAAATTTATTGGAGGAGCTTTAATATTAATTATGATTTTATTCATTATAATATTTAATCGGAAGAGGAACATCTTATTGAATATTATTGCAGCGTATGCCTTAGTTTATTTTGGTGATTCTTTGAAGTTTCCAACGTGTTTTGAGCTCTTATGTATTCATGAGTTGAAAATGTTTATTGCACTTTGGGGGGAAAGTGTTTCAAGAATAAATGATGTGTTACTCGTGTATGATTTTAACTTATGCTTCGATTGCCAATTTATTTACTCCATTTCTTGGAAAGAAATCCATTGTGTTTAAAGTCTTCACTATCAATGGAACCTAAAGTTGTGATTTCCGAAATATTTTATTTGTTGATATTTATGATGGTGATCCATGAAAGGAAAGAAATAAAAGTTTGAAATATGAAATACGGCCATTGTGCCATGAATGAAGAATCATATGTATGGCCAAGAGAGCCAATGAAATAATGATGTTGTAAGTGGATGAAAATGCCAATGAGGCTATAAATGGTGTGGAAGGTTACGAGGTAAATGTATTTGTATTGTTGTTTCCTTTCTATGCAAATCAAAAATGTATTTGGGAGTATCAATAAGTCACCGAGGAAGGGTAGGTTGAAATAATCTAACCCCGAAACTACATGTGCTGATGTAGGAGTGGATTGTGATTATTCCCCTTATTTGAGATGAGATTAATGTGATAAAAGTATTCCCCTTAATTGGGATGAGATGATCTATAGAAAAGGATGATGTCGATCCACACAGAATTGTGGTGAGATGGCCTAGCTGATAGGGTCGTGATCGGACACCATGTCGCACACATGGTGGTGATTGTGCTGTAAATTTTAATTGAAATTGTGATTGTGGTTGATGTCTCGGATGAGACAGTATAGCCGATCGGGTCGTGATCGGACTCCGTGCTAAAAGTACGGTGGTATTGGTATTGTAAAAGGTGATATTGTGAACAGTGGTATATCGGTGCTAAAGATCTCCCAACCAAAATTTTTTATTTTTTTCGTATTTTGAAAATTGTTTTGTTTTAACTTGGCATTTGGATATCATTGATTGTGACTTGATGTTTCTATGGCTTTCCCTTTCTTATATTTCCATTCTATTTTGAAAGTGGACAGTTAGCTTTACATACTAGTACTATTCCATATGTACTAACGTCCCTTTTGTCGGGGGCGCTGCATCTTCAATGGATGCAGGTGGTTCATCAGCGGGCAGCTTTGGTCCTCGTTAGCAGTCACTCTCTATTCAGCAGTTTTGGTGAGGCCTACTCTATTTTGTGTCTGATGTCATTTGAGTTGTATATTGTGTTTTAAGGTATAGCCAGGGCCTTGTTGTCGGCACTTCCATACTACTCTTCTATTGTACTTAGAGGCTCCGTAAAGAGCTTTTTGAGTTACTGTTTAAATCAAGATTGAGAAATATTCTTGAGAAGTTTCTCTTAGATCATTCCTATCAATAGATTTTTGCAAGTTTCACCGTACTTCACATTAGTTTATTTGAAAGATTTAGATTTAATCGAGAGAGAAATCTGAATCAGAAGTATAAGCTAATCACCTATTGAATTCATGCGAATCGATAGAACCTTAAGAGTGAAATATAAAAGTGTAAATTTCAGGATAACAGTCTTGTACCTGTCATGTCAAAACCCTTATTCTTCATCTTGATAGTAATCCATTGCTCTACTCTCTAGTTATCTGTGATCAATTGTTAATTTCTTTAATTTTAATAGTTAATTTTAGTTCATAATCATTCCAATCATAGTGTGAATAATCTTGAATGGCATTTAAGCCAGAAATTAAAGTGAACGTTATTTAAATTCAATCCTTGTGGAGACGATAATTAAACTATACTATCTTTGGCTAGCGAACATTAATTTCTTATTGTGTTTTATGCTCGCCAGAAGACGACATTTATGTCAATTGATCAATATTTGAGAGAGGCCAAATAACTGGCTGATTCATTACAACCATAAATTCTCTGGTTTCCCCCCATGATTTCATTGCTCATATGCTTCTTGGATTAAAGGAATACGATACGTTGGTTGGTATCCTCACTCACTTTCCTGGTCATGTATCGCTCAAAGATTTGTATTCTAAGCTAATTTTGCATGAACAACGGTTGCAATGCTTTCAAGAAGTTGATTCCATCATCTCTCATCATACATTTGCTATCCAGAATGTTCAATCAAATTCTTCTAATATGTCCAGCAATGCAGTGTCTTCTTTGAGTAATCGTGGTCGAGGAAGAGCCTCGTCTTTTAGAGGTCGAGGTCGTCGTGGATGGGGCCATGGTTTCTTTAGTAGAGGTCCCTTACAACAGTCCACTCCTAATAATATTATTCGCAATGGTTCTACTGGTTAGCCTCTGTCAAGTATTGGTGATGCTTCTCTCACTCCTTATAATTCATAATCTGGTAGTACGCTCTCACCATTCAGTGGGATATTAGGTCCCTCACCCTCACCTATTGATTGTCAAATTTGTAGGCATCCTGGTCATACCGCCTTACAATGTCAAAATTGTTTCAATCATGCTTTCGTTGCTAATGATCTTCCTAAGTCTTTTGCTGCTATGTCTGTTAATGAAACAAATGATGCTACTTGGTATTTTGACACTGTCGTATCAACTCACATGACTCTATTTGAAGGTAATTTTATACGAAAGATCCCTTACACTGGCTCTAATCGTGTTTTGGTAGGAAATGGTACATTGCTTAACTCAGTTGCCTATGCTCAGTTGCCTTCTACATTTCTTTCTATACACTTACAGTCTATATTTCATGTTCCTCAACTTTGTCATAATCTAATTTCTGTTAAAAAGTTATGAAGAGATAATAATTATAATGTGAACATTGAGGATTCTTTTGTTTGTGTGAAGGACAAAGTAATGGGGCAACCTCTCCTTTATGCTTCTAGTAAAGGCAATATTTATCAGTTGTCGTTCTCGTCTGTGACTTCTACTCCTCAGCATTTGTTGCTCTACATAAGCCCGCAGACATCTGGCATCATCGTTTAGGTATTAGTGGTAGTCGTATTTTGTCCAGTCTTGGGAACCATAATCTTATTACATCACTAAATTCATTTAGTAAGAATTGTGTTTCGTGTAAGTTAGGAAAGTCTCAACGTCTGTCCTATATTTTAGTTGCTCATTGTAGTTTATTTCTTTTAGATATTATTCATTCAGATGTTTGGCAGTCACTTGTTTTATCAAACTTGCATTTTCGATATTATGTTATATTTGTTGATGATTTTTCTCGATTTACATATATTTATCCTATGATGAGAAAATCAGAAGTTTTTCAGCACTTTTGTGCATTTCAAAAACTCATGGAAAATATTTTTAACACTAAAATAAACATATTTCAAAGTGATGGAGGTGGTGAATTTAATAATACGGCTATGCTTGAACATTTTTCTAACTTAGGTATTTCTTTTCGTAAATCATGGCCATATACTCCTCAACAAAATAGGGTGGCTGAAGGAAAACATCGCTACATAATTGAAATGGATCGTACCATCCTTACGGATGCTCATTTACCATCTCAATTTTTTGTTGATGCTACTTTTTTACGCTGTTTGTACCATTAATAGATTGTCTACTTCTACTTTAAAAGGACTTTCTCCATTTGAAAAGCTTTTTCATACACTTCCTGACTACAGTTTACTTCGAATTTTTGGTTGTGAATATTTTTCAAATATATCTGCTCAAGTTTCTCATAAGGTTAAGCCATGTTCTATCCATTGTATTTCTCCTGGATCATGATTTTATTTGCAGCAAATCAGATACTTCCATGTTTATTCACCATTCATCATCTGGTATTTTTATTTTATTACTTTATGTTGATGAAATTATTCTTACTGGTAGTCATTCTTCTCTTCTTGATCACTTCATTAGTCGTCTCTCTAGACAATTTGCCATGAAAGACTTAGGGGATCTTAACTACTTTCTTGGTGTTCAGGTACTTCATTCTTCTAATGGTCTTCATTTGTCACAACAAAAGTATATTTGTGATTTACTTCTTAAATTTCACATGCATACATGCAAACCGGTTTACACCCCTATTGCTTCCTGCACTTCTCTTTCTACTATGGATGGTGAGTTACTTTAAGATCCTAGTGAACATAGGAGTATGGTTGGCGCTCTTCAATACTTAACTATGACTTATCAAAATATTGCCTACGCTGTTAACATTGTTTCACAATTTACGCATGCTTCGGGTGCTACTCATCTGCATTGCGTGAATTGTATTTTCAGGTATTTATAGGGTACCATCACATATGGACTATTCTTATGTGCCTCCTCATCCACCTCTTTGATTGTTGCATACTCAGATGCTGATTGGGCTAGTTGTCTTGATAGTGGATGCTCTACCATAGGGTTTGCAGTATTTTTAGGCTCTAATCTTATCTCATGGCATGCAAAGAAGCAACCAACAGTCTCTAAGTCTTCTACAGAGACTGAGTACAGAGCTGTCGCATATACTGTTGCTGAGACATCTTGGATTCGTAATAATCTTCGTGACATCGGGCTCTATCTACGCAACCCAGTTCATGTTCTTTGAGATAATGTGAGCTCTACATATATGTCCTGTAACCCTGTGTTTTATGACCGCTCCAAGCACATTGATGTTGATTTTCAATTTGTTCGTGAAAACGTTGCTCAAGGGGATCTTGTTGTTCGATATGTACCAACTCGATTACAATTTGCTGATATTTTCACAAAGGGTTTACCCTCATCTCAATTCAGCTTCTTACGTGACAATTTGTCTGTCATGTCTCGCAGTCCAGATTGAGGGGGCGTATTAGGACTCTAAAGATTTATCTAATATTTGTAATTATCCCATGTATGGGATGGACTTTTAATACTTATCCTTTTAGGTGATATACTTATCATTATTGTGTACGAGTAAAATCGGGGATAAAGCTACGCCCGATTTCTCAATAAAAAAATGAGAATACATCGTGGTCTGATATGGCCTCGGGTAAAGCCGAGGGCTCCCACAGATCAGAACCTGGGAAGGATGAATGATGCGCTTAGAATCGGACACGACCAAATATGAGAAGAATCGAGTTCGAGCAAAATAAAAAACCGAGACTAGAGGAAAGTCGATTGGAAAGGGCAAACGAGGGGCCGTAATATCCACCTTTAACCGGATATTACAGCACAAATCTCGCCCGATATCAACGACGTATCATGATTTACTAGAAGAGAAAGATATTTTTATATTTAGACTTGTACTAAGATTGAAACTCCCCTACTATATTTGAGACCACTGATGGCACGCATACCAAAGCAATAAATTTAATTTTTGTTCTTTAATTACTGTTCAAAGTGTTCTTCAACTCTTTGTTTGTTTAGTTGTAACCGCGCTCGTTTCGAGAGCTTGATCGGAACCAACTTTCAGTGTTCATCATAAAGCCTGGCTTAACCATCCATCGTGTTTGGTTTGATCATTTTGTTTTTCTTTAATTTAATTATTTATTGTTCTTAGATCATTCGTGTTAAATTAAATTACATATTCTTTAAACTGCGTATAATTTCAATTGTTACTCATTTTAAGGGTAATCACTTTTGCGCCCACCGTGGGGTCAAGGATAATAGTGGTGTCACGACCTCAATTTTTCTCTGTAGGATGTCGTGATGGCTTCTAGTATGTAAGACTAGGTAAGCCTAACATTCATGCAGAAATAACTAAAATGATACATATAAGTCTCAAAACTCTGCAACTATAACAAATAAACTTTGCGACTCAGTATATATAACTCCCGAGACTCGTCGAATATAAGTCACAAGCTCTAAATAGAAGTACTGCATGATCCTATTCATCAATATATATAAAAGGATAAGGAAAATATAATAGTCAAGGAAGAGGGGGACTCCTAGGACTGCGGACACCTACAGGTATATCTTAAAGTCTCCGCAGCTAAACTCTCGCTAATGCCTGGGCTGGTAGGGGGTACCTGGATATGCACAAAAAGATATGCAGAAGCATAACATGAGTACAACACAATGGTATCCAGTAAGTGCCAAGCCTAACCTCGATAGAGTAGTGACGAGATGAGGTCAAGGCCCTACTGGAATAAATATGAAGACTGAACAAGTGTAAGGCAGTTTAATAATGACCGTAATGAAATTGAAACAACAAATAGCATATCAAGGTTAGCTACACAAAACTAAAGCAATTAGTGCAACACGGAGAAAAATAAATAATAATATGCTAAGGAAACAACAACCAAAGATAAGTGCAACAATGAAGAAATACCAACAAGAGTCACTACCGAGGTACCGCCTCGTAGTCTTAAATCACAAGAATGGGTCACAATCTTTCCTTATATTACCGTGGGAGCCTATACATTTAGTTTTGAAAATCATTTTTCCGAAATTGCATCCCGTGTTTTAGCCCACCTTATCACACCGCATGGCTTCTAATAGTTCCCCTACTAGCCACGCGTATCAAGCCCACCTTATCTCACCGCATGCATTTCAACCATAAAAACTTATACCACCGCATGCGTATCAATATCACAATGCATCACAAATCTCACCTCAAGTACCCAAAATCACATCTTGCCACAAAAACCAACAATAATAGAGTTTTTACAATAAAGAGCCCATGCCTCAACCACAATATACATAAGAGTCTCAACAACAATAAACGGTAGTGTATAACTCAACCAGAATAGTATGTCACAATTTAACACTTTGCCTCAATGAAAATCAAGGCCTTTATAAGTCAATACCAATTTCAACAACAAGATATTCCAAGAATAACGACTTCAAGTAAAGAGGTCAACGGTTAAATAATGTATACGAAATAAAAGAAACAAAGACTTCAACTAAACATGAAGAGCAATTAGCAAGTAAGAGATAAGACAAGTAGACAAGTAAAAATAGACTAGATATGATGACTATAACATGTTAAGGTAACTCAATTAAGGCATGAAAGGAATCTACATAGCTAAAACCTGTAATTTTCACATTTAACCTATGTACACACTCGTCACCTTGCATACACGGCTTTCACATATCACAATTATCACAACCAACGCAAATCCTAAGGACAAATTCCCCCACACAAGGTTAGGCAAGTTACTTACCTCAAATCACGCTAACTCAATCCACTATTAGGCCTTTCCCTCAATTATCCAACTCCGAACGACTTGAATCTAGCCAAAACAATTTAAGACTAAAAATATAAACTACAGGAAACTAATTCGAACAATAAAATTATAATCTTTGCAAAGAATTAAAAGGTCAACTCGAAAAATCAACTCAGGCCCGCGTCTTGGAACCCGACCAAAATTACAAAATTCAAACACACATTCGATAACGAATCCAACCATATAAGAATTACTCAAATCCGGCCTCAAATCGACTTTCAAATCCCCAAATTTTAGCCTAAGATATTTCCCAAAATTTTCCCCAAATTTCCAACTCAAATCCCTAATTAGATGATATAAACAACAATAGATTCGTGTAATTTAACCAAAATCGAGTTAAGAATTTTTACCCCAATGTTTTCTTTAAAAACCTCCTGAAATATCTCCTCACACCGAGCTCTCTAAGTCCAAAGATAGGTTATGAAAATCAAACCCCTGACTTGGCCATTTTTTAACCAGGGAACTCGCACCTGCGAACCAACTGCCACATCTGCGGCTTCGCACCTGCGGAATTTCCATTGCAGGTAAGGTCATGACTGAGCCTAGTAACCTCCTCTTCTGCAAGAACCAGGCTGCATCTGCGCATGCACACCTGCATTGAATAAGTCACACTTGCGTTCCAGCCCGCTCATGCGCTTAGCGACTTCGCTTATGGAGAGACCATCCCACTTCTGCGACCCCTGCTGGGCAATGCTAGTTTCTCTTCTGTGATTAACAGATCATTTTTTATGAGTTCGCACCTGCGTCCAGTCCTTCCGCAGGTGCGATGACACCAGATGCTGGAAACTTCAGCAATAACGCAAGTCCAAAAATTGATCCGGATTCAATACGAATCACGCCCTGGCCCCTGTCAAATTATACCATCAAGTCCTAAAACACATAATGGACCTACTCGAGGCCAAAGTTCATATCAAACAACATCGATTTTACGAATCACAACCCAAATTCAAGCCTAGGAAACTATGAACTTCCGAATTTCGAAACCAATTCTGATTCATACCAAAACAACTCCGATTGACTTCAAATTTTGCACACAAGTCAAAAATAACATGACGGACCTATTCCAACTTCTAGAATCGGATTCAGACCCCGATATAAATAAACTCGACTCTTAGTTAAACTTCCCAGCCTTCCAAACCTTCAATTTTCCACCTTTTGCCAATTCACGCCGAAACAACCTACGGACATCCAAATCAACATCCGGACATGCTCCTAAGTCTGAAATCACCATAAGGAGATATTGGGACCGTCAAAACTCCATTCAGGAGTCGTATACTCAAAAGTCAAACTACGATCAACTCTAACAACTTAAGCCTCCAACTTAGGGACAATGTGTCCTATTACACTCCGAAACTCAACCAAAACCAAACACCCCTAGAAAGTCACATAATCATGATACAATATAGAGGAGATAATAAATAAGGAATTGGGGCTAAAATACTCCAAACGGCCGGCCGGGTCGTTACAAGTGATGATTTAATACGAATCTCCATAACACACCCTATTTCACACTTACGCTTTGAGGTTTGATTTTAGATCTATTTAAAATGTCAAATTCTCAGTCGGCTCACTTGAACATTGACGTTGATTCAGTCCACCACGGTGAAAATAATAACGTGGTACCAAGCAATAACGTACCCCCTGTTGATCCTAATGGTGTCCCAATCGCTGACCTGGTTGACGCCAACTTACAAGTTTCTATCAATATCAACCTTCCAACTCATCCGGACAATAGTATTCGTGGGGCACCCCTACCATCATCACGAGAAGCGCTCGAAGGGTAAGGTGATGAAGTTTGCTTACTATTAATTTTTGAAATGAAATAGGCTCAGTAAGTGGCAATAGCACAACTTTAAAATCAAAATCACGCATAGAACACGATCGAACCCGAGCGGGTTAGAAGGAATGCTTGGAGAAATGAACGGATTGTCGCAGAACCAGATCAGACCGAGAGAGACTTCCTAGGTGATGAAAATGCTAGAAGCACTAACAAAATAGGTGAAGTCTGCCAAAACAAAAGATAAAGGCATATGATAAGAAGGTGGAAACTTATAATTCAAAGGTCGATCAGATCCCGGGAGCGCCTCCAATATGGAAAGGACTGGATTCCAAAAGATCAAGTGAGGAACAGAAGCCGATTCTGAGGAGGTTCTGAATGCCCGATATTCCCAAATATAATGGGACCAAAGATCCAAACGACCATGTAACCTCCTACACATAAGAAATAAAATGCAATAACCTAGAAGACGACGAGATCGAGTAGGTGTTGTTTAAGAAATTTAGGGAAACCTTATCCAAAGAGGTAATGATATGGTACGATAACTTATCTCAAAATTCTATTGATTCATTTTCTATGCTTGTAGATGCCTTCGTTAAAGCCCATGCAGGTGCTATCAAGGCCAAGACGAGGAAATCAAACCTCTTCAAAGTTAAGCAAAGGGACAACGAGATGCTTAGGGAGTTCGTGTCAAGGTTCCAGATGGAACGGATAGACCTGCCCCTGGTTGCAGATGATTGGGCCGTTCAGGCATTTACTCAAGGGCTCAACCCCCGAAGTTTCATTGCTTCTCAATAATTAAAGCAAAACTTGGTGAGTACCTAGCAGTTTCTTGGGCCGATGTTCATAACAGGTACCAGTCAAAGATCAGAGTCGAGGACGACCAGCTGGGGGGCCCCTCGGGGTCTGTTTACCCCAATAGAGTGAACTACATGTCTAAAATACTTGTGGATCAGGATCTAAGGCTGACCCAAGATCGGTATCAACCATACAACTCGGATAGAAGGGGAAACGAACGCGGTCGCCACCCGACCAGGAATGACAGAAGAAGCGACCAAGGTTCTTACAACCAAGTTCTGATGAGCAAGAACGAATTTGATAGATCACTTGGGGGAAGAGAAGCCCCGAGACTATCGGAGAATAACTTCAATGTTGATGCAATGAGTATAATATTTGCCATCGGCCGCATCAAGGAGACCAAATGGCTGAGGCTACTCTAGACTGGTCCTGCATAGAGGGATCACAACTTGATATATACATACCACAATACTCATGGTCACATGACCGAGGATTGCCGACAGCTGAGGGAAGAAGTGGATCGTCTATTCAACAATGGACATCCTCGGGAATTCCTAAGTGAGTAAGCCAAATATCATTTCAAAAACAGGGACGCCAACAAACAAATTGAGCAGGAAGAACCTCAGCACGTGATTAACATGATCATTGGGGGAGTAGATGTCCCACGAGGGCCAATGATCATTGGGGGAGTAGATGTCCCACGAGGGCCAATGATCACAAGGGAAAAATACACTCGGGATTAGGTTCAGAAAGAGTCCATTTCGTTCAGCAACGAGGACGCTGAGGGCATCATTCAACCTCACAACAATTCATTAGTAATATCCATACTTATTAATAAATCTCGAGTTAAGTGTGTGTTGATTAATCCAAGTAGCTCGGCCAACATCATCTGATGGAGAGTCATAGAACAAATAGGGTTATTGGTCCACATCGTACCAGCAGTACGAGCATTGAACGAGTTCAACATGGCATGCGAGACAACGAAGGGCGAAATAACCCTACCGGTAAACACTGTCGGGACCACCCAAGAAACAAAATTTTATGTAATCGAGGGGGATATGAGATACAATGCCTTGTTTGGGAGGCCATGGGTCCACAATATGAGAGCGGTCGACCTTGCATCAGGCATTAAAGTTTCCCACCCCAAGCGGAATCAAAATAATCTATGGAGAATAACCGGCCACAAAGGAGATGTTCGTTGTCGAGGAAGTGATCCTGGTTCCCACGATCACAACATCAAAAGGTGAGGAACTGGTCAAAGAGAAAGGCACCAAATAGCAATCACCGGTCCCGACCCTGGCCGGGCCGGAGAAATAGAAGGAATACACAACGAATGAGGAAGATGATTTCGGGGTCCCGAGATCCTTCATAGCGTCTAATGATACCGATTCCACCAAATCAATGATTGAGAAATTGGAGTAGGTCATACTAATTGAGTATATACCAGATAGAAAGGTATACCTGGGCACGAGGTTAACCCTCGAGCTCAGGAAAAAACTTATTGACTTCCTTAAAGCTAATGCCAATTATTTTGCTTGGTCCCACTTAGATATGATAGGGATTCCACCGGAGGTGACAACTCATAAGTTAAGCTTGGATCCAAAATTCCACCTGATCAAACAGAAGAGGAGGCCGCGGTCCGAAATCAAACACGTATACTTCAAAGATGAGGTATCTAAACTTCTGAAAATAGGTTCCATTCGGAAAGTTAAATAACCGGATTGGCTAGCTGACGTAGTGGTCGTACCTAAAAAAGGAAGCAAACTTAGAATGAATATAGATTACAAGGACTTTAACAAGGCATGCCTGAATGATTCGTTTCCTTTGCCTAACATCGACTAAATGATCGATGCAACAACCGGGCACGAGACGCTGAGTTTTCTCGATGCCTATTCCGGGTACAACCAAATATGGATGGACCCGGGTGATCAAGAAAAAACTTCTTTTATAACTAAATTCAGTACCTATTGTTATAATGTAACGTCGTTCGGATTAAAAAATACTGGTGCCAAATATCAACGCCTAGTTAACCGAACATTTGAGAAAATAAATAGGAAAATCAATGAAGGTTTATATTGACGATATACTAGTTAAGTCCCTGCGAGCAGAGGATCATTTGAACCATTTGAAGCATTTGTAGGAAACCTTCGACATACTGAGAAGATACAACATGAAGTTGAACCCGTAGAAGTGTGCCTTCGAAGTCGGCTCGGGAAAGTTCCTCAGTTTCATGGTGTCTAACCGGGTAATAGAGATCAAGCCGGACAAGATAAAATCCATAGAAGATATCACCGTAGTTGAAAACGTCAAGGCGGTAGAAAGAGTGACCAGGAGGATAGCCGCATTGGGCCAGTTTATATTGAGGTCATCGGACGAAAGCCACCGATATTTCTCACTACTAAAGAAGAAGAACGACTTTTCTTGGACCCTGAAGTGTCAAAAGGTTATAGAAGAAATCAAACTATACCTATCGAGCCCTTCTTTGCTGCACACCCCGAAGGCGAATGAGCAGTTATACCTCTACTTGGCGGTCTCTGAGGTAGCGGTAAGTGGTGTCCTGGTCTGGGAAAAAGAAGGTATGTAGTTTCCTGTCTATTATGTTAGTAGAACCCTAGGCGATGCCGAAATGAGGTATCCTCTCTTACAGAATTTAGCGCTCGCCTTATTAAGCACATCTAAAAAACTAAAATCGTACTTTCAATATCACCCCATATGTGTTGTGACCTCGTACCCGCAAAGGAATGTTATGCATAAAACTGAGCTCTCGGGTCGATTGGCCAAATGGGCCGTAGAGGTTAGCGGGTATGATATTGAGTACAACCCCGAACTACTATAAAGTCTCATATTTTGGCAGACTTCGTGGCCGACTTTTGCGCCGCCCTTGTTCCTTGAAGTTAAGAAAGAATTATTGCTTGCCTCACGGAGTAGCTCGGGGTTTGGACCCTGTTCACAGATGGTGCTTCTAATGCGAAAGGTTCCGGCTTGGGAATTGTATTAAAACCACTTGCAGGTAACTTAATTAGGCAATCAATTAGAACTTTAAAATTGACTAACAACGAAACTGAATATGAGGCTATGATTGCAAGTTTAGAGATGGCTAAGACCCCGGGGGCTGAGGTGATCAAAGAAAATTGAGAATCCCTCCTCGTTGTTAACTAATTCAATGGGACATTTGAAGTAAAAAAGGGTCAGATGTAGAGTACTTGGATAAGTTGCAAGTGACATTACACCAGTTCAAGGAATTGACACTAAAAAATAACGAGGCTGATGCGTTGGCTAATCTAGGGTTGTCAGTCAATTCCAATGAATTCAATTTCAGAGCAGTGGTGCAATTGATTAACTCAGTGATAGAGCAAGGTCACGCCGAGGTAAACTCAACAAGCTTAACTTGGAATTGGAGAAACAAATACATAGACTACCTTCAGAAAGGGAAATTGCCAACGGATCCTAAAGAATCGAGGGGCCTACGAACTAAAATTGCCAGGTTTAGCTTGGTTGGAGAAAAATTATACCGAAGATCATTTCTTGGACCGTTAGCAAGGTGCTTGGGTCTCGTGGAGACCAACTACGTGATGAGAAAAGTACACGAGGGTACTTGTGGAAACCATTTGAGAGAAAAATCCTTGATTCGAAAATTGATCAATACTGGTTATTACCGGAACGAGATGGAAAATGATGCGAAAGACTTTGTTCAAAAGTGTAATGAATGTCATAGGCACGCCCCAATGATCTACCAACCAGGGAATATGCTTCACCCGGTCCTTTCCCCTTGGCCGTTCATGAAATGGGGAATGTACATCATCGGTCCCTTGTCGTGGGCACCCGGCAAAGCCCAGTTCATCGGCAGAAAGATTAATAAGTTTTTTAAAGATCATAAAATCAAAAAGATTTTATTGACACCCTACCACTCAAGTGGGAAAGGTAAAGCGGAATCAACAAACAAAACTATACTACAGAATATGAATAAGAGATTGACCGACTCAAAATAAAAATGGAAATTATTTTTGCCCGAGGTCCTATGGGCATATCGAACAACTTTGAAGTCGAGTACTGGTAACACCGTTCTCTTTAGTCTACGACGCAGAAGCTCTGATTTCGGTAGAGGTAGGAGAAAAGAGCCCAAGGTTCCAATACGCTACGGAGACTTCAAATGACGAGACCATGGCCACTAGCATATATTTAACAGACGAAAGACGAGAAGCTGCCTTTGTCCGGTTAGCAGCCCAAAAGCAACCAATGGGGAGGTACTACAACCGAAGGGCAAACCATAAACACTTCAAAGTCGGGACTTGGTACTGAGGAAGGTTACACTGCATACCAAGAACTCGAGTGACCGAAAATTAGGCACGAACTAGGAAGGATCGTATAGAGTCACCAGTATTTAGGAAAGGCTCATATCAGATCGAGTACAATTACCCAACAATTGGAATGTGGTATACTTAAAGCGGTACTACCACTAAGGTATGAACACAAAATTCTTTGTGGTTTATTGCACTTTGCACTAACCCGTGCAGATACTCAGTCGAAGTCAAATCTAAGGATTAAGTCTGAAAGCACGCGTTGTACTTCCCTTGGACCATTTTTTTCTAAGTGGGTTTTACGGCAAGTTGTTAATGAGGCAACAGTAAAGCGTGCTACCCTAGTTTTGAAGGCCAGTCTAAGACCGGGAACTATGGATTGTCCATATATGATCAATAGTATTTGAGCCCTCAAACATTTAGTCTCAAATACTAAGGGGCCATCACATCCTTAGTCAAGAACCGAAATCCCGAGTTCGGGAATGTAGAAGGCACTCTTATTTTATACTAAAGGCCAAGGCTTGAATATTAAGATTAATTGTAAGGGTCAAACGGTCAAATGAACCGTGCCCACATAGCTCATTCTCGCCATGGCAGATAGCTTTTGTACCATCGATTATTTACACGACATTCAAGTAATAAAAGAAACTTGCCTTCTATGTTTTATCGGTTCACATTTTCACAAGCAATATTATCGTTAAATTACTTAGATTGAATATTGGGTTCAAAACCCTTAAACCTACGGACCTCCCCAAACCGGGGATTGCTACCCGACAATAAGATCGGGAAATTCGGGTTACTTAATCCCGGAGGCACCGAGCCTACTAGGCAGGGCCCAAACACGAAAGGCTACGGCAAACCTAAACAAATCCGAGACGTCTGAGTCTATACTAGAAAAGTAAGGTCCTTACATATTTTTAATACACAAAAAATACTATTTTAGACCTGGTCAGGTTACCCGGTCTCAAAATAATTACGGCCATAAAAAGAACTATCTTCATCAAAGAATAATTATGTCTGGTTAAAACGTTCAAAAACAAATACAGAAAAGTAAACTCGCCAACTTGGAGTTATTACCTAATCCAGTGTCAAATTCTATACTAAGGCACCGATGAAAAATTATAAGACTTAGACATAAACAAATACATAAAAGTGAAGGACACAATGCATAGCCGAAGAATTTTTTTTTATATACATATGTACCAAAAGGTATTTATAGAGGCACTGTGAAACGGCCCCAAAATACAAAATAGCTACAAGAAAAAACAAAAAATAAACTAATGCATTTCCCGCCTAGTCTTCATAGGATCCCGACTTGCTGCCCGAGCCATCGGACTGGTATCTCGCTTTGGCCTGGCTTCAAGCATTTTCGCCTCTTCGATCTCGGCCGCTAGGTGAATTACCCGGGTATGGACCTCCTCAAGGGTCTCTCTCCGATACAACCACTCCACATACTCGGCCTTCATTATTACACGAGCCTCGTCTACCTCCACATCATTCTTGTACTGGGCCAACACATCATGAACTTCGGAGGTGTCGTTCGAAGCCGCCTCAAATCTGGCTTTCAGCGCGGTATATTCTTGACCGAGAGCTTCCCGTTCTATAACGACCTAGTCGAATTTTGCATGGAGTTCCTCATTTAGCCGAGACTATTTGTCGGCTTTTTCTCTCATCACCTGGAGCTGAACTTTGGACGATGCCAAATCCTCTTTGGTGGCATCTCGCTCCGAGTCCAAGAGATCCATTTTTCTCCTCAACTCCTCGGCTGAGGCTTTAACCTCGTCCATCTCGGCCCTAAGCTGGTCGATCAGGTATACCTTCTGTTGGACCTGTAAGGTTGCGACGTTAGCATTTACGCTTAACCTCTCATTATTAATCTCATGCACTCTTACCTTTTCAACCAGAAGGGCGTGTTCCCGTTTGACCTTCGAGGTCTCCTTTTGAGAATATTTTAACTCGACTTGGAGGACGTAGTGGTTCCTGAGGACTTCATCTTTTTTCTCACAAATAGCTTTGTACATGTTCTTTTGACGGACCTTCTCTTTGAGCTCAAACTCAAGGTGACTCACCTCTATTTGAGACCGGTGGAAGCACTCATGATGAAGCACCGAGGCCTGAATCATAAAAAAGGCAAAATCGATAAAATCTACTAAAGCAAAATGAACTCTTAAAGATATAAGCAGAAGAATGTGTACCCTGTTCAGCACCTGTTGTGCCTCGTTAAAAAGGTTCGGCGCGTCTACCTCGTTTATCTTCACTTGGTCCTCTTCGGTTGCAAGGAACAAAGGTAGCTGATCACATAGACCAGATCGGATAGCATCGTGGTATCCTCCGGTACCGTAAACATAAATGTCTTCTTCCGATCAGGGTCCACTCGTGGAATGGAACTGATTCACAAGCTTTGGGACCAAAATCGGCCCGCCTGATCCCCGTGCCATATCCCTTTCCGGGATTTCTAGGTGGCCAAAACTAGAGTAGTCTTATAGCAAGTCGTACGCCTTTGAAAAGCAAATTAAGAGCTTTATCGGCGGCTAGATGCCTCAGTCAGCTTTTCTGTAACGGTCTGAGCCTCATCGAAAAGAGGCTCCATGTGAGACAGAGACTCCGCGACGTCAATGACGTCAACGACCTCTCTCAGAACTGGAGTAGCTTCTCGAGGGGCAGTGGACACAGGTTCTTCCTCGGGCTCGTGAGATGAGGAATGGTTCAGCCTTACAGTTACCCCTCTCCGGTGCTGCCAACTCTTGTGCAACGTCGGATGGCTAGTGGACGACATACTCCATGTCGTCATCATCGGGGTAGTCCCTGAGCCGGTAGAGAGAATAAGGGTCCGAGTCCCTAGCACGAGTACATTTCTTGGTACTCTTTATGACCCTGACCACGATCCTCTTCTTCTTGGCCTCGACGGGAGCATCAGAGGACCTTTTCTTCTTTCTTGTCTTCTCCTTCTTCTTCGTAGCTGCCTCAGTAGTAGGTTGTACCGAAGCAGAGGATTTTCTAGATGGGGACGAGGCCACGGTCTTAGTAATTGCTCGAAGCTCAATGGTTTTGGGTAAACCTGTAAAAGGAAAGGACATAGTCAAAATGACGATAAAATAAAAATGACTTAGAGTTAAATTCAATCAGGAGAAGAAGGACACTCATCATGGGAACGAGCCTCCCATTTGCCTTTAGAATATTAGAGACACTTGCGCTCGGAGTATGTCAATTTTTTGCAGATGCCCTTGACCCACTCCCTGAAATGGGGGACTACACTGGGGACTCATGCGACAACTGCATATTAGGAGACACCGGTAATGAGAAAGAGGTGTAAGTTCAAAGGGTTATTTTGATAACGTAAAAGCGGATGAACTTACGTGTTGAGTTCCACTTCTCAGGGAACGGCATGAACTCGTAGGGAATGAGATCTTTGATTTTTATTCAAAAAAATCTCCCCTGCCAGCCTCGGTCGTTGTCCTCATCGATGCTCGAGAAGGGAACCTTCTTCGCCTGTCGGGCAAGCTTGATTAACCACCCCTCGGATGATTCGGGGGCTGTAGACACAGAGCAGATGGTCGATCGTGAACCGAGGAGTTTCTATTTTATTGGAGAATTTGGAGGAGGGCCACGATCCTCCAAAAGAACGGATGGATCTGCTCGAGGCAGACCTCGTACCTCTTATAAAAGTCGAGGACCACCGTGTCCAAAGGGCCAAGCGTCAAGTGGTATGTGTAAACGCTTAAGTACCCCTCCATATGCGTTGTGATGTCCTCACGGACCGGGAATGACTACTTCCTTGCCTTCCCTCTTGTAATCCTCCCGAACCGCTGGGAGCGTGTCTTCGGTGATGGAGCAGATATACCTTCACGCCTTCTCACCTCGATCTCCTTGTTTGGAGGATTTCTCTAACTTAAAGTCGTTATCTCTGGAGTAGCCTCCGGGGATAAACTCTTTAAAAGGAGGTTCCGGGGCTACTACCGGAAAGGTCGCCTCAGTATTTGCTGCCGGGATAGATGTTGAAAGAGCAGTGTTTTGAGGCACCGATTTTGTATTTTTTGCCATCTTTATCTAGGATTATGAAGGTTTCAAGGATGATATGAAGGTTTGAAGTTTGATATGAAGATTTGCAGGTCTAGCTTGAACATTTAAAGTCAAAGTATGAAGATTTGAAGATTGAAGATGAAGAAATGAAGATGTGAAGAACAATTTATGAAGATTTGAGGGAATGATGAACAAGTAAAAATTCGAGGGTAACTCAAGAAAATTCAAAACCAGAAAGTAAAAAGGAAGTAAAAAAAAAGGAAATTGGAGCTTTTACAGGAGGGAAATAATGAATACGTAACGTTTCGCATTTGATGCCCACCAAGTATGGTCAACCGGCGGCTGACATGTGTCGAAAGTCAGACGATGCTACTGATGGGATATTTCGCTGACTTGTTAACTTGCTTGCAGCGTGCGTAGGAAGGAACCGGAGTCAGTTGATCACCTCTTGTCGTTCCTATAGATCTGCTCTTCGAAAAGTGAGGGGACTATCTGTCTACGGATAAAATCGGTGATAACGTTACCCCCGATTTTTTGATAAATCGGGCAGGATGAATGATGCGCCAAGAATCAGACACGGCCAAACATGGAAAGAATCGAGTTCGAGCAAAATAAAGGATTGAGATTAAAGAAAAGACGGTTGGAAAGGGCAAACGAGGTATCGTAATATCCGCCCTTAACCGGATATTACGGCGCAAATCTCGCCCAATAGGCGTATCACGATTTACTAGAAGAGAAAGATTTTTTTTCTTATTTAGACTTGTACTAAGATTGAAACTCTCCTACTATATAAATGGGAACCTTTTTAATTTTGAGAACATTGTTGGCACGTATACCAAGACAATAAAATTAATTTTTGTTCTTTAATTATTGTTCAAAGTGTTCTTCAGTTACTTGTTTGTTTAGTTGCAACCGAGCTCATTTCAAGAGCTTGATCGGAGCCAACTTTCAGTGTTCATCATAAAGCGAGGCTTAATAATCCATCGTGTTTGGTTTGATCGTTTTGTTTTTCTTGAATTCAATTATTTGTTATTCTCATATCATTCGTATTAAATTAAATCACATATCTTTTAAACCGCGTATAAATTCAATTGTTACTAGTAAACAATTATGTATGTATCACATCCTATAAATACAAGCAATACCGGCTCTCTATGTGTCGAGCCATTTATTAAAATCTATCACGGGCCAGATTTTCAGATTTTGGGTTTGGGTGGAGCTGGATTTGTAGGCTAACCGCACAACATTGACAATTTGATTTCTGACTTTCAAACTCGAGATTTTTCACCCATACAAACAGGCTCTTAATCTTGAAATTAAAAGCAGATATATAGCAGGAATATTTGTAGGCCAACACAACCCATCTTGATGTTACATTAGACATTGTCCTGGTCTAGTTTATAGCTAGAAGCAGAACTTAGTCGTTTTATTTTTTCCCATAAAAAAAGAAAACTGAAACGGAAAAAGGAAAAACACACAAAAGCAAAGACGATCAACCACACAAACAGCTACTCATATTGAGAAGCAACAGACTTCACATTGTGTTGGCTATCAGCTTCAATGATCATTTAGCGGCAACCGTATGTTAGTTTAATAACATCGTAGTAACAACGAGGACACCTCCTATCAAAGCAGTCACTTGCCTGCCTGCAGTATCCACCGCAACCACCCATTAAGGTAGGATCAGTTAGTTTTGATTTGAGTTCCGTTATAGTCGTTGACACGTCTCTACCGGCAACTATTTTCACTTTTGGAGAATGAGCCAATAAACTGCAATCCATCAAAAATAATACTTAGGGTCATTTGGTATGAGGTATAAAAAGATATAGTGCTGGTATAAAAATTAATATCACCTTAATACTTTGTTTGGTTAGCAAACCAAGTATAAGTCATTTCGGGATTAAAATTAACACCGGGATAACTTAAACCTTGTAGAGGGTGGGGTAATTAGCAACGGGATATATATATATATATATATATATATATATATATATATATATATATATATATATATATATATATATATATATATATATATATATATATATATATATATATATATATATATATATATATATATATATATATATATATATATATATATATATATATATATATATATATATATATATATATATATAGGTGTAGAAAATTAAAAGGTCATTTACCAGACATCACCATAATTGCAACAGTGAAATAGAAAGCATAATTGCGAGCCATGATAACAGTATTACTAAGACGAATTTGTTATAAGAAAAATAAATTATGATGGATGTCTACTCTTCCTCCATGATCTTCTTAAATGCTTAATGACATATTCAGGTAGTAGTTAACATGGTAGGGGATTTTTGGGTTGAAGAATTCATGGAAGAGTTGGTGGAAATATTTGCAGAAGGAGGCAGTTTTACGGTCAGATTCGCGACCGCAGATCTATTTCGCGGGTCGCATAACCATCGCGGAGTTGAGCAGAAAAATTGTTGAATGTTGAAGGTCGTTTTGCATACCATTATGCGGGATGAATGTCTCAACACTATTCTTATGCCCCAACATTATTCTTATGCCTTATACCATCGCGGGTTGAAGGCCTCAACACTATTCTTATGGGATCGGGCCGATCGCCTTAGCAGTATTATGAGATGCATCTATGGATTAGGTCGTACGACCTCGAGAGTATCATTTAACAACTCTCATAGGAGCAGGTCATTTGCCTCGTTAGGAATACGAGATACATTTATGGGATCGGGCCGTTTGCCTCGGTAGTTCTATGAAACACTATTCTTATAGGATCGGATCGTTCGCCATGGAAGACTCGTGCGTAATATTCGATGTCGACCCTCGGCACTACTTATTCAAGGTTAGGCTATATACCTACAAGGTACGTGGTTATTTACTAATGACATATTCAATGACATATTTTTCTTTACTTTTCATGCCTATATAAAGGCCTTGTAATAGATAGGAAAATACACACAATTGAAGAAGAAAACCTCTTCCTTCTCTCTATCTCCATTTTTTGTTCATGTTTTACTAAATTGCTTTTATTTCATAACAATATGTCTTGTTCATGTTTTACTAAGTTGCTTTTATTTCATAACACGTTATCAGCACGATACTCTAACCAACTGGGATTATGTGCTTTAATCGAATTTTATCTTCTTTCAACAAGAGTTAGTCAATTTTTTTTTTCGATCTAGTAAGCTTTACTTTTAAATTCTTATATCAGCATATGTTTACTAATTCATGTCTAGCTTTGAGTTTACACTTATATGCAATATGACAACATGATAATCAAACCAAAAATCTTAATCTGCATATATGTGTGACACTTAGCTTTAATTATTTTTTTATGCCAACATGGTTAGAAAAAAAAAAGAATTCCTAACACTTCTGTTCCATATATATTTGATTAGAGCACTGTTGTCTTCTTATATCAAAAGTAGCTTTAATGTTTAGTAAAATTTATTTGTGAATTGAGTAGGATAAGTAGAAAATTATTTTTTACTATTTTAATGATTCATGCTATTAAAATATAATAATAATAATAATAATACTCGTAACTATTTTATTTTAATAAGATAAAATATTAGTACAAGAAGTATGTACTACACCAAAATTTTCATTTGTGATAGTTCTTATCAAATTAACACGTTGAATCATTTCTATATGGAAAGCATATAGTAGTAGATAGTAGAGAGAGAATTGTCCCCTAATTTTTTCTTTGATTCCCTGATTAACCTAAAGGTTCTGCTATATCTCTTTATTTTTTTAGAGAGTATAATACTTAATTTCCACAAAAATGTATGGTAACTAGCAGTACTATATTATTCTATTTGATATATCATTTTTCTTTAATGTTTTGGTCATATCACTTTCATCTTGAAGTAAGCTTATTGCAGCAAAGACCACATGTGAATTTTCAATATTATTTTATATTTTTATATATCTGTTTGACACTAATTACTTAGTTGATTTGAGTAAACGAAAAGTCTATTGTTGAGAATTATATCCAAATGACATTATGAAGAGTTTAACTCAAAAGGTAAGCATTTCTTTCGTATTTGAAATTATTTTTGCCCTTTGCTATTAATGATATCAACTTCAATGAGTTCAAGTCACAATGAACTATGAGGGTAAGATATCAGGATCAAGTCTTGATGCTCCATGATGATAAGAGTTGGGTTTGAGTCACAATTCATTATGGCCTAACATGCCTTTATATTGGCAATATATTAGATTTGAGTCCCACTATACCATATTGATGATATAATAATGACTAAAGAAAAATAATATATTTTTCATGAAAAGGCATGAATATTGCCCCACTTGATTTGCTCCATTCTTGAAGTGAATGTGGTAGTGGCGCATAACAAGTCTAAATGAAGACAAGTGGTTGAGTTTCAAAGATCAAAATAATAATAATTATCACTATGATTATAAAAGGAGAACAATATGGGTTCTCAAAATAGTCCTTCAAAATGTGAAGGCAATGTTTACCATCAAATTGATATGAAAAATAATAAAGTACGGCGTTGATTATGATCCAAAGAGAATGTGACTTGTGATAAGCATTAAGAATGAAGACTCATTCCTAAAGGTGAATGTGGCAATATATGATAAAAGTAATGAATAAAGACATGCAATGCATGATTAGATGAATACCATACAACACCTCTGAGGGAGGTTTGAGTGAAATAAAGAGAATAAATATTATTGTGTGGTTACATGAATATGTCATTGGCCACGTACATGTGATACGCCAAATATGAATATGTCATTGGTCGCGTACATGTGATACGCCAAAACATATTTTGGTGTGCCTTATAAAAGGTTATTAAAGGCAAAATTAAAGCAAGAAGTGATTTTGCTTATGATGATTTTAACCATGACAATTTATTAAGATATAAGTTTCTCCGTAAAGGAGATATTTATCATATGAATGGTGTGATAAAAGATTTTATAGTACAAAAGTTATTAAGAGCTCCGGAAAAATTAATTTGTTATTACCCGGATGAATAAAATTATTCACGACATTGATATTATAAAGTCTCAAAAGAAACTTTTAGAGTTTCAATGTATAAGTCAAAGTGGTTGGCATTTTGAGACTATAAATGAATGAAATATTGAATATCTTTATATTTTTATAATTATAACGGGTAAATATGAAAGATGACCCGATTTTCTTTCTATTTGTACTACACAAATATAAGCATGATGATGGAATCATATGTCACAAGTAAACTAGAGGTTTACTGAAACAAATATTAGTTGGCATGACCGGTTGACCATTTCGGTTCAATTATGATGCGAAAAATTAATTGAGAATTACATTGGCATATATTGAAGAAATATAAGATTCTTCAAGAATTTTTCTGTGCTGCTTATTCTCATGATATACCAGTTAAGGTTGAGATTGAATCCCTTGATTTCTGGAATGAATAAAAGGTGATAAATATATAGGCCCAGTCACCTTTCACGTGGACCGTTTACTATTATATGATTTTAATAGATGCATCTATTCTACGGTCACATGTGCATTTGTTATCAACTTGTAGTTTGGCTTTTGCAAGATTAATTGCTCAAATTATTAGAGTACAGTTCCAGAATATAAATTATGATGATTTATCTTGATAATACTGGTTTAAATTCCAGTTGGTTTAACATAAATTATATGCCTCCAATTATATCTAAACCATTGGTTATGAGAACAAAATTACCAAAAAAAAATAAAAAAATTGGTATGTGATGTATTATTTAATATACAACAGCACTTGTACGCATCTAGCCAAGTTATGATAAGTTCTCCCTATCACAATCGGTTCAGGGGTCAGGAACCAATTAATTTTCATCTAGAAATATGAATGTGCTATATGATTTAATTGTTTCACCACAATGCACAAAGATGGATCCCCAAATAAGGCTAGTGATATGTGTTAGTGATCCCAACAATAGGGGGAGAAAATGGGCAGCTGAAAAAGTAATGCATGTAATGAATTATTATGAGTACATCGAGATCCTCGTACGAGAAAATGTGAACTTGAAGTTCAAGTGATAATTCATTTGCAAATTATTGTCAGGTGTATTTGCTGACCCAAATGTTGGGATCACCAACACATATCCCTAGCCTTATTTGGGGATCCATCTTTGTGCATTGTGGTGGAACAATTAAATCATATAGCACATTCATATTTCTAGATGGAAATTATTTGGTTCTTGACCCCGAACCGATTGTGATAGGGAGAACTTATCATAACTTGGCTAGATGCGTACAAGTGCTATTGTATATTAAATAATACATCACATACCAATTTTTTTTTTGGTATGTGATGTATTATTTAATATACAACAGCACTTGTACGCATCTAGCCAAGTTATGATAAGTTCTCCCTATCACAATCGGTTCAGGGGTCAGGAACCAATTAATTTTCATCTAGAAATATGAATGTGCTATATGATTTAATTGTTTTACCACAATACACAAAGATGGATCCCCAAATAAGGCTAGTGATATGTGTTAGTGATCCCAATAATAGGGGGAGAAAATGGGCAGCTGAAAAAGTAATGCATGTAATGAATTATTATGAGTACACCGAGATCCTCGTACGACAAAATGTGAACTTGAAGTTCAAGTGATAATTCATTTGCAAAATATTACCAGGCGTATTTGCTGACCCAAAGCTAAATCACTAACACATATCACTAGCCTTATTTGGGGATCATCTTTGTGCATTGTAGTGAAATAATTAAATCATATAGCACATTCATATTTCTAGATGAAAATTATTTGGTTCCTGACCCTTGAACCGATTGTGATAGGGAGAACTTATCATAACTTGGCTAGATGCGTACAAGTGCTATTGTATATTAAATAATACATCACATACCAATTTTTTTTTTGGTATGTGATGTATTATTTAATATACAACAAGCACTTGTACGCATCTAGCCAAGTTATGATAAGTTCTCCCTATCACAATCGGTTCAGGGGTCAGGAACCAATTAATTTTCATCTAGAAATATGAATGTGCTATATGATTTAATTGTTTCACCACAATGCACAAAGATGGATCCCCAAATAAGGCTAGTGATATGTGTTAGTGATCCCAATAATAGGGGGAGAAAATGGGCAGCTGAAAAAGTAATGCATGTAATGAATTATTATTAGTACACCGAGATCCTCGTACGACAAAATGTGAACTTGAAGCTCAAGTGATAATTCGTTTGCATGCATTACTTTTTCAGCTGCCCATTTTCTCCCCCTATTATTGGGATCACTAACACATATCACTAGCCTTATTTGGGGATCCATCTTTGTGCATTGTGGTGAAATAATTAAATCATATAGCACATTCATATTTCTAGATGAAAATTATTTGGTTCCTGACCCCTGAACCGATTGTGATAGGGAGAACTTATCATAACTTGGCTAGATGCGTACAAGTGCTATTGTATATTAAATAATACATCACATACCAATTTTTTTTTTGGTATGTGATGTATTATTTAATATACAATAATACTTGTATGCATCTAGCCAAGTTATGATAAGTTCTCCCTATCACAATCGGTTCAGGGGTCAGGAACCAAATAATTTTTATCTAGAAATATGAATGTGCTATATGATTTAATTGTTTCACCACAATGCACAAAGATGAATCCCCAAATAAGGCTAGTGATATGTGTTAGTGATCCCAACAATAGGGGGAGAAAATGGGCAGCTGAAAGAGTAATGCATGTAATGAATTATTATGAGTACACCGAGATCCTCGTACGACAAAATGTGAACTTGAAGTTCAAGTGATAATTCATTTGCAAAATATTACCCGGCGTATTTGCTGACCCAAAGCTAAATATCATATTCAGCTGCTAATGCTCCAAGTAAAATAAAGTTCATAATGAATAGAGTCCATGGCATGCATAAAGCATCATAGACTAATCAGTTCCAAAGATAAAACTCCTTGAAGAAGGAGATGAGCAAATATTCAAGATGGTCATAATAAGGAGGCAAGTGCTCTAGAAGAGCACCACGACATAACACTTCCTAAGACCTCATGAGAGAGGCTCAGGTACCTAAAAATAATAAGATAAAGAGATCTCAATAAGTTATGTCTTTATTGGGTAATAGTAAAACCGATATAAAATGATCATCGACGATATTGTTAATATAATGTAGCACTCAATATTATTAATATTGACGAGGATCTTGAGCTCAAATCTGTCATGAAATTTAGACAGATAAATAATTGGCCAAATGAAAAATACGCAATGAAAATTGATTTCACATGAAAAATATGAAGTTGGACGGATTGTCTCAACACCTGAAAGTATAAAGCCAGTGGAGGTATAACTGTTTTCTTGTGCAGGAAAACAAGGGTTAAGTCGATAGACATAAAGACGACTTGTGCCACAAGAAGATTTGTAAATATCTTGGCATTGATTATATAGAGACATGTTCTCCTGTTGTGGATGTCGTCATTTCAGGTTTTAATCTGGCAATAAAAGAAAAACGTGATATGCGTATAATGAAAATCATTGAAGGATTTAAATTGTTCTGAAGCATATTAAGGTTTCCAAGAAATTTATTAAATAAAGCTTCAAAAATTCTTATACGGATTGAAACAATTAGGGCGCATGTGGTATAATCGTCTGAGTGAGTACCTGTTGAAAGAAGGGTACAAGAATGATTCAATTTGTCCTTGTGTCTTTATAAAAAGATCTGGATCTAAATTTGTTATAATCACCGTGTATGTTTATGATTTAAATATCATTGGAACTCCTAGGGAGCTTCCTAAAGCAGTAGAGCTTCCTAAAGTAATAGACTATTTAAAGAAAGAATTTGAAATAAAAGATCTTGAAAAGACAAAATTTTGTCTTGGTCTACAAATTGAGTATATGAAAGATGGAATTTTTGTCCATCAATCAACATACACTAAAATGATTTTAAAGTGATTTTATATGGTTATAGCACATCCATTCCGACCTCATGAAAATAATGAAGAGCTTCTTGGTCCCGACGTACCATTTCTTAGTGCAATTGGTGCACTAATGTATCTTTCTAACATTACAAGGTCTGACATAACTTTTTCAGTTAATGTCTTAACAAGATATATCTCTGCTCCTACAAGGAGACATTGGAATAGAATCAAACACATATTGCGGTATCTAAAAGGGACTACCGGTATGAGATTATTTTATAAAAATGATTGCAGTTCTGATCTTGTTGGTTATGCCGATGCTGGGTATTTATATGACCCACAAAAGGTTCGATCTCAAACAGGCTATGTGTTTACATATGGAGGCACTGCCATATCCTGACGATCGACTAAACAATCAATCGTGGCTACTTCATCTAATCACGCTGAGATAATTGATATTCATGAAGCAAGTCGAGAATGTGTATGGTTGAGGTCTATAATACATCTTATTCGAGATAAATGTGGTTTGAAGTGTGACAAATTACCCACAATTTTGTATGAAGACAATGCAGCATGCATAGCCCAGTTGAAGGGAGGATTCATAAAAGTGGATAAGACAAAGCACATTTCACCAAAGATTTTTTTCACACATGATCTTCAAAAGAATGGTGATATCAATGTGCAACAGATCAGTTCAAGTGATAATATGGCTGATTTATTCACCAAATCTCTACCGACGTCAACCTTCAAGAAACTAGTGTACAAGATTGGGATGCGAATGCTCAAGGATGTGAATTGATGCTCTCATCAGGGGGAGTTAATACGCGTTGTACTCTTTTTTCCTTACAAGGTTTTGTCCCACTGGATTTTCCTTGCAAGGTTTTTAACGAGGCAACCAAAAGGCGTATTTCTAAACATGTGTACTCTTTTTCCTTCACTAGGATTTGTTTTTTCCATAGGATTTTTTCCTAATAAGATTTTAACGAGGCACATTATCTATGGATATCCAAGGGGGAGTGTTATAAGAAAAATCAAATTATGGTGGATGTCTACTCTTCCTCCATGATCTTCTCAAATACTTAATGACATATTCAATGACATATTTCTATGCTTAATAACATATTCAATGACATATTTTTCTTCACTTTTCATGCCTATATAAAGGCCTTGTAATAGATAGGAAAATACACACAATTGAAGAAGAAAACCTCTTCCTTCTCTCTATCTCCATTTTTTGTTCATGTTTTACTAAATTGCTTTTATTTCATAACAATATGTCTTGTTCATGTTTTACTAAGTTGCTTTTATTTCATAACACGTTATGATGAGAGAATTATTAGTTATTGCAGTGCAATTTTTTGCTTCATGAAGAGCCATAAATTTATAGGCCTCTTCTCCCCTATATTTCTCCCTATTTAATTTACAACTTGTCTTTAAAGTTATATTAGGTATCGTAGTTGAATCACTTTTATTCGAGAAAAAGGACGATACGTCCAGTAGATGAGCACCACTTCAGTGGAGCTTCCCGCCAGGTCCTCTCATTGGCATGTTAAATTATGGAAAGGGTAGTGTATACGTATACTTTATCCTTACTTTAGGAAAGGTAAATATGTTGTTTTCGATATACCCTCGACTCAAGAAAAATAGCAAAAGAAAACAGTACCATAAGCAGTAACAGTAATGTAAGAAGATAAGATAACCAAAAAGGAAAGAAATAACAAGTAGAGGTAAAAATCTAGGAATAAAAAAATATAAGAATAGTCCTAATACTATTGGTACAAATGACACACTCGACTACCTACTATCATTCGACCCTAATTACAAGAATTCTTTCTCGTAAACATTGTGCAGATTTTAACTCGACACAAAATTAACACTTACCTCTTCTAGCGTGAATTACACCCATGAACTAGAGGTATAACCAAATATTTCAGTGTTTCTTAAGCTCATATAACCGACATAATTTAAGCACGTGATTCTTCACACTTCCCGTCAGTTATTAAACTGCATTATTTACATTATATTCAAACATAGAAAAAATTCATTGAAAGCTCTTTCGTGTTGAACTGAAGCTGACACCTCTTACTACTTGGAGACTTAACGCAACACCGGATGTCCCTTGCGGGCCCAAAGTCCATCACTTTCAATATTAGTAGTATCATTTATAAAAGAGATATTCCAAGCTAACTTAATCAATGCCAAATTCTTGTTAATTTGAACTTAACACAGTTGAACTTAGGAGATCATATACATAGCATGTGTAGTTTATGGTATAGATCTCAGTAATCATTACATCTTGATACTTCCTCCAACTTCGCCTCTCACTTTAGGACTTGACTAATAGTCGTACCCGCGATGCGCGGTCAATATTAAAAAATATTAATTAACTTAATTTGTGATCAGGCTTGTTAGAACATATTTCATCGTATTACTTTAATAAATTTTAATTGTCATCTTATTTGTCAATACGATATACTCAATAATAAAATTTCTATTAAATTAAAGAGACTTATATAGTCATTGAATTTTTTTTTTGTTATATATTTTTCCTTATTATATTGTCCAATGTTAATATAATTTTTTATTAGCATATTACTTTGTTTAATATTTTTGTCTGCTCGCTTTCTTTTTGTAATATAATAGAAGATATATATTTTGGTACTCTTGAAATATTTTTTTATTTTTTATTTTATTTTATTGTTCTCAATAATATTGTCTGAATTTTAATGAATAAATATACTTTTTATTTTAAAAAAAAGAAAAACGAAATTCTTTTTTAAATAATTTTAGTTAGTTAATTTCTTTGTTAATTTTTAATAATTAATTATTAACTAAATAACTAATTATGCCATGTGACTTTTTCTAGGCTACCACTTGGGTAAATGTGGTGCCTTTTTCTTTGGCTTTTAATAATATATAGATCTATAGATAAAGATAATTATTTTTATATCATGTGCAATTAAATTTTCTTTCTCTTTTAGTTTTACGATACAAATTTAACTTTTATTTTTGTTACTAAATTACCTACATGAGAAATTAATTTTGTATTCTTAAAATTATAATTTGTTATCCAATTGTTATTTAAGATATCTAGTAAAACTTTAATTTTGTGGTCCTATTCATAATTTGAGTGTTACCATAATTTTAATTTAATCTTAAGTTCATATCATCTTTCCCTTCTAATTCTAATATTAAGTATTTTTGATTAATTATTGCTATTATGTTACCTAATATATAGTATTTCACGTTTTCATGTGACCTTCATTAACTTTCCTCTTTATTTAATATCATGATCCATTTATATCCTTTTATATAATATAGATCAATATAGTTTTTTAATCTTGATATAAATATTTATATTATTTTAAATTAATAATCGAAATTATTAAATTGTTTAAATATTTTAATAATATTTTAAGTATTATATAATAAATTTCTAATATTTTGATTTAATTATTTGAAATTAATTAATTAAAAAATAAATTATATGTGACTTTTTCTGGTTATGCGATATGGCTAAATTAGTTATTAGTTAATAGTTAATTAGTTATACATTACATGTGGCTAATTTTAAGGCTGTCATTTGACTTAAGGAGAAGTATTTTCCTCTCCTTTTAATAACATATTATAGATATAGATATATGCGTTGAAAAGTTTTTGGATCCACATTGCCCGAAAATAGAAAATACCAGGAAAAAAAAGAAGGAAAAAAGAAAAAAAGAAGGCGTGGAAGATCGATGGCAGGAGCTAAAAAGCTGAAGAACGAAAGGAGGTCACTCAGTGAACCGGGTAGAGTTGGATTCATAGGCTTCTTTCATGAGGGTTTATTTCAATTTCTCAGGGAAAAAGGTCAAACTGGACAACAGTAACAAAGAGATTTCTGAATTTCATACCCGTGATTTCACACATTAAAAGCATATCTTAATTTTTTTTTATTCTAGAGTGTTGTACTGCTAAGTTTTTAGATTTGCATTATAATTCAAGCGATCACCTATTTACTTCCAGCAGATGCAAACAAACATTTGCAACGAGGAAAGCACTCAGCAAACAAGTTTGGCAGCTAGCACCAAGTTGAGGATAAAGTCATGACACTGCATTTGCCTTTTAACTGTTGTGTGTGAATCACAGAAGTAATAGACCTAAAAACCCATTTATTTTAACGCAAGTAGGAGTAAACAAATCGGTATCCTAACAACCTCTGGCAATGGGAACGCATTCTATGGGCTGGGCAGTGGTAAATTCCGCCAACATAAAGCCAAAAGTTCATTCAATAGAGTCTGAACCTGGGCTATCTTTCCACCAATAGCTATCTCTACAGGCTTAAGCAACCAGATACTAAAGACTAACATCTATTAAACAGTGATATTATTATCTAACTGAAAGATAAGAACATGCATAGACAAGAATATCACTCACATATACGAGGCATACATCTAACAATAGCCGCAAACCCAGACTCAAAACAATGCATAAAAGTTCAAGTGGCTAGATACAGGCAAGCATTGTGACAGTAACAACCTAGAACAGTATCAAATCCCATGAGCAAATTACTGCAATTAGTATCCTAAAAATGCTAAAGAGATGAAAGAAAATCTTTGAAACTACTGTATACGTATGATAACACGTGTATCTGTGCAGTGTATATAAAAACAAAATGTATTAGATCGAAGGTAGTAAAAGTCTAGTAACAAAGATAAGCTCTAGAAAGATCCCAACAATATGAGCTGAGTCATGTTTACATTATGAAAAATCTCACACCCTTTAGAGATGAATTTATTGCAATCTCAGAATAGATTTTCCATGTGTAAACAAATTCACAGCTTTGGGATGTTAAACATTCATATGCTTTCACTTTTCCTAAAAAGAGTGCGAGTACAAACTTCAACATTCTGCATTTGAGAGATCACCTAGCATAAAAGTCATGGGTCGTACTTCAACAAATTATGCAAATGTGCAATGTTTTAGGTCTTAACATTGTTCCTAACTTCTATCTGCCTCAAGATCATCAACCATCGTCCGTTTGCTTTCAGTATTATAAATGAGCTTCCAAATAACTTGAAATAACTGACAACCATGTGCTAGAATTTTCTTCTTCAGCTAGTCTAAAATGGTGATAGAATACCCCCACCAACATATACATGTGGTACCTACAATTGACATACAGACCCATAGTGTACAACGGGATATCATTCCATTTTATAAGCTGGACACATGTAAAAGCATCATTGCCAGAGTGACTTCAGACAAGAATATCCAGTGCTTTCCTATAACCAAAGTGTTCATTTAATTTGATTAAATAGATTGTTCTATACTCAATGGAACTAGAAACTGCATTTGCTATTACTCAGATCTTGTGGCTGGAGAAGTAGAACTGTCAAAAAGTAGCTCAATGCTTTGAGGTCCCAGTGCCAGCTGACCATGATAACATTTTGAATCTGTTATCTGTCACCCTTTCCACCTCCAAACCCTCCGTCTCATCTTTTCTCCTAAGATTATAAACCTATAGTTCTATCTATTTTACCTATCAATCAACCAAATGTGGATGTATTCCTCAGGAAACTGTGCAACTCGAACAATCAAAATATAAAGAATTCACATTCTTGAGTGAATAATGCACCAGGAAAAGAATTCCAGATCCACTAGCACAATCCCACATTTTCTCTGCCAATGTGAATTGCTTGATTAAACATTTTAAAGGAAAATCAGAAAATAAAGCATGATTCCATTTCAAACTATATTTCCCAAATATTATGTCAATCCTTGTCCAGCCTTCCATTCTTAAAAGCATATCAATACTTTTAAGAGGGAATTTAAATTAGACAAATTTTTCTATTGACATGTTAAATCACATCGTACTTCTTTTGACATATTAAAATAGGCAATAAAGGAATAAATGAAAATTGTGCTTTTTTCTTGATAAGTTCGAAAAAGTAAATATTGTGTTCATCTTCTAAAGATAAATATTTATTTAAAACACCTCTTTAAAACTGTCTATCGGAAACAACCTCTCTTCCTTCATAAGGAAAGGGTAAGGCCTACGTATACATTACCCTCCCCAAACCCCACGTGTGGGATTTCACTGGGTTTGTTGTTGTTCTACCTTTTTAAAACTTTAAAATCGATGATACAAACACTATCAGACATCAACAACAACATACCCAGTATACAACAACAACAACAACATACCCAGTATAATCCCACAAGTGGGGTTTGGGGAGGCTAGTGTGTACGCAGACCTTACCCCTACCTGGAGAGGTAGCGCAACATACCCAGTATAGTCTCACAAATGGGGTCCGGGGAGCTACAAACACTATCAGAAATGGGAGATAATGAGTAAGAGATGGTTTAATTAAATAAACATATTTGTGTCATTTGTATTGCTAAATTGCTAATACGTGTGTTACTCCATATTAAATTGGGTATAGATCAGCAACATATTTAATGCAGGGATAGGAACTAAAAACAGCAACAAGATATTGTACTTTTAATATGGAGTTCAGTATAGATATTATTTCAACTACAACATCCAACCAAATGACCCCCCAGACTTTCTGGAGAAGACCATGTGAAAAGCAAAAATCTGGAAGAGGCACATAAACATAGTTGTGTAGGACAGAAAGGATAATGATACCACACAAAAATGACACAATGAGCAGATAATTAATCTACACGAGAGGAAGAAGATTAACAAAAACCAAAATATTTGATCCCAAAGGTGATATTACAAAGAATACAAGAACCTTGCCAGCTACATATAAATTGAATAAACCATCATCTAACAAGCTACAGACCTTTTCAACTGTCCAGTTGAGTTGCTAAATGTACTACATGTTCAAAGCGCTATGCAAATAAAGAGATACATCTGCTACAAACTCTACAATCAAAGAGTCAAGATTTGAAATGTTTGTTAAGAACAACAAAAAGAAAAATCATAAACAGTTTTAGAAAGGATCTCTTACATTTTGCTAGGATACACTGCATATCCACAGGGAAAAAGCTTCAATTTGCGGGAGGTCTGCCACCACGACAGAACTCAAAGCAAAGAATCAGATCAAAGGTGCCATCCAAAGTCAGCAGCTCTCTTCCTAGCATTATTGATCCCTCCATCTTGGACTTGAAATGGGGAAGAACCCGGAAGGTGACAAAGGAAATCCATAACCAGGAGAAGGAGGAAATTGTGGTCCCGGGCCTAAAATCCCAGGCTGGGCCATGGGAGAGAAGGAGAAATTTGGTGTAAGTGGTGGAGGATGATGCATACCCGGAGAAAGCAATGGATAAGGGGACCGGGGAGATAACAAGTTCAAAAAGCCAGTGGGTGATGGCAAAAGATACTGAGAAGTCGGTGAAGGCAAAGGAGGAGGCCCATTTATTCCCGGGGAAGGAAGAGGTGGAGGAGGACCATTCAAACGTGGGGATGGAAGAGGGGGTGGGCCATTCATTCTAGGAGATGGAAGAAGTGGCATTGAAGGATTAGGTAGTAAACCAGATGATGGTGGATGTGCTTGAAAATGACCAGGACCTTGAAATTGTGCTTGTCTAGGCCCAGAATCTATTATTGAATTTTGAAGATAACGCATATAAACTGAAATTGGAGACTCAGCTGTATTTGTCCATACATCTCCAGGAGTGGGTGGTAACATAGAGGGTGACGGCTGACCATAGTGAGGCGGTCTCACAATAGTGTTATGGTAAGGAACACCTCCTGCAGATTGGGCAGGGGCTGGGACCTGTGCAGGAGGGTGGATTGGAATTTGGGAACGATTTATTGGAGTCAGAGGCGGTGGCCGAATCTTTTGTAATCTCATACTCTGAGGCTTTGAAGGATTCTGAGGAGGTCTAGGTGGAGGCTCTTGAGAAGGTGAACCTGTCAGTTGCTGAACAATGCTCCGAAAATCATTCTTGTTAATATTATAAACCTGAGGTTGAGGTTGTGGCCGAGCACTATTTGTGTTGTTGAAATTGGGTTGGTGTATAGGACTCTTCTTGATATTCTTCCCAAATTTATTCACACCCAAATGATCTGGATTCCTATTATCCATCTCAATAACTTCAAGACAATCACCGAACTCCAAAAGATTTTATCTTTAAATCCCTCTTTTACAACACTTCAACTAAAAAGGAATTATATAATGCAACTCAAATTTTATATCACTGCGAAAGACCCTCTACAAGTTTGATAACAAGAAACCCTACACTTGAAATTAAAGAAATATCACCGCAGACAGTGATACCCATACATCAACCAGCTTCAACTCCAGCCAAAACTTCTGCTTCAGTTCACAAAAGTAACCACGGAAATCTCAATAAACAACTTATTCTTCCCACAGAATATTCAAATCCCAGATACCATATATTACTGAACTCTTCCAAAAAGAAAAAAGTTTTCAATTTTTTTCTTTATAAATACTTAAAGGTCAAACGAGCATACAGAGTACAAACAACCCTAAAAAATCCAACCTTTTCAGTTTCCCACTTCCAATTTTCTCTCTCTATAATTTTCCAGAAACAGACATGCCCTAAAAGTTGAAAAGGTTAAGAGTAGAAAGAGACAGAGAAGAGAATTACGCTCTGATTACTGGGGCAAAGCGTCGAGCATGCGAACTGCAAACTTATGAAAACCTTCAGAGCTGAACACGGCGGAGGGTGGTGGTGGAGTTGGTGGCTGGTGGCTGTCGTCGGTCAACGAGGAAATGAAAAGGGAATTGAAGTTTGAAAACGAAGATGACGCGTTTCAAGGTTTTTAAAGTATCCACTAGTCTGCTAGAAAATAGAAAGAAGAAAGAGAAGGTGGGTCAGTAGGGCTATAGTGGGCCCGATAGGGTTGAATTAGAGTGACGAACCTGTTGCGTTAGTAGTGGGGGGTGAATGGAAAATACTGACGAAGACGAGTCAAACCACGGGAGTTGTTGCATGGTTGACGCACCCTATTGGATTAGACTTTTCAATTATCAAACTAAATTAATGACGTCGGGTTTTTAAATTTATAAATCAAACCAAACTAATAAAGACGGATTTTTTAATTTCGATTTTTCTTGGATTTTTTTGGATTTTCGAGTTTTACCTAACATAAAATATGTAACTTGTGCTCCAAATATTTCTTAAGTTCCAGTAAAACACAACTATATAATGTGTTTTCCAAGGAACTAACACAATAATATGAGATAAGTCATAACATTATACTAAAATATTCAATAACAAAGATAAAATAATAAAATTACATAAAATAAATATTGCTAATTAATAAGCTATAATAAAAATTAACATAATCTAAAAATACTATATATGTCATGCTAAAATAGGTATAGCTAATAAGTATTAATATTAGTTATATAACTAAGCACTAAGGAAAAATATAAACTAAGTTATGCATTTTCATTATAAACCAATGTAAAACTAAAATAATTATCTAACACTTTCGCCATTCTTAGTATTGAATTGAATTTCTTTTGATAGCATTAGTATTGATTTGAATTTTGTTTGAGTTACTACATTTATGGGCTATAAAATTTATTTATCCTTCAAGAATGTTAAGTCTAAACTTGAAATAATATGTTAAAAGATAAAACTGTGAAAAAGTTTAAGAAATATTTATATGTATAAAATATTTTTAAAAATTATATAAATGTACTATCGGGTTGGTTTGGTTTTGGTTTGACTTTTTTTTAGTTAAAATCAAACCAAACCAATTATGGTCGGGGTTTGTTTTCCAATACCAAACCACATCGGGGTTTTTTTAATCCGGTTTGACTCGGATTATCGATTTGGTGCGGTTTATCGGTTTTCTTTGTACACCCCAAGTTGAAACTTGAAGCATTTACTAAATTTAATTTACGAATTTGTAATTTGTTAATGATATTTGGAAAACTAAAAATTTGATATAATACATTTACTATTTAGAGAATTAAAAGTTTGATTATTTTCTTGCACATATTTTAAATTTGTTTTTAGTTGTTAAATATTAATAACTTGTAATATTTTTTACGTAATTTTTAAATATATAAATTTTATTTAAAAAATTTCTATTCAAATTGACACCGGACATTAATAAATTCAACCTCTGTACTTCGAAATACGTTACATAAAAACGAAATTTTAGAGTACTCCTTTTTAGAAAAAAAAAAATAGAAAAAGAAGTTATTGCTCCCTTCATTTTATTTTATTTGAACTAAAAAGTTTTATAAAGGTATGATTCAGAAGAAGAGATAGAATGGTGGAAAAAGGATTGAGAATGTGAGTAAAAGAAGGAAAACCTTTAAATACAAAGGGTATAAAAAATGTTAGCCATTATTTGTTTAAAACCATTGTAATAAACATATTATAATTTCTTTGGCCTTGTGTGTCTCCTTTCTATCATACTATAATAATCTTATAGGAGTACCAAATTACACGTATATTTGATAAAGGGTTGAGTCAACTTAGATTTAGATATCTACCAAAAAACTTGGATTTAGATAATTTATTCAGCCACGTATTAAAAATAAAGATTTGCAAGCAAAGCTCAAACGTCTTAAGGTAGAATGTAGAAAGTTTGACTTTGACTGTAAAAGTGTGGGCAAGTTTATTGTACGTACGCTATAAGAATAATGAATTTTTTTCCTGTAAAGAAGACATCTATTATTCTGGGGAAGGAAATAGCCTTTTATGTTCTCATTATAACAAGTGGTTATACCATGACTTCCCACAGTTTTTGTTACGTCATTATAGGAATATTCATAAATTATCATTTAGTAATGGGTAAAAATTAAATGAATTACCCTTTCATTGACCACAAAAGTGGCCATATCTTTAGGCAGTTAATTAAGAGGAAGCAGAAAACAAAAACATATAAAAGATCTTGACAGAGTAAATACACAAGAATTTCCCACATGAGTAGTTCGATGATGACCAAAGGATCATGATTCGAACGTCTGCTTTGTCACAAGTTGAGGGGAAAAAAACAAAGATGCACAAAATCGGTTGGATAATGTTCCAACTTTAAATTGATAAACAATCTGGATGTTAAAGAAATGTTTACACATTACTGTTTTTGGTATGACTAATCAAAAATATCTTTTAAGAAGTGTTTTCCGTAAAATAAGTCATTTTCTTTTGGTATGACCCAACATATTTTTTAAGAAGTGTTTTCCTGTAAAATAATTCATTTTATTATGTTTATTTAATAGAAAAATAAGCCATTCTTATTATAGTAGCAAGAAAATATTTTGCCACCAAAAGGAAGAAAATTTTTCACTTATGATCGAGCAAAAGTCGTTTGCCTTATTGATAATCTCAACTCTTAGCGTTATAATGCTGCATCAATTAACATTTAGATATTCTTATAATTTTTTATTAATATTTTATAGTCAACATTAACCAAAAATTGGAAAATTTTTGCAACAATTTTTCTTTAAAAAAAGCAACTTACTCTGAAAAACAAATTCAAAAACATTTCTCATCATACCAAGCAAATTAACCCAAATCAAGATTAAATAACTTAATTATCGCCCAAGGAGAGGACTTCATATTCCTCCATATAGCCCCTGTTGAAGTTGTCGTGCAAGAAGAAAGTCACGCAACTATTGGAATTTCTCGACCCAATTCAAAAATAAACATTATCATATTGCACATGGCTTAATCAATGTAATTCGTAGCAGCCAGCTTGTCCGTATGCACAAATGCAAAAATAAGGACTCTTAATCCTTTTTTTAAATGGCCAATTAACGCATAATTAGTTATAATTAAAGAAGCGTAAGAATGGTTGCATGCTTTATCCAAGCATGATGTAACAATGACTCTGCATTTTCGGAGATTTCCACGTAAGCTCCGTTTGAATTATTTTCCAAGAATGAGGTAGATTAAAAGAAAAGAAAGAGATAAAACAATTTACTATACAAATTGTTAATTAAGCTACCTGGAAATTAGTAGTGAAAAACCAGTTTAATAGTTTTACCAATATAACCATCTAGAATTTAACAAATATGCAGCTAATGTCCACATTGTCCACTCAATATATTTCCAAAGAATGAACAATTTTTGGAACGAAATCCACATTAGTCAAACCTTTCTATTACATACTCGTTTGTTACGATATTTTTTTGTTGTTATAGTGAAGTGCATATATAGAGAACATATTTATACCATAATATAAAAATCGATTTTGAGAAAAAATTAGCTTTTATAGTGAATAACTATTATGCAGAGATACTGTTATATGTCATGCCGCCGTTCTAATCCAACTTCAGCCTATATTGAGAACATATTTATAACATAATATAAAAATCAATTCTGAAAAAAACTTAACTTTTATAATGAATAACTATTATATAGAGTTACTGTTATAAGTCATGACGCCGTTCTAATCTAACTTCAGCCTAATTAATGACTGAACATGATACCGAAGGAAATGTGACACCCAGTTAGTTAATGAGAAAAAAAAATAAAATGAAAAAGATACAGAAAAGTATAAATTAGTTTCAACAAAGAACTGGTACGTTACATAACTAATCCGACCCTGGGAACATATCCAGTCTGTTAGCAACTAAGAGTTTTATTGCTTCTGACTTATTATGCATATAAATGTAACAATTAAAAAAATGAGATTATCAATCATTCTAAATATTGGATTCGCCTATTTTATTTAACTAGTTGACGTTGCAGATCCTCGAAACTCCAATCCCTTCTCATCCCAGGGCTCCTTACTAACCTGGGCGAACCACCTGGAAACTCCACCGGACCGCTGTTATGAAGCCGGCGAGAACCTTTTTTAACCTTGTTCACCGGGCCCCGAGGCGAATGAGCCATGTTTTCAGGCCTAGGTGCAAAATTCCCTGACCAGCTCATTTCAGGCCTAATGTAATCTGATTTTTCTTTACTATTTTTATCAACATTGAATCTTGCCTTTAATTCATTTTCTGAATCTGTCCTCAGAATCTTGCAGGTCAAGCAGCTGAGACTCATATTTGATTATACAAAAGAAGAAGAATAAGGAAAGATTGCTTTGTGACGAATAAGGATAGCCTGAGGTGTATATCTAAAGAGAGAAAAGAAAAAAAGGGAAATGAGTCTTTACGTTGTTCAAATATCATTAAATTTCTGCCCTTCATGCAATAATGAATGTAGGAAAAAATGTGGGATTTTGTTACGAACTGATGTTTCTGAGATTGCATGAGTTGTTTTAGCTTTTCTTTTACCCATTTAATATTAATTATTTGGTTGATAATGGCCAATCGTTTTGGTGTTCTGGTCAAGATTTGGATCCGAAAATGAAGCTGAATCAATGTTTAGTTAATCGCTAATATATACTTTCTTTGGCTCAAATTAATTTGAACTATAAGCAGAGTGGTTGGGCAGAATTTTTACCCGTTGGTTTACATAATTTTAGCCCATCCTATGATCCTAATCCAATACTTAGACGGTTCATTTTGGGTTCAACCCATTTTGACCCGTGTATCCTCAGTCGCTGATCCAACCCGTTTAAACTTGGGTGGGTTGCACATAAGTGGATTAGAATTGACACCACTATTGGAGCAGGGAATTTAGTGCCTCCAAAAGCAATCATCACAAAATACACACGCAAAAAGGAAAAAGGGAAGATGAACTACACTAAAAAAAATCACTCACTAACAATACTAGACAATAGTAGTGTGCTTTTGCTGTCATCAACCACTTGATTATCACAGGCATTCACAGCATAATGCATTCATCTGTACATTAACCTTGACGATGAAAGTCTATCCGTCCTATTCAAAACATTTCCACACCTATGGTCAATATATGTATATGTATTAGGGGTGTACATAGGTCGAGATGATTCAGATTTTCTAATTATCAAATCAAACAAATTGTATCGTATTTTTAAATCTAAAGACCAAACAAAACCAATAAAAGTCGGATTTTTTAATCTCGGTTTTTCTCTGATTTTTCGGATTTTCGGGTTTTTTAGGTTTTTTTTCATAAAGTCTTCGTAGCACAAAACATAGAATGTGTTTCAAATATTTCTTTAGTCCTAGTAAGACAGAACTATATAAGATATTTTTCAATAAAATAACATAAATATGAGATGAGTCATGTGATTGTACTAAAATATTCAACAATAAAGATATAAAATCGCATAAAATAAATATTATTAATAAGTTATAATGAAAACAAACATAATTTAAAGTTACTAATGAGTTGCTAAAATAAGTACAACTAATAAGTACTATTATTTACATGACTAAACACTAAAAGAAAAATAAGTTATGCATTTTATCTAAACCATTGAAAAACTAAAAAATAGATATCCAACACTATTTTTATTCCTAGTACAATTGAATTGAATGTCTTTTATTAGCATTAGTATTGATTTGATTTCGATTTAGAAGTTATTTGAGTTACTAACATTTATGGACTACAAAACTTATTGGAGCATCCAAAAATTATAACTTCAAGCTTGAAATAATACGTTGAAAGATAAAACTATGAAAAAGTTTAAGAAATATTTATAAACTACACTACAATAAATATTTTTATGTATTAAATATATTTAAAACTTCTATACATATAATGTCGGGTTGGTTTTGTTTCGGTTTGTTTTTTTAGTTAAAAGCAAACCAAACCAAATATGGTCGGATTTTATTTTTCAATACCAAACCAAATTAAACCAAATCATAGTCGAGTTTTTTTCTCGGTTTGACTCGGACTATCGAGTTGGTGCGATTTGTCGCTTCCATTTGTACACCCCAAATATGTACGTAGGTGATTAGATCCTTAACCTAAGACTATTACAATTTTTATAATTGGATACTGAGTTTGTTGTATCACTAAAGCCTCAGTTCGATGTTTTATCTAGCCGCCATTCGTTGATCTAAAGTTTAAACCAGATCAATATCTCAGATTATGTTAGTTCATGTCCCTAGTAATGCCGAAAACAAACAAATATTAAGGGTATGTTTGGAAAGCCACACGGTAATTGTAATTGGTGTAATTACACACCCTAGTAATTACACAAGCTAGTAATTACGACGACGTGTTTGTTTGTCATAACGTAATTACAGCGTAATTACAAGCGTATTGTTTGGTTGCACAAGTGTAATTACACAATTAGATTAAATTTTAAATAAAGTAATTATGGAACTTAAAAGTTAATATAATAAATATATGCAATATAAATAATTTTTATAAGTATAAATGATATTAGATTTAGTATTTAAGATGCATATTTTTTCTTGAATATACACTAATTAGTAATCATATATTTATAACTAATATAGTAAAAATAATTGATATATATTTTCCAAATTAATAATATTTAGTTTAATTAATTATAAAAACTAAAAACATACATTTTGTAAGAACATAATTGAATGCATGTTTGATAAAATAAATTAATATTTATAAATATAATGACATAACATTATGCAAATGTTTGACAAAATTAATATATCAATTCTAACTAAAAAATGAACAACATGCAATATGAAATAAAAAATGAATAACATACAATGTGAAATAACAAGTAAAGTGGAACCATAAATATGACACAATTTCAAATCCAAAAAAAAAGAGTTTAACATATGTCAAATTTCAACATAATAAAAATAAGTTCCAATACAACTTAAGATTAGGAAACATAATAAGTTTATAACCTCACAAAGAAATTCTACTTTAATGGCGTCACTCATTATATGCCAAGTTTGTTAATGACTCATTATTTCTAATATTAGGAGGTGTAGTTTGAAAAAATAGAATAATAATGCAGTTACGCTAAATGAAGAAAATAAAATAAGTAAGAAATAAAATATACGAACAATTACATAGAATCACAAGAAGTAAAGGTAGAGAAATAATAAATAAATAATGTACAAAGAAAATATATTTTAAAATAAAAAAAAAAGTAAAAGTAAAAATAAAAATAAAAAAATAATTAAAACAATGGAAATAAAAATTTATAAAGAAAATAAACTAAAATAAAAAGGAAAGAAATTAAAAAGTAACTTTGTAATTACACAGTGTAATTAGAGAGAGTGTAATTACACCTCTCCAATTACACCCAATTCCATGCTGATCAAGTAATTACTTGGCCAAACAAATACGCCAAACTGTGTAATTATACCCAATTACACCCAAATTCAATTCCTAGGTGGCTTTCCAAACAGACTCTAATGGTGGGGCGCATGTTATTTATCCTAGTGATAGAGTGCAAGTAAATGGTAGTGGCTTAGGAGTTCCACTCTTTGCAGATGAATGCACAACTAAAGTTGAAAGGATCTCCTATGCTAGGCTATTAGTTGAGATGGATGTCACAAAGGTCATGCCTAAATCGATTAAAGTCATGGATCCGGCTGGGAAAATCTTTGACCAACAGGTTGCGTATGATTGGGTCCCTGAATATTGCCCCACCTACCTACAAGTTGGTCATGTTTGCAGGACTGAGCTGAGAACATCAAAGGCCATTCCTGTGGCAAAGCAGCAACAAACAAAGCCAAGAATGGAATGGAGAAGAAGAGCAGAGCACGAGAAAGTTGAAGCAGGTATAATACAACAACCTCACTACATGATACATGAGCAAACATAACAATTACAGCAAGTAAGCCCAAATGCAAATAATCAGGAGGGAGACAAAATGACATCCTAGGAGACAGCTAAAGGAAAATCAGCAGGTAGAGGTGCTCAATCCAAGACAAGGAAAACAAAAGGGATTAATGTAGTGAATGGGTTCAGTCCATTAACTATCACAATAGCTGGAGAGACATTGGAAAACACTAATGGTGAGAAGGGGCAATGTAGTTATCAAGGGGCTACTGGGGATCCACAACTCAAACATTCAACTAAATGAAAATTATATCATGGAATGTGAGAGGTGTAAATAAAGTATATAAGCAAAAAAGAAGTACAGACAGTTATATACAGAATAATGATGTTGGGTTGATAGCAATACTGGAAAACAGAGTCAAGGAAGAGAATGCCAACAGAATAATAAAAAAGATATCAATTAACTAGAGATGGTGTGCAAACTACTCCTATAGTAACAAGGGTAGAATCTGGATATTATGAGGACTCAAATAGAGTGGAGTTTGATGTAGTTGATATGAGTGCTCAAGCCATTCATGGCATAGTTTGGATCCCTCAGATGCCAGTAAAGTTCACTTTGTCTGCGATTTATGGACTACATACAATTGAAACTAGGAAGCCACTATGGGAAGAACTGAGAAGTGTAAATAACTATATGCAAGATCCATGGTTAGCTATTGGTGATTTTAATGCAATAATAGATATGGATGACAGGCAGTTTATCCAGAAAAATACGGTGAGAGATTTTAATAATTTTATAACATCAACTGACATGGTTGAACTACGTGCAGTGGGAACAAGATATACATGGACAAATTGACAGATTTATAGTAGGATATACAGGGCTTTAGCCAATACTGAGAGACTTTTAACAGTAGCTCCGACAGAAGTAGTGATACTGAATCCTGGTTGTCCTAATCATACACCCCTGGGCATACAATTTGTAGAAGCTGTGAAGAGGAATCCAAGACCTTTCAGGTTTCTGAATTGCTTAGCGGACCACAAAGACTTTCTAAGCGTGGTGACAAATACATGGGGCAGCCAGACAGGTACTAAACACATGGAGGTTATCTGGAGGAAACTTAAGGTGATGAAGACAGCTTTGAAACAATTAAATCAAAGGAATTAAGCAATGTGGAGGAAAAGATCAATCACTATCGACGAAGGCTAAATGAAACACAATCACAAATGGGGAACCACAATCACCCTAGTGAGCTATTTACTATTGAAAAAGAGTTACAAAGAGAGCTAGAGAAATGGAGTCTCGTGAAGGAGAGTATAACAAAGCAGAAGTCACGAACGAAATGGTTGGAACTGAGAGTTGCCAATACTGCCTACTTCTTTGCCAATTTAAAGAATAGGCAAGCTCAAAACAGGATCAAAAGCCTTGTCAATGACACATGATAAATTTTACAACAACCAGATGATATAGAAAATAAAATGACCAGTTTCTACAAAAAGTTGCTTGGTAGTGCTGCTGCTCAACTACCAGGAGTGGATCCTAACATCATGAAACGTGGTAATGGTTTAACAAGATAGCAACAATTATATTTGATAGCCCATGTCACAAAAGATGAAGTGTACCAAGCTCTTATGAGTATAGATGATCAAAAAGCTCCAGGATGTGATGGTTTCAATGCTTTTTTCTTTAAAAGAGCCTGGTCTGTGATCGGAGAGGAGGTGACAAATGCAGTGATTCAATTTTTTTACTAATGGAGAAATGTACAAAGCTATTAATTGCACTACAATTACATTAATCCCAAAGGTCAAGAATCCATCAAAGGTGTCTGAATTTAAGCCTATCTCCTATTGCACTATGGCGTATAAACTTATATCCAAAATCCTCACTAGAAGAATGCAAGGTATTATGGAAAGTTTAGTGGACAAAAGCCAATCTGCTTTTGTTCCAGGCAGGTTGATCACTGATAACATTATACTGAGTCATGAACTTGTGAAGGGTTATGGTAGGAAAGGCATTACACCTAGGTGTATGCTGAAAATTGATATGAGAAAAGCCTACGATTCAGTGGAGTGGCCATATATTGAGCAAATACTTAACTGCCTACAGTTCCCAACAAGATTTGTCAAATGGATTATGTGTTGTATGCAGACTGTTTCCTACTCAATTATTATTAATGGAGATCCTGTGGCACCATTCCAAGCCAAAAAAGGACTGAGACAAAGGGATCCCTTATCTCCTTTATTATTTGTGCTAGTTATAGAGTATTTCAGTCGAAGTTTGAAGGGACTCAATGATGTACCTATGTTCAAATTCCATCCAAGATGCAAGAAGCTGCAGATTATTCAATTGGGATTTGCTGACAACCTACTACTATTCTGCAAGGGAGAACTAGAATCTGTCAACTTGCTATCCCAATATTTCCAACACTTCTCGCAGGTATCTGGATTGGCTGCTAATGTAGACAAAAGTTCAATATATTTTGGAGAGGTGAAGCCAGAGGTTCATCAGGTTATCTTGCATGCACTACAATTCACAAAATGAGAGATGCCATTTAGATACCTAGGGATTCCTTTGAGTACTAAAAGGCTATCAATCATTCAGTGCAAGCTTCTTATTGACAAGATGTTGGCCAGGATCAAGTCATGGACTACATGATACTTATCATATGCAGACTAACTACAACTTGTAAAGTCAGTACTTTTCTCTATACAAGTATTTTGGTCGTAAGTGTTTGTTCTACCAGAAAAGGTGACCTAACTGGTGGAGGCTACATGTAGGAGCTTCCTATGGACTGGTGAAAGTGAGATATAAAGGAAGGCACTTATAGCATGGGATAGACTTTGCTTTCCCAGGGCTGCAGGGGGCCTCAGTATCCTGGATATATATGTATGGAACTTTGCTCCTATTGGGAAATTGTTGTGGAATGTTGCAGGAAAAAGGATAACTTTTGGGTCAAATGGATTCACTCTTACTATATAAAAAGAGGCACAGTGTGGGAAACAAAAGCTACTCAAGCTTCATGGATGGTGTAGGAAATTTCCAAAACAAGAGCAGTGTTTGATCAAATAGGATTAACTGAAGATGAAGTAGCAGCTATGAACAACTATTCAACCAAGAAGGTGTATGAGCTTATTCGTGGAGATTTCCAGAAAATACCATGGAGAAGATTGATATGTAACAATGTTGGATTACCTAAGTGGCTGTTTATTCTGTTCCTGGCATTACATAGGAGACTCCAAACAAAAGAAAGAATTGCTTGCTGGGCTAATTTAGATGATATGGACTGTGTCCTATGCCTGAAGAAAAATGAAAACATTGATCACCTATTGTTCTAGTGTGAATATGCAAACAAGTATGGTCTAAATTGTTGAAATGGCAAGGCATCACTACGAATGCTAGTAATTAGCAGCATGAAGTCACATGGGCAGTGTAACATGCAAGAAGGAAAACTGCAGATCAAGAGATATATCGGATGACTTTAGCTGGTGGAGTATACCACCTGTGGCAAGAAAGGAATGCAAGGATCTTCAAGACTCAACAAAGAACTGCTGATCAAGTGACAAAGCAAGTGATGAGAGAGATACATCAAAGAGCACGTAGAATGCATAGGCTAGATAGACACATGTCGTTACTAAATTTCTATCCATAGAGGTTGTTTGTGGAGCTAAAGAGTGTTGGCATCGATGTCCAGCAAGTTTGGGACTTAATGTCCAAACTGCTTGTTTTTGATTTTCGGAGTTGTACATATCTTTTTGAGTGGTAATATAAATAGTTAGTTACCAAAAAAAAATGTATTAGGCCGCGTCAGACCATATGGTCAACAATATTACACTTAGTTATCAATTTTTGTGACAATACTTTCTTTGAAAAAATAAGGTTCCCATCTAAATCAGTGCTTTACCCCAAAATTTGCTTGGGATTAAAATCTTTACGGTGTGATTATAAATGCTTTGAAATTGCAGTTATCAACTGCTGTGTGATTAAGCATGTTGTCACTATGAGGGAGTCCAATTCTAGTTCAATTTCTGTGTTTCCTTTTAGGAGACACCGTTCAGCTTCGACCTTAATTAGCAGCATAGGATATATAACGACCATATACTAGATAACCTGATATATATATAGTTGTAAGAATTATTCTTATAGGATCTATAGTTTGTTATTTGTATTTTAATACATGTGATACATCTTGTAATTCTCATCCGATCTATTAACGGAAACTTTCACATAGTTCATTTGTAGTACAAATACAAATTAATTGTTGGTACAAGCTAATATATTTTATTTTGCCTTCCTCTCGGGCATTGCTTCATTCTTTGGACACTAAGAAGAAAGATTCGTACTTAAATAAGCTATGCCCCATGAATTTGCCAACCTTGCAGCGCTGCCGAGTTCCTTAAAGTTTTCAGATTTTCAGTGATAATTGAGCCATCATTTTATATGAGCATATATCGACAGTGCAAGGTCTGTCCATTTTTGGTTTCTTAACACTAAGGGCAGCAAAGATTTCCCTTGTTCAGTTGTTCTATATATTAAATAATTTTTCTGGTCAATCTAGTTCTTTTCTTTCCTTGTATGTAGTATGATCAATTCCCTTGTGGTTGTCCTTGCAAAGGTTTACTAATTTTGCCCGAAACAATATTGCTTATTATTGCATGCATGCAACTTATAGAGTACAGAAATTAAAATTTGCAGAGCACTTTAATACTTAAAACGCAAGCATCATACCTTAATTTTGCCATTAAAGGAAACGATAATACACTTAAGGTGCAGCATTTCTTTGCTGCAATTCTTTTGCCTTCACGATATATCATCTTCCCACCACAATTTGATTACATTATTTTTAGTAGTGTAGGTAAGAAAAGGGAAATTTTTAGATTTCAAATGGTGATTAGAATGAGCAATCAAGGGGCGTAGCCACCACCGTGTCCACCACCTTCACCACCTCCAGCACCTCCTCCATATCCACCAGCATGCTCACCTCCTCCAGCGTAGGCTCCACCTCCACCGGCACCACTACCGCCACCACCGCCTCCATATGCTCCTCCTGCACCACCACCGGCTCCTCCTCCACTACCGTATCCACCAGCTGCTGCTCCTCCAGCATAAGCACCACCGCCGCCACCTCCATGCCCACCTCCACCACCATATCCACCTCCTGGTGCCCCACCAGCACCATAGCTGCCATCACTGCCTCCTCCTGCGCCTTCAACATATCCACCACCATATGCTCCACCTGCAGCTGCTCCGCCGCCACCATTGCCTCCACCACCTCCAGCACCATAACCACCACCAGGTGCTCCTCCAGCACCATATCCGCTACCACCACCTTCACCACCACCACTTGCATGTCCAGCATCGTGTCCTCCACCAGCATAGCCATCTCCTGCTCCACTTCTACCTCCACCTCCTCCAGCATATCCAGCACCATGCTCTCCTCCAGCTGCATAGCCAGAACCACCACCGGCTCCGCCTCCACTGCCACCTCCGCTGGCATAACCATGGTCAATAGATATCTGATTGTACCCCGAGTATCCATCCAAGAAGCAAAAATGAGATCTCCCTACCAATCTATCTAGCATCTGATCAATGAACGACAATGGAAAATGGTCTTTTCGGGTGGCCTTATTCAATCTTCTGTAATCCATACAAATTCTCCATCCCGTGACTATTCTCGTTGATATCAATTCGTTGTTCTCGTTTTACACAACAGGCATCCCACCTTTCTTTGGCACATACTGAACTGGGCTAACCCAATTACTATCAGAGATGGGAAAAATAATTCTCGCATCTAACCACTTGATCACTTCCTTCTTTACAACTTCCTTCATGTTAGGGTTCAACATTTTTTGATGTTCTCTGGAAGGTTTGTGCCCATCTTTCAGTAGAATTTTATGCATATAGAAGGCGGGCTGATACCCTTAATGTCTGCAATGGTCCAACTAATTGTAATCTTTCACTCTTTTAACACCTTAAAAAGTTATTCTACCTGCATATCTAACAAACCAGATGAGATAATAACAGGTAAAGTTGAGTTAGGTCCCAAGAAAGCATATGTAAGGTGAGATGGTAGCGGTTTCAGCTCCAATTGTAGTGGTGCTTCAATCGATGGCTTGGCTGGAGGGGTCTTTCTTTCTTCAGAGTGTAAAGGCTCGAATTCGAGCTATCTTTTTCAGTACCCTTGCCCTTGAAGAGCCAACACCCATTCCGCCAAGTCCTCATCATTTACTTCTTCTAAGTTCATAAGGCAGGCTGTTAGAGGGTCTTTTGCATTAAGTGCCTCATCATCTTCCTCCATGATTACATCCACCGTGTCTAACAAAGAGCGATATGCAAACTCACTGGGTCGCCGCATAGACTTTTGCACATTAAATGTTATTTCTTCATTATTCAGCCTCATCTTCAGCTCCCTAGTTTCACAATAAATTAGAGCTCTTCCTATGGCCAAGAACGGCCTTCCCAAAATTATGGGAATCTTCTCATCAACCTAGCAGTCCATAATGACAAAATCTGCTGGAAACATGAATTTTCCAACTTGCACAAGTACATCGTCAAGTATACCTGATGGTCTTTTCACCGTTCGGTCAGCCAGCTGTAGTAATATGGATGTGGGCCTTGCTCTTCAAATGCCTAACTTTGTATAGATAGAAAATGGCATCAGATTTTACACAATGCTTTGGCGAATGCATAGCTACCTATGGTGCATGGAATTGTGAAGATTCCAGGGTCGGATAGCTTCTCAACTATAGGTCTTATCCCAATAACACTACAGGTTTGTGTCAATGTGACAGTTGCCAAGTCTTGGAAGTTGAACTTACGAGACATCAAGTCCTTCATCATTTTTGCATAACCAGGCATCTCCCTCAAAGCATCGATTAGAGGAATATTTACCTGAATTTGCTTCAGCATTTCCATGAACTTTTTATACTGCTCATCCTTCTGATATTTGGCCAACCTCTGCGGGAAGGGTGCTGGAGGTAGCTTCTTTCCTGCAGCTTAAGTTAGATCCTGCTCAGGCACTTTTTCTAAAACCTTCTCTTGCACTTTCTCAGTCTCCCCCGCAACTTCTTTTTCCTTGTTTATTTCCTCTTAGGCTGGTTGCACTCTTCCTTTTGTTAGCCCAGTTGACTCATCTAACTCAATTGGAACTAACACAAGTGTTTCAGTTGACCGGCTCTCACGAGCAATTTCTTGCTCTAAATCAAGATCTCTACCATTTCTCAAGCTCACCACCATAAGCAGCTTCGGGCCCTGCTCTCTTGGATTGACAAGTATGTCCGCAGGTAACGTCCCTTGAGGACGATTGTTAAGGGCCATGTATATTGCCCTAGTTGAATCTCAATGCCCTTGATAGTCGAGTCGTGTGACACTACCTTTTCTTGCATTTGGTGGACTTTTTCTTCCATTTTCCCGCTTGCCCCAATAAGTTGTTGCAACATTCCTTTAATTTCAGATAACCCGTCATCCTTCCTCACTATATGTTATTGTTGAGGTTGTTGATAAGTTATCTACTGATTTTGCTGGTTGTATCCTTGTTGACCTTGGTAAGGTACTACTTGACCCTGTGGCCGTATAGCTCCAAGATTGCTGGTGTTATTGCACTGTTGTTGTGCTGGTCTATACTGCTGATTTTGCTACCCCCAATTCTTACCACCTTGCCTCTGGCCTCCATAGTTGCCCACATAGTTCATGTTCTCTTGATAGTTTTGATTGTCACTTTCACCGCTCCACGAACACACATATGGTTGGTTAATGAATGGTGTACATAATCCCCAATTAGTCGTGTCAACTATGTGTACCTGCTTCTGGCCTGATTCATCAATATTCTTGGTGAGGATACGCATTTGCGTCATTAGAGTGGCCATATTCTCGTCTATGGAATTGTTCGGGTCCAATGCTACTAAGTGAACTATAGGGGTGATTGTGGAGTCTCTTGTCATCTATCCCGAGTTTTGAGCCATTTTATCTAGCAGGACCTTACACTCTCTAAATGACTTGCTTAAAAATTCTCCATCTGCTGAAACATCAACACTGGCCTTCAAACTGTCCGCCAATCCCATGTAAAACCGTTGTCCCAACATCTGATCAGGAATGCCATGATGTGGACACTTAACCAGCATACCTTTGAATCTCTCCCACGTTTCTTGTAACGTTTCAATTGGTTTCTGCCTGAAGCTCAATATCTTATTAACATGCTTGGCAGTCTTATTGGGTGGGTAGAACTTATTCAAAAACTGCTTGACTAATTCCTCCCAAGTTGTGATGGAATTTATGGGGAGCGAATTAAGCCAAGTTTGGGCTTCTTCTGTCACTGAGAATGAAAATAACAACAGTCTTATTGCTTCCGGTGTTACATTTGGTTGCCTTTGCATGACACAAATTGACCAAAAAATTTTTAGATGCTCTTGTGGATCTTCAATGTAAGACCCGGAGAACAGTTCCTTATTTTGCAGTAGATGTAGCATGTTGTTTGTGAGTTGAAATGACCCCACTTGTATCTGAGGGACTATAATTGCAGTTGCCAAATTTTTAGTGGTGGGTTGTGCCAAATCATACAAAGCTATTTCTGATACAAGAGGTGCCATACCCTGATTGTTCGGGTCATTCACATTGTTTCGATTGTTTTGATTATCCAAAGCGTCACCCATATCCGGTTCAATTTGTTCTCTTGGGTGATGTTGTTGGTTGTCCTTCTTGTTTACACGATTTAATGCCTTGAAAGCTTTCTCAGGATCTGGTAATACTTCAAACAATTCACCAGTTCTTGAGTAGTTTCTAGGCATACACCTATAACACACAAGACTACAAACGTTAGAATTTCAATGTAATGAATAAAAATGGAGAAAATTGACTAAACTAAGAATCCTATCAATTCTTATAGTTGTAATTAGTAAACTATTGCTTCCCCGGCAACAGCGTCAAAATTTCGTCACGCCCAACTATGCCTCCTAAGAGATCTACCGGTCATTGCAAATATAATCCGGTTTACAAGTCCGGAGTCGAACCCCACAGGGAAATAATGTGTTAATTATAACTAATAGTTTTGCACGAATTCAAGTAATCAACCTTCAGAAATATTATATAAAAATTTGAGAGTTTACTAACTAAGATCAAAGTAATTAAAAATGCAGTAATTTATAACTAACAAGGCAAATATTGTAGACAAGATTTGGAAAAGTCTAAGGTTATGATTTCCCCTATTGTCGGAATCTTCCCCGCTATATTTTTTATGAATTTGCCTAAATATTCTCTAACAATCGTGAGTACTTTGATTGTCGTAGCTCTTTCTCGAGCAACTACCACAATATACTAGACGTATTCTCTCGAACTACTCTAGCTGACACTAATTCACCGCTCACTACGATCGCACCAAAGTTTCGTTATCTCTAATCCCACTATCGATCTCTCAACTACGTTACGAGTGATGTTATTCAACAACTACCTAAATGTGTACTCTATCTCGATCAATATATACACTAAATAGGCCCAGTTAATTGAGAGCTCTTCAATTAACAACAATGAAAATATAGTTGAACAAGTAGAGAAAAATCAAAGGCAAATCTATATTAAATGTAGTAGAAAATCATCCTCCAATAGGTTCCATCAAACCTTAGATAAAAGAGTTTAGATACTCATAAATACAACAACAATCAACATAATATTTAAAGATATGAAACTACAAAGTAAAGAGATGAAGGAAGGAAAAACTCGTTTGATTCTTGCTTCATAGTGCTTGGCATCCTTTTTCTTCTCCAAAATCGTGTCCAACCCTAAGAAATAGGTTTAGAACCCCTTTTATACCTGTTGGGGGCGTGTAGGGTGAACCCGTCCTTAGCCGTTTCGCTTGGCTCCTGGCGCCAGCCAGGACAACGAAATTTTTCACATTCTGCCTTGGCGTTTTGGTTGGTGCCTGGCACCAACCTGGGCACCAACTCATACTCTCTCCAAATTCTTCTGTTTTTACTTCACTTTGCATGCAAGCTTGTCAATTCACTTTAAATTGACTCCTACACATATAAACACCATTATTACGCTCGAGTCACAAATATTTACACTAAAGTTAACAAGATTGAGGTATAATGTAAGGCAAATTACATGCGAAAACATGAATTTTTAGCCTAACATCAGAAAGTCAGAACCATCTGCCACTTGATTTACTTCTCTAAATCAGTGATTTACCTCAAAATTTTGGTTGGGGATTAAAATTTTTGCGGTGTCCTCTATAAATGCTTTGAGTTTGCAATTAACTGCTGTGTAATTAAGCATATTTGCCACTATGAGGGAGTCCAATTCTAGTTCAATTTCGGTGTTATTTGTATTTTATATATACATGTGATACATTTCTTGTAATTCTCATCCATTAACTGAAATTTTCACATAGTTCAATTGTAGTACAAATACAAATTAACTGTTGATACAAGCTAAGATATTTTATTTTGCCTAATGCCTTCCACTCGGGCATTACGTTGTTTCTCTTATTAATATTTCCCTTGTTCAATCGTTCTATTTAATATTTTTTCTTGTCAATATTGTTCTTTTATTTCTTTGTATGTATTATGATCAATTCCCGTGTGATCGTCCTTGCAAAGGTTTACTAATCTGCCCAAACCAATATTGCTTATTATTGATTGCATGCAACTTATAGAGTACAGAAATTTGCTGACCACTTTAATTAATAGTACTTAAAATGCAAGCATCATACCTTAATTTTGCTATTAAAGGAAACGATAATACACTTAAGGTGCAGCATTTCTTTGCTGCAATTCTTTTGCCTTCACGATATATCATCTTCCCTCCACAATTTGATTACATTATTTTTTAGTAGTGTGGGCAAGAATATGGAAATTTTTAGATTTCAAATGGTGATTAGAATGAGCAATCAAGGGGCGTAGCCACCACCTTCACCACCTCCAGCACCTCCTCCATATCCACCAGCATGCTCACCTCCTCCACCGGCACCACTACCGCCACCACCGCCTCCATATGCTCCTCCTGCACCACCACCGGCTCCTCCTCCACTACCGTATCCACCAGCTGCTGCTCCTCCAGCATAAGCACCACCGCCGCCACCTCCATGCCCACCTCCACCACCATATCCACCTCCTGGTGCCCCACCAGCACCATAGCCGCCACCACTGCCTCCTCCTGCGCCTTCAGCATATCCACCACCATGTGCTCCACCTGCAGCTGCTCCGCCGCCACCACTGCCTCCACCACCTCCAGCACCATAACCACCACCAGGTGCTCCTCCAGCACCATATCCGCTACCACCACCTTCACCACCACCACTTGCATGTCCAGCATCGTGTCCTCCACCAGCATAGCCACCTCCTGCTCCACTTCCACCACCACCTCCTCCAGCATATCCAGCACCATGCTCTCCTCCAGCTGCATAGCCAGAACCACCACCGGCTCCGCCTCCACTGCCACCTCCGCTGGCATAACCATGGTCACCTGCAGCTCCATATCCACCACCTCCACCGGAACCTCCTCCACCACCACCAGCATAGCCTCCAGCAGCAACACCACCACCAATGCCATGGCCTGCACCATAGGCGCCTACCTCACCCCCAACACCTACATGATCATAAGTGAGGAGTGTTCTAGCAGCTGAACATATTCCTATACCCAACAACAGAAAGAAAACAATGTTAACAACTTTAAGCTTCGCCATTGCAATGTAGTTGAATGCTACAAAATCGACTTGGGATAGAATGCAAGAATCGGAGGCTATTTATAGATGTAGAAACGCGTCTATATGCACAAATCACATGCAAAAGAACAAAAGGAAACTCCTTTTGTCCCTACAATTAAGTGGTCCACTTCACTAACATCCTCACAGAATTGACATCATTTCGTCTTAATTCAATCTCTACTCCAAGTAGACCAGCTAGTGTGCTTGTGCTGTCTCCCATATTCGTTAAGTATACAGTATAAATATTTCTTAATTCTTTATTTTTGATATATCTCGTAGTTGGAACTTGGAAGCCCGAATCAGTTTCCTGAATTCCTCCCAAACTAATTATATATTTTAGTTCCACTTAATCGAAACGGTTCTTTATGTTTAATATACTTTATTTTGTGTCACGTTCTCTAATTTTTAATTGGAAAAATGTGATGCGTCATTGAATTAGGCCGATTAAGATTAGAGTTCTTATTCAACCGGGGCTTGCTAATTCTTATTCAACCGGGGCTTGCTAATTTTTGAGCTTCTATGAATTTAACTTATATGCACTTGTGGTAAAAATATATTGCCCAATATTTACACTAAATCAATTGATGCATGATACATTATTTGTTCAATCATTCGATATTCGAAGTGACTGGTCCGACTAGTTCAGATTTGCGACGGCAGATTGATCACGCTCAACTATGCCTTATAAAAAGGACTAAGCGGTCGTTGCAAATATAATCCGGTTTACAAGTGCGGAGTAGAATCCCACAGGGGAATAACGTGTTAATTACACTAATATTTTTGCATGAATTCAAGTAATCAACCTTCAGAAATATTATAAAATAATTTGAGAGTTTACTAACTAAGATCAAAGTAATTAAAAATGCAGTAATTTATAACTAACAAGGCAAATATTGTAGACAAGATTTGGAAAAGTCTAAGGTTATGATTTTCTCTATTGTCGGAATCTTCCTCGCTACGTCTCCTATAAATTCGCCTAAATATTTTCTGCCGATCGTGAGTACTTTAAGTGTCGTAGCTCTCTCTCGAGTAACTACTACAATTTACTAGACGTATTCTCTCGAACTACGCTAGCTGGCACTAATTTACCGCTCACGACGATCGCACCAAGGCTTCGTTATCTCTAATCCCGCCTTTAAACCCTCCATATCGATCTCTCAACTATGTTAGGAGTGGTGTTGTTCAACAACTTTCTAAATGTGCACTCTCTCTCGAGCAATTTACATACTAAATAGGAAGAGTTAATTGAGAGCTCTTCAATTAACAACAATGAAAATATAGTTGAACCAGTATAGAAAAATCAAAGACAAATCTATATTAAACGCAGTAGAGAATCATCCTCCAATAGGTTCCATCAAACCTTAGATTAAAGAGTTTAGCTACTCATAAATACAACAATCAACATAATGTTTAAAAATATGAAACTACAAAGTAAAGAGATAAAGGAAGGAAAAACTCGTTTGATTCTTGCTCCACAGTGCTTGGCAGCCTATTTTTTCTCCAAAATCATGTCCAACCCTAGAATAACTCATTTGGGGAGTATTTATGTCAATCCCTCGGTCCAATTTTGGGGTTGGATCTTTTAACCCGCGACTTTAATTACCGTGCTATAGACCTCGCGAAGCCTGGTCTATAGCGCGGTCGACTTGGCTATAGACCTCGTGAAGCCTGGTCTATAGCGCGGTCTACCTGGCTATAGATCTCGCGAAGCCTGGTCTATAGCGCGGTCGACCTGGATATAGACCTCGCAAAGCCTGGTCTATAGCACGGTCAACCTGACTATAGACCTTGTAAAGCCTGGTCTGTAGTACGGTTTGGATACTTGATGCTTTAGTGCTCGTTTCTTGTATTTTTGTCCTCTTTTTGTGCAATTTTCATTTGATGATTTCTTCCGATGTTCCTACACATAAAACAATACAATTTAGCTCAAATATCGCACAATAACTCATTAGACCAAAAAAATATAGGGCAAGTAATGTGCTAAAAGTAAAGCATTTTGGCATCACATCACCACCCCACACTTAAACGTTGCTCGTCCTCGAGTCAACCACCAATTCCTAGAGCACTTTTATTTTCTTTTAGCACATCCGAAGCACACCATACCTATGACTATGTTTGATAGCAACAATTAAACTTTAGCATATGTCTTCGACACACATTTGCCTTTACTTTATGCCATACTTCAAATCTTTATTCAATAAAAGGACAACATGTTTCTAACAATCCTAACCTCACAAACCTACTCAATATCACAATGCATTCATGGCTTGAACACTTAACATTATAGAGAAATCTAATAACGTCACCTATCCCTTGCAAAATCATATGCCCTCACAACAAGAACAAGAGAGTAAGTTGAATTCACACATTCAAATCAAATGCTCAAATATGTTTTAAGGATTCTCATATATCAAAGAAATTCCTCACTTTCACAAAGAAGTCACATGCATGCACAAAGTACCATAGGCTTGCCCATTATGTAAACCTATACTAATGTAGGCTTGCTCGATCCAAAATCAATTAGGACTTTTTATGGTTGTAATGTTGGCTTAATGACGGATAGGATAAATTTAGGAATAATGAATAACCCTCCTAAACACTTTAACACATCACATAATTAACTTTAAGCGCAAATTCTTTAATCCATTTCAATTTTACAAACATTATTACCCCCAAAAATATTTTCTCTTTCTTTAAGCATCACATTAATTCATATACACTAGCAAGGATAAGATATGTTTATTTTTCTTTGCTCCATTTTTTTTACTCTTCCTGCTAGTGGTGTATTCCTTATAATACAAGTACACCTTTCTTTCTTTCATTGGTTTCACTCAAAAGCCACCCAAGTTTCATCATTACTTTTTTTACTGCTCATTTTACAATTAAAGTGCTTTAAGAGGTAAAAGGATCAAAACAATGATAATTAAGAACAAAGGGGTATAGGCTTGTAATGTGGTTGCCAAATAAAAATTTATAGGCTCAAAAGGGTTGACTAGGGATAATTGTTTTTATTGTGGTAAGCATTAAGTTCAAACAAATCAAAGAAAGCCTAATGTCATTTTTCAAACCGAGCAAAACCTAAAATTTCGCTTCAACTCACATGCCGGGCAAGTTCTAGACTCTAATGCAATGACAGAGACTATATAATTTCTCACCACACATGGCATATGACTCACTAAGGACGGTTCCATTCCTATTCTCAAACAACTGTAAGTATTCACAGAGCCACAAAATATTAAGCATCAAACACAAAGTGACACAAGCCAAGAAAATGAGATATAGGCGTCAATAAACATGTTATTACTCAACAAGGCATAATAAATATTTTCAAACCATAGGGAAGGTACTACATATGTAGAGCCTAAATATGCTACTATCAAATTAGTCAAAGACGCCTAGCATTTCTTATTATTTCATTTCCTTTTTTTTATTCCCTAAATTCTATTCTAATCTAAAGACAAAACAAAAACTACTCGGTTCAACTACATCCCGTGGAAAAGAACCGATGCACAAAGAAAAACCACGAGGGATTATTACTATCTACAATAATAACCAATAATATATATATATATATATATATATATATATATATATATATATATATATATATATATATATATATTTGATAGACTTAAGTCCCTCAAGAAAACTGCCTAAGAGATCCATCGTCGGGAAAAGTCCAGTCATTTCATTTTTTTATATATATTTTTTAAAATATTAAATAAGGGTAAATACGAAAATAAAATAAACATTAAACACACAAACTAATTAGTTTATCTAATATTTACAAATGACAGAGAATACCTTCCACCCCACACTTAGATCATGCGTTGTCCTTAATGCATATATAAATTCATAAACAAAATAAAACATGTAAGGTGGTTGGAAAAACTCCCTGATCAGACATCGTATTCGCCCCCATCGTCGAAGGCTCTATCTATATCTGTCCAGTCCTCATCCTCTTCTCCCTCGGCATCATCATCATCATCCTTGTCGGACTACTCTGGCTCGGCCTTAGAACATACTGGTGTGTTGACATCCTCATCATCTGGGAGTCGCTGCCCATCGCCAAGCCTAACTAGTTGTTGCGCATGAGGATTTAGCGGATAACGCTCCTCCAAAGTGGCCCTCTCCTCAGTAGTGGCCGGCCTTTCCCCAATCCGGAGCTGTAAATCCATCATCCCATATAGATGTGCCATAAGACTGTCTTCTCGAGCATAGCGCTCGACACCTGTCATTGTGGCCATGGCATTCTCCTCTTTCACCCGTATGCTTGTGATGTCCATTAGTCTGAGGGGTGGTGGAATGACTTTATCAAAATCTCGCTCCTCCTCCACCTCTTCTTTGCGCAGGTACTGAGTCAATATGTTGGCAAAGGACAATCTGTCAATGCGCTTGCTTTTTCTCACCTGGGACATCTGGTAGCGCATTAAGTGGCCCACATTCACTTTCTGGCCAGTCATGAGGAAATACAACACGCATATCCTTTCACGACTTATAAGAGTCTCATGATTGCATGGTAATAGTCGTGTGTTGATCAATTTCAGCCATACCTGAGCTTCCGGCTTCATTATTTTCTTAGGAAATTTCCTATGGCATTGGGTCTTCTTGTCACGAACCCAAGCAACCACAGAATTGACCCCACAGAGAGTGTGTCTTAATGCCGGATATGTAGGACGGGTGATGAAGTTGTCCAAGGGTTGTTGTGGAACATCCGAAGCTCCCAAAAAATTGCATATAGTTGTTGCCGAAAAATCGATCAACCTACCTCTAATAGGCACCAGCTGCTCAGGATCATTCGGATCAAAATCGGCATAAAATTCAAGAACAAGGTTGACATTTATATCCCCGGTGTTGCTGAACACGTAACTTAAGCCAAGGTCGTGAGTACCACTTAATCGAAACGGTTCTTTATGTTTAATATACTTTATTTTGTGTCACGTTCTCTAATTTTGAATTGGAAAAATGTGATGCGTCATTGAATTAGGCCGATTAAGATTAGAGTTCTTATTCAACCGGGGCTTGCTAATTTTCGAGCTTCTATGAATTTAACTTATATGCACTTGTGGTAAAAATATATTGACCAATATTTACACTAAATCAATTGATGCATGATACATTATTTGTTCAATCATTCGATATTCGAAGTGGCTAGTCCGACTAGTTCAGATTTGCGACGGCAGATTGATCACGCCCAACTATACCTTATAAAAAGGATTAAGTGGTCGTTGCAAATATAATCCGGTTTACAAGTGCGGAGTAGAATCCCACAGGAGAATAACGTGTTAATTACACTAATATTTTTGCATGAATTCAAGTAATCAACCTTCAGAAATATTATAAAACAATTTGAGAGTTTACTAACTAAGATCAAAGTAATTAAAAATGCAGTAATTTATAACTAACAAGGCAAATATTGTAGATAAGATTTGGAAAAGTCTAAGGTTATGATTTTCCCTATTGTCGGAATCTTCCTCGCTACGTCTCCTATAAATTCGCCTAAATATTTTCTACCGATCGTGAGTACTTTAAGTGTCATAGCTCTCTCTCGAGTAACTACTATAATTTACTAGATGTATTCTCTCGAACTACGCTAGCTGGCACTAATTTATCGCTCACGACGATCGCACCAAGGCTTCGTTATCTCTAATCCCGCCTTTAAACCCTCCATATCGATCTCTCAACTATGTTAGGAGTGGCGTTGTTCAACAACTTCCTAAATGTGCACTCTCTCTCGAGCAATATATACACTAAATAGGCACAGTTAATTAAGAGCTCTTCAATTAACAACAATGAAAATATAGTTGGACCAATATAGAAAAATCAAAGACAAATCTATATTAAACGCAGTAGAGAATCATCCTCCAATAGGTTCCATCAAACCTTAGATTAAATAGTTTAGCTACTCATAAATATAACAACAATCAACATAATATTTAAAAACATGAAACTATAAAGTAAAGAGATAAAGGAAGGAAAAACTCGTTTGATTCTTGCTCCACAGTGCTTGGCAGCCTATTTCTTCTCCAAAATCATGTCCAACCCTAGAATAACTCATTTGGGGAGTATTTATGTCAATCCCTCGGTCCAATTTCGGGGTTGGGTCTTTTAACCCGCGACTTTAATTACCGTGCTATAGACCTCGCGAAGCCTGGTCTATAGCGCGGTCGACCTGGACCTCGCGAAGCCTGGTCTATAGCGCGGTCGTCATGGATTTAGACCTCACAAAGCCTGGTCTATAGTACGGTCAACCTGACTATAGACCTTGTAAAGCCTGGTCTGTAGCACGGTTTGGATACTTGATGCTTTATTGCTCTTTTCTTGTATTTTTGTCCTCTTTTTGTGTAATTTTCATTTGATGATTCCTTCCGATGTTCCTACACATAAAACAACACAATTTAGCTCAAATATCGCACAATAACTCATTAGACTAACAAAATATAGGGCAAGTAATGTGCTAAAAGTAAAGTATTTTGGCATCACATCACCACCCCACACTTAAACGTTGCTCGTTCTCGAGTCAACCACCAATTCCTAGAGCACTTTTATTTTCTTTTAGCACATCCGAAGCACACCATACATATGACTATGTTTGATAGTAACAATTAAACTTTAGCATATGTCTTCGACACACATTTGCCTTTACTTTATGCCATACTTCAAATCTTTATTCAATAAAAGGACAACATGTTTCTAACAATCCTAACCTCACAAACCGACTCAATATCACAATGCATTCATGGCTTGAACACTTAACATTATAGAGAAATCTAATAACGTCACCTATCCCTTGCAAAATCATATGCCCTCACAACAAGAACAAGAGAGCAAGTTGAATCCATACATTCAAATCAAATGCTCAAATATATTTTAAGGATTCTCATATATCAAAGAAATTCCTCACTTTCACAAAGAAGTCACATGCATGCACAAAGTACCATAGGCTTGCCCATTATGTAAACCTCTACTAATGTAAGCTTGCTCGATCCAAAATCAATTAGGACTTTTTATGGTTGTAATGTTGTCTTAATGATGGGTAGGATAAATTTAAGAATAATGACTAACCCTCCGAAACACTTTAACACATCACATAATTAACTTTAAGCGCAAATTCTTCAATCCATTTCAATTTCACAAACATTGTCACCCCCCAAAATATTTCCTCTTTCTTTAAGCATCACATTAATTCATATACACTAGCAAGGATAAGATATGTTTATTTTTCTTTGCTCCATTTTTTTTTACCCTTCCTACTAGTGGTGTATTCCTTACAATACAAGTACACCTTTCTTTCTTTCATTGGTTTCACTCAAAAGCCACCCAAGTTTCATCCTTACTTTTTTTTACTGCTCATTTTACAATTAAAGTGCTTTAAGAGGTAAAAGGATCAAAACAATGATAATTAAGAACAAAGGGGTATAGGCTTGTAATGTAGTTGCCAAATAAAAATTTATAGGCTCAAAAGGGTTGACTAGGGATAATTGTTTTTATTGTGGTAAGCATTAAGCTCAAACAAATCAAAGAAAGCCTAATGTCATTTTTCAAACCGAGCAAAACCTAAAATTTTGCTTCAACTCACATGCCGGGCAAGTTCTAGACTCTAATGCAATGACAGAGACTATACAATTTCTCACCACACATGGCATATGACTCACTAAGGACGGTTCCATTCCTATTCTCAAACAACTGTAAGTATTCACAGAGCCACAAAATATGAAGCATCAAACACAAAGTGACACAAGCCAAGAAAATAAGATATAGGCATCAATAAACATGTTATTACTCAACAAGGCATAATAAATATTTTCAAACCATAGGGAAGGAACTACATATGAAGAGCCTAAATATGCTACTATCAAATTAGTCAAAGACGCCTAGTATTTCTTATTATTTCTTTTCCTTTTTTTTATTTCCTAAATTCTATTCTAATCTAAAGACAAAACAAAAACTACTACCCGGTTCAACTACATCCCGTGAAAAATAACCGATGCACAAAGAAAAACCACGAGGGATTTGTTAGACTTAAGTCCCTCAAGAAAACTGCCTAAGAGATCCATCGTCGGGAAAAGTTCAGTCATTTCATTTTTTTTATATATATTTTCTAAAATATTAAATAAGGATAAATACGAAAATAAAATAAACATTAAACACACGAACTAATTAGTTTATCTAATATTTACAAATGACGGAGAATACCTTCCACCCCACACTTAGATCATGCGTTGTCCTTAATACATATATAAATTCATAAACAAAATAAAACATGTAAGGTGGTTGGAAAAACTCCCTGATCAGATATCGTATTCGCCCTCATCGTCGAAGGCTCTATCTGCACCTGTCCAGTCCTCATCCTCTTCTCCCTCGGCATCATCATCAGCATCCTTTTCGGACTACTCTGGCTCGGCCTCAGAACATACTGGTGTGTTGACATCCTCGGCATCATCATCAACATCCCTCAGGTTGTGGGCGTGTGGCTGCTATAGCTGCAACTGCTTGCAACCCTTCAATTTGGCTTGAAGTGGCCTCCCCACCTTTTCTCTTTTTCTGTGGAGGTCTGGAAAAAGCCTTGGCCTTAGTCGGAATAGTAGCCTTGCCCTTGTCTTTACCATCGCTTTTTTTAGAAGGCATAGTCGTACCTACATAAGTGATTGTTCCTCAGTGATAAAGCAGATGAATCAATTCAAAACATGGTCTTATGACTCCACACTTAAGAGTTCACTACATGATGTTCAACCATTTTGAGGCTACTCATACTTCACCTATTTATTTTAGCATGAGAATAAAACAATCGCAAAATGGTGTTTACCACAATTGCTATGCATATTGCTACTGTTTATCCCGCCTAAACTTGCAATTTGGAGTGTTGCAATGAAACAAAGCATTAGTCATTACAATCCCGAAGAGTAGAACTCCATTTGGGCCAAGAATGCCTTTGAGGCATTTCGACAAACACTTAGCGTGCACTAGTGTTGTCAAATTGATTGTAGATATGAGGGATTGCCTCACCCTCTCCAAATCGGCTTGGGAATTTCATATTATCACCATTGTACACAACAACAATACCAATCCTATGGGATTTATGAGATTAGGGTGAGCAAGCACATTGTTGCTTTGAAGATATGCACAAAATGGTGGAATTGCATTTCTTTAACTAAATTAGAATTTTGGATACAGGAAAGAGTTAGAAACATACCTTAGATGCTTAGGAGGATTGAAGTGTTCTTCAAATGAGGCCCCAAGTGATTGAAAGAGATGATGAGCAACGTCTTCAATGAAATTTGTGTATGAGGGGAAGGGAAAAGGGACGGGCAGTGTATTGTGTTGAGTGAGGTGTGTGTGTGTTTGTGTAGTGTTTTAACAGAAAGAAGTTAGAAAACAAAGTGATGTTTTAATATAAACAAGTTAGAAAACTAAGTCATGTTTTAATATAAACAAGTTAGAAAACTAAGTGATGTTTTAATATAAACAAGTTAGAAAACTAAGTTTAAAAAATATTAAAACATGTTACCTGGCGAGGAGAAATACTTAGCGATCTTAGAAGCAGGCGACACGAGCTTCTTATCGCGCGGAAATGCTGGTGACGCGAGGGCTACCGCGAGGTGGACCTTGCTACAACCCATGCGACGCGAGGTCCATAGCGAGCTGGTTTTCTGGCTGGCGAGGTCTGATGCGAGGTATTGAAAAGCAAAGAAAACTTACCTCGCGATAGCCCGCTCGACGCGAAGCAAACGCGAGCTGGACCTCGCGGTAACCCGCGCGACGTGAGGCTAACGCGAGCTGTACCTTGCGATTACCCGCGTGACGCAAGGCTAACTCCATATCTCGTTGGGCAAGCTCCCAAGCGAGCACTGGACAGTAGGATGTGAGGTTCATGACGATCTCTGAAGCTGAGTTTTACAACGAAAATGAGGGATGGCCAGTGAAACCAATAGCTAGCAAGAAACATGGATGGCGAGGATTTCAGCGAGCAAAGGACCGTGCGAGGCGATCTCTAATGCATGCTGAGAACCTGGCGACACGAGCTCACAGCGAGAAACTTACATGGCGACGCGAGCTCCTTAGCTACCTGCAAAGAAGGATACGCGAGGCTTAACGCCAGGATTATCTCACTGTTTCCCTTGCGATGCGAGGCTGCCGCGAGATTGGTCTCGCTATAACCCTCGCTGGGCGAGCTCTATAGCACGCTGAAGACTGGGTGACATGAGCTGGAAATCACGCTGGACAGCAGGCGATGCAAGTTGTGCAGCAAGGTGAAATGTTTGCGACGCGAGGTTTGCTTCCAGGTGCGCTGTGCATTAAACTGGGTGTCGCGAGGTATGCAACGTCGTTTGGAGCGTACGCATGTAATTTTTATTTCGTTTCGTGAACAACTCCAAGCGCCATAACTTTCCATCGTGCTCCATTACCTGTTCAGACACCAAGATTTAATTTAAAACTTGTTAGTGCATAAAACAAACAAAAATTTATAGTTAAGCTAAAATAAACTACGAATTGGGTTGCCTCCCAACGAGCGCCTGATTTAACGTCGCGGCATGACGCATGCGATCAAACTTAAGGTTCACTCAATAATTAAGGCTCCTGTAAATGAATCACCGATACAACATTTTCCTCATTCATGCCAAGATAATGTTTCAACCTTTGCCCATTAACTCTAAACCTGTTCGTTTCATCCTCGGATTCAATTCTACAGCTCCACTCGAGAGTACTTGCACCACTCTAAATGGTCCCGACTATCTAGATTTCAGCTTACTGGAAATAGTTTTAATCTTGAATTATACAACAACACGACATCTCCAGGTTTGAAAATCCTTTCTTGAATATGCTTGTCATGCATGATCTTCATTCTTTCCTTGTACAGCCTGGTGCTTTCAAAAGCATGGTAACGGAACTCATCGAGTTCATGAAGTTCTGTGACTCTACTCATACCAGCGACCTATGCTCTAGCTCCACCAGTAAGTGACACACCTTTCCGAACACCAATTTGTACGGTGACATACCAATCAGAGTTTTGAATGCAGTGCGGTAGGCCCATAGTGCATCATCCGATTTTTTCATCTAATCAGTCCGAGTAGCATTTACAGTTTTGGTCAAAACACTCTTGATTTCTCTGTTTGGCACCTCAACTTGACCACTTGTTTTGTGGGTGATACGGAGTGGCAACCTTATGGTGTACGCCATATTTTTCCAGCAACTTTGCGAAGGTTCGATTGCAGAAGTGAGTTCCTCCATCACGGATGATCACCCTTGGAGTTCCAAATCGGGTGAAGATATTTTTTCTTAGAAAACCAATAACTCCCTTTGCATCATTTGTTGGGAGTGCTACGGCTTCTACCCATTTCGAGACATAGTCCACTGCCACGAGTATATACTTGTTGTTGTATGAGCTGACAAATGGTCCCATAAGGTCGATTCCCCATACATCAAATACTTCTACTTCTTGAATTAGGTTCATGGGCATCTCATGTCGATGAGAAATATTCCCCGTCCTTTGACACTTATTACATTTTTTTACCCAAAATTGTGCATCTTTAAACAACGTCGACCAATAGAAGCCCGACTCCAAAACTTTAGCAGCTGTCCTTACTCCTCCGAAATGACCTCCATAAGGCAAAGCTTGACATGCCTGCAAAACAGAAGCTTGGTCTATCTCGGGAATACATCTCCGGATCATGTTATCAATACAAATCCAAAACAAATATGGTTCATCCCAGAAATACATGCGACAATAACGAAAGAACTTTTTTTCTGCACAGAAGACAATTCACAGGGAACAATACCGCTTGCTAGGTAGTTTGCAATGTTTGCATACCATGGCACTTCCTCAAGGCTCGTGGCTAACAGTTGTTCATCCGGGAAAGTCTCCATGATCTCTTCCACCTCAATCTTTGTTTCAACTCCTTCAAGCCTGGACAAGTGATCAGCAACTTGGTTTTCCATTTCTTTTCGGTCACGAATTTCCAAGTCAAACTCTTGCAGCAGTAGAACCCATCGAATCAGGCGCGACTTTGCTTCCTTTTTATCAATTAGGTACCTGAGAACAACATGGTCAGTATAAACAATTACCTTCGAGCCTATCAAGTAGGACCAAAATTTGTCAAATGCGAACACCACTGCTAGCATCTCTTTTTCTGTCACTATGTAATTCAGTTGGGCTCCATTCAGTGTTCTACTTGCATAGTAGATTGGATGCATGATTTTATCTTTTCTCTGTCCAAGTACTACTCCCACGGCATGGTCACTTGCATCACACATTAGCTCAAATGGCTGCTCCCAGTCGGGTGCAACTATGATAGGTTCAAACACTAGCCTCTTCTTCAATCCTTCGAAAGCTACCCTACAGTCATTAGAAAACACAAAAGGGTGATTTTTTTCAAGCAATTTACACAAAAGGTTAGCAATCTTGGAAAAATCTTTTATAAACCGCCTGTAAAAACCGGCGTGACCAAGGAAACTTCTTATTGCCTTGACGGAAGTGGGTGGTGGTAGCTTCTCTATTACATCAATCTTGGCACGGCCCACCTCAATGCCTTTACTTGACATTAGGTGTCCCAAGACTATACCTTCATGTACCATAAAATGGTATTTTTCCTAGTTCAGCACCAGATTAGTCTCCACACATCTCTGTAACACTCTTTTCAGATTTCTAAGGCAATCATTAAAAGAATTTCCCACCACCGAGAAATCATCCATGAAAACCTCCATTATATCCTCTACCATATCTGTGAAGATGGCCATCATGCACCTTTGGAATGTGGCGGGTGCATTGTATAGGCCAAACAGTATTCTCCGAAAAGCGTAAATGCCATATGGACAGGTGAATGAAATTTTCTCTCTATCCTCGGGGGTAATAGATATCTGGTTGTACCCCGAGTATCCATCCAAGAAGCAAAAATGAGACCTCCCTGTCAATCTATCTAGCATCTGATCAATGAACGGCAAGGGAAAATGATCTTTTCGGGTGGCCTTGTTCAATCTTCTGTAGTCCATGCAAATTCGCCATCCCGTGACTATTCTTGTTGAGATTAATTCATTGTTCTCATTTTGCACAACAGTCATCCCACCTTTATTTGGCACACACTGAACTGGGCTAACCCAGTTGCTATCTGAGATGGGAAAAATAATTCCCGCATCTAACCACTTGATCACTTCCTTCTTTACAACTTCCTTCATGTTAGGGTTCAACCTTCTTTGATGTTCTCTGGAAGGTTTGTGCCCATCTTCCAGTAGAATTTTATGCATGCAAAAGGCCGGGCGGATACCCTTAATGTCTACAATGTTCCAACCAATTGCATTCTTGCACTCTTTCAACACCTGCAAAAGTTGTTCTACCTGCACATCTAACAAACCAGATGAGATAATAACCGGTAAAGTCGAATTAGGTCCCAAGAAAGCATACCTGAGATGAGATGGTAGCGGTTTCAGCTCCAATTGTGGTGGTGCTTCGATCGATGGCTTGGCTGGAGGGTTCTTTCTTTCTTTCGAGTGTAAAGGCTCGAATTCGAGCTCTCTTTTCCAATACCATTGCCCTTGAAGAGCCAACACCCATTCCACTAAGTCCTCACCATTTACTTCTTCTAAGTTCATAAGGTAGGCTGTTAGAGGGTATTTTGCATTAAGTGCCTCATCATCTTCCTCCATGATTACATCCACCATGTCTAACAAAGAGCAATTTGCAAACTCACTGGGTCACCGCATAGACTTCTGTATATTAAATCTTATTTATTCATTATTCAGCCTCATCTTTAGCTCCCCCATTTCACAATCAATCAGAGCTCTCTCTGTGGACAAGAATGGCCTTCCCAAAATTATGGGAATCTCCTCATCAACCTTGCAGTCCAGAATGACAAAATCTGTTGGAAACACGAATTTTCCAACTTGCACAAGTACATCGTCAAGTATACCGATGGCATTTTCACCGTTCGGTCAGCTAGTTGCAGTAACATGGATATGGGTCTTGCTCTTCCAATGCCAGCTTTTTATAGATAGACAATGGCATCACATTTATACTTGCTCCCAAATCACATAATGCTTTGGCAAATGCATAACTACCTATGGGGCATGGAATTGTGAAGCTTCTAGGGTCGGATAACTTCTCAGCTATAAGTCTTGACACAACAACACTACAAGTTTGTGTCAATATGACAGTTGCCAAGTCTTGGAAGTCAAACTTGCAAGATATCAAGTCCTTCATCATTTTTGCATAACCAGGAATCTCCCTCTAAGCATCAATTAGAGGAATGTTTACCTGAATTTGATTCAGCATTTCCATGATTTTTTTGTATTGTTCATCCTTTTGATATGTGGCCAACCTCTGCGGGAAGGGTGCTGGAGGTCGCTTCTTTTCTATGGCTTGAGTTAGATCCTGCTCAGACACGTTTTCTAAAACCTTCTCTTGCATTTTCTCAGTCTCCTCCGCAACCTCTTTTTCCTTGATTATTTCCTCGTGGGCTGGTTGCACTCTTACTTCTGTTATCCTGGTTGACTCATCTAACTCAATTAGCACTGGCACAAGTATTTCAGTTGACCGGATCTCTACCATTTCTCAAGCTCACCGCCATAAGCGGCTTCAAGCCCTGCACTTTTGGATTGACATGTGTGTCCGTAGGTGACGTCCCTTAAGGATTATTGTTAAGGGCCATGGATAATTTCCCTAGTTGAATCTCAATGACCTTGATAGCCGAATCGTGTGACACTACATTTTCTTGCATTTGGTGGACCTTTTCTTCCATTTTCCCGCTGGCCCAATGAGTTGTTGCAACATTCCTTTAATTTCAGATAACCCATCATCCTGCCTCGCTATTTGATGTTGTTGAGGTTGTTGATAAGTTAGCTGCTGATTTTGCTGGTTGTATCCTTGTTGCCTTTGGTAAGGTACTACTTGACCCTGTGGTCGCACAGCTCCAGGATTGTTAGTACTATTGTACTGTTGTTGTGCTGGTCTATACTGCTGGTTTTGCTGCCCCTAATTCTGACCACCTTGTCTTTGTCCTCCATAGTTTCCCACATAGTTCATGTTCTCTTGATAGTTCTGGTTGTCACTTTCACCACTCCACGAACACACGTATGGTTGGTTAATGCATGGTGTACATAATCCCCTATTAGTTGTGTTAACTATGTGTACCTGCTTCTGGCCTAATTCATCAATCTTCTTGGTGAGGATACTCATTTGCATCTTAGAGTGGCCATATTTTCGGCTATGGAATTGTTCGGGTCCAATGCTACTGAGTGAACTATAGGGGTGATTGTGGAATCTCTTGTCATTCATCCCGAGTTTTGAGCCATTTTATCTAGCAAGACCTTACACTCTCTAAATGACTTGCTTGAAAATGTTCCACCTGCTGAAGCATCAACATTGGCCTTCAAGCTGTCCGCCAATCCCATGTAAAACCGTTGTCCCAACATCTAATCTGGAATGCCATGATGTGGACACTTAACCAATATACCTTTAAATCTCTCCCACGTTTCTTGTAATGTTTCACCTGGTTTCAGCCTGAAGCTCAATATCTCATCAACCTGCTTGGCAGTCTTATTGGGTGGGTAGAACTTATTCAAAAACTGCTTGACTAATTCCTCCCAAGTTGTGATGGAATTTATGGGGAGCAAATTAAGCCAAGTTTGAGCTTCTCCTGTCATTGAGAATGGAAACAATATCAGTCTTATTGCTTCCGATGTCACATTTGGTTGCCTTTGCGTGACACAAATTGACTGAAAACTTTTCAGATGCTGCTGTGGATCTTCAATGTAATACCCGGAGAACAGTCCCTTGTTTTGCAGCAGATGTATCATGTTGTTTGTGATTTGAAATGACTCCGCTTGTATCTGAGGGACTGCAATTGCAGTTGCCAAATTATCAGCAGTGGGTTGTGCCCAATCATACATAGCTGCTTCTGGCAGAAGAGGTGCCACACCCTGATTGTTCAGGTCATTCACATTGTTTCGATTGTTTTGATTATCCAAAGCGTCACCCATGTTTGGTTCAATTTGCTCTCTTGGGTGATGACGTTGTTTGTCTTTCTTGTTTGCACGATTTAACCTGCGACTTTTAATTACCGTGCTATAGACCTCGCGAAGCCTGGTCTATAGCGCACTCGACCTGGTTATAGACCTCGCGAAGCCTGGTCTATAGCGCGGTCTACCTAGCTATAGACCTCGCGAAGCGTGGTCTATATCGTGGTCGACTTGGTGATAGACCTCGCAAAGCTTGGTCTATAGCACGGTCAACCTGGCTATAGACCTTGTAAAGCCTAGTCTGTAGCACGGTTTGTATACTTGATGCTTTGGTGCTCTTTTCTTGTATTTTTGTCCTCCTTTTGTGCATTTTCATTTGATGATTCCTTCCAATATTCCTACACATAAAACAATATAATTTAGCTCAAATATCGCACAATAACTCATTAGAACAACAAAATATAGGGCGAGTAATATACTAAAAGTAAAGCATTTTGGCATCACATCACAGACACACTATGTTTTTTTTTTAAAAAAATTTAAACCATCCACCCGGGTTTTCATCTCCTGTAGTGTTGGGTGATTTGGCATTGCCCCTACCCTGTTTATCTATTAGAAAAATAGTACAAAGGAGGAGGACATTTAAACCAAAAACCTCCCATTAGAGCTGTGCCAGCAGATACATTAATGGCTAGGCCTTACTTATGTCTAGTGCTCGCGCACGCAAAAGTATAATAAATAGATACTATGAGGGGATGTGAGTTTAGCACATCAATAGCTCTTCCTTTAACATTTAGGGAGGAGAATAACCTTCTCACTGAGTGTAGTAGCATGTTTGGACAAAGCGTCGGCCACTTCATTCCCTTTTCTGTAACAATGCTTGATCTTGATACCATGTTATTGCACTTTTTGTTCTATTAGCATAATGTCTTCTTTAAGTCTTAATGGGGTATTATATGTCCCTAAAATCATGTTGACTACCAGAAGAGAGTCGAATTATTGGTTGAGTTCTTGGCAGTTATGGTCACATCACCAAAGTATACCAAATAGAGCCGCTTGCATTTCAGAATAGTTGTTAGTTAATAAATGCACTGGTGAGGAGAAGGCCTTCACCATGTGTCTATTTCTAGGTAGTAATAATAAAAAAAAAAAAAAAATATGTGTGATTTTTCTTTGTGCCTCGGTTGTTTTTCATGGGATGTAACTTGAATCGGTAGTAGTTTTTATTTTTGGAGTTGGATTTAGGGAATAAAAAGGAGGAAGAATGACGAACCTAGGCACCCTTGACTTGTTTGATAGTAGCATATTTAGGCTTTGGCCTGTGTAGAATCTTCCCTATATTTTGAAATTTTTCATGATGCCATGTTTAATTGGATAACATGTTATTGATGCCTATGTTTCGTTTTCTTAACTTATGTTCACTTTGTGCTTAATGCTTAATATCTTGTGGCTCCGTGAATACTTGCATCAATTTGAGAGTTGAAATGGTACCATCCTTTATGAGTCATGTGCCTTGTGTGGTGAGGTTTTTGTAGAGTCCATATCACTGTACTTGTGTCTTGAATTTGCCCGGTATGTGAGTTGAAGCGAAATTTTAGGTGATGCTCGGTTTGAAGATTTTAGGCCCTCTTTGATCTTTTCGAGCTGTAATATTTATCATAAATAAAATCTATCCTTAGTTAACCCTTTTGAGCCTATAGACTTTTATTTGGCACCCACATTACAAGACTATTTCCTTTTTGTTCTTAATTGACATTGTTTTTATCCTTTTACCTCTTAAAGCACTTAACTTGTAAAATGAGTGCTAGAATAAGTAAGGAGGAAACTTGGGTGGCTTTTGAGTGTAACCAATGAAAGAAAGAAATGAACACTTGTGTTATAAGAGATAAACCACTAGCGGGAATTACAAAAGAAAAAAAAATCTAAAAAAATATGTGTAAGATAAATAAGTACATCGTGTCCTAGCTAGTGGGGTATAAATTAAGGTAATGCTTAAAAAAAAAGGGAACGTTTTTGGAGGTGATCTTATTTGTGAAATTGAAGTTGAATTGAAGAAATTTGCGCTTAAAGTTAATTTTGTGATGTGTTAAAGTGCTTAGGAGGGTTAGTCACTATTCTTAAATATATCCTACCCGTCCCTTAGCCCACATTACAACCATGAAAAAGTCCTAATTGATTTTAGATCGAGCGAGCCTACATTAGTAGAAATTTATATTAAGGGCAAGCCTATGGTACCATTGCATGCATGCGACTTCTTTGTGAGAGTGAGAGATTTCTTTGATATATGTGAGTCCTTAAACTATATTTAATCATGAGATTCGAATGTGTGGGTTCAACTTACTCTCTTGTTCTTGTTGTGAGGGCACATAGTTTCATGAGGGATATGTAACATTATTAGACTTCTCTACAATGTTGAGTATTCAAGTCATGAGTGCATGGTGACATTGAGTCGGTTTTTTGAGGCTAGAATTGTTATGAACATGTTGTCTTTGTTTGAATATTTTTGAAGTTTGGCATAAGAAAAAGGGAAGTATATTTTGAATGCATATGCTAAGCTTAATGTTGCTATCAACCATAGTCATTGGTGTAATGTGCTTCGAATGTGTTAAGTATAAAGTGCTCAAAGATAGTGTAAATTGTTGGTTGACTCGAGGACGAGCAACGTTTAAGTGTGAGGTAGTGATGTTCGAAAAGAATATATATATATTTAACCATTATTGCCTCATGTTCTAATACTTTTAATTGTCTTTTGAATATTAATTATATTATTTTATGCTTAATATTATATTATAACTGTGTAGGAATAAAGCGGTATGAAGATGAGGAGATTTGGAGCAAAATTAAATAAAATATGGAAGAAAAAGAAAGGAAAATAAATAATTAAATAGAAAAAGACAAACACCAAAAGGTGTCCCCCCTAGTGTAAGACAAAGAAAAGGAAAATGCAATTCAAAGAGTGAAAATCACAAAACTTAATGGGATATTTCGGCCCGAGACAAGGTTATTTCGGCCCTACACGGTCCCAGCTCGTATAAAAGGGGTTCTAAACCTAATTTGGAGGGGATCGAACATAGTTTTGAGAGGAGAACACGCAACTTTTAACTAAGGGAGAGCACAGAGCTACCGTAGAGCGAGGCCGAGTTTCATCTTTTCTTCCACCAAACTTAGTAATTTTTATGTTTTTTGTATGATTTATTGTTTGGCTACCATATCTATGTGGAGCTAAACTTCATATTCTAGGGTTGTGGTTCTTTCATGACTATTGTTATTCAAATATTGATTTTGATTTCTTGATTTATCGTATTAGTTTATTTATTCAATCTTGCGCTTAATTATTTAATTGCTTGATCACCAATTGAATACAATCTACGAATCTAAAGTTGAACTCGAAAGTGAAAATTCTAGATTCATAGGATTGAGTAGAGCAAGTTCTTGAACCCGGGCATCGAGGAATGGATTCGCGGTTAGGATAGACCTATGCTAATTATCTTGCTTGGTTATTATATGGGAATTACAAATGCATTCTTGTTGATTCTAACTCCATAGACATATACAAGTTAGGTTAGCTTGAATAGGCGAGTAAGAACTCGATAGATTCTTATGAGCAATATTAACCCTGTCAACCAATAAACCAGATAAATTAATTAGTCAATTTAATTGAAGAGTACAATAGGATTGTTAGATAACCCGTGACTCTAGATCGTTTTTATCACATTGATAATATAAAAATCTTATCTTCCTCTGTTTAAAGTTTATTAGTTATTTTCTTTTTAATTAGCCTAGTAACAACACTTTTGGGATGAATCCTTGTTTAGATAATTAGGACTGCCTAATTTGGTTAATACTGATAACAAACCCTCGTGGATTCGACACTCTATCTTATTACTTTATTACTTGTTGACCGCACGTATACTTGTGTGTGCGTTTGGCCGCAACAAGTTTTTGTCTCCGGTGAAAGCTAGTACAAATTTTATTAAAGCCATGAATGACCAATAATTAAGAGGGCGAACCAATGTGCCCATATATACGAGATCATGCAATAATCAAGTAGATTAGCTTGACTCAGTTTAATTTGGAGAACAATGATTAGGAAGTTGCTACTTATCCAACTAATAAGATCCCATAATAGGGGTGTGCTCATAATCAAACAGGATAGAGGAATCTTGAAGGCAGGAAGTGGTCACGCCCAACTATGCCTCCTAAGAGATCTAGCGGTCGTTGCAAATATAATCCGATTTACAAGTCCAGAGTCGAATCCCACAGGAAAATAACGTGTTAATTACAACTAATAGTTTTGCACGAATTCAAGTAATCAACCTTCAGAAATAATATATAACAATTTGAGAGTTTACTAACTAAGATCAAAGTAATTTAAAATGCAGTAATTTATAACTAACAAGGCAAATATTGTAGACAATATTTGGAAAAGTATGAGGTTATGATTTCCCCTATTGTCGAAATCTTCCCCGCTACATTTTCTATGCATTTGCCTAAATATTCTCTAACAATCGTGAGTACTTTGATTGTCGTAGCTCTCTCTCGAGCAACTACCACAATATACTAGACGTATTCTCTCGAGCTACACTAGCTGGCACTAATTCATCGCTCACTACGATGGCACCAAGGCTTCGTTATCTCTAATCCCACCTTTAAACCCTCCGTATCGATCTCTCAACTACGTTAGGAGTGGTGTTGTTCAACAACTACCTAAATGTGTACTCTCTTTTTAGCAATATACACACTAAATAGGCCCAGTTAATTGAGAGCTCTTCAATTAACAACAATGAAAATATAGTTGAACAAGTAGAGAAAAATCAAAGGCAAATCTATATTAAATGTAGTAAAAAATCATCCTCCAATAGGTTCCATCAAACCTTAGATAAAAGAGTTTAGCTACTCATAAATACAACAACAATCAATATAATGTTTAAAGACATGAAACTACAAAGAAAAGAGATAAAGGAAGGAAAAACTCATTTGATTCTTGCTCCACAGTGCTTGGCAGTCTTTTTCTTCTCCAAAATAGTGTCCAACCCTAAGAAATAGGTTTAGAACCCCTTTTAAACCTGTTGGGGGCGTGTAGGGTGAAACCCGTCCTTAGCCGTTTCGCTTGGCGCATGGCGCCAACCAGGAAAACGAAATTTTCCACATTCTGCCTTTGGCGTTTTGGTTGGTGCCTGGCACCAACCTGGGCACCAAACTCATACTCCCTCCAAATTCTTCTGTTTTTACTTCACTTTACATGCAAGCTTGTCAATTCACTTCAAATTGATTCCTACACATATAAACACCATTATTACGCTCGAGTCACAAATATTTACACCAAAGTTAACAAGATTGAGGTATAATGTAAGGCAAATTATATGCGAAAACATGGATTTTTAGCCTAACATTACCACCCCACACTTAAGCTCTTGCTCGTCCTTGAGCAACCTAAAACCTTGCTAACCAAACAATGCACACAAGACATCATACAGTGGAGGAACATTTGGCAATTCAACACACCACACCTATGACCATGGTTGATACCAACAATTAAGCCCTTGCATACGCATTCATACATTTCCCAACTTTCACATGCCGGAATATTAGTGACCAATTACAAACACTCAAACAACCTGCCCATAACTACCCAACCTCAAAGACTGACTCGTCGCCAATAAGCACTCTCAACACGTGCACTCACCCAATAAGAGATGTTTAATAACATCACATATCCGTCATGGACTCATGTGCCTCACCAAAGAATAAGAGGGTATTTCGTCCATACATTCAAATATGCATTCGAATATAATTTAAGGACATCACATATAAGAACAAAGAACCACTCTCTCTGACAAGGAAATTCATGTGCAGTCCATGGCTGTACCATAGGCTTGCCCGTAGTGTATATCTCCACTAATCTAAGATCGCACAGTCTAAGATCAATTAGGTCTTTACGGGTTGTAATGTAGGCTAAGGGGCGGGTAGGATATATTTTTGGTATAGTGACTAACCCTCCTAAGCACTTTAATACACTATACTTAACTTTCAAATACACACTTTTCATGACCAATTCAAGCAATACCACAAAACCATATACAACTTGGCCCTTCTTTTTTAAGCACATCTATATACTCACTAGCCCGGATCACGATGAATAGGAGTTCTATTTTCTATATACTTATTTTTCTCCTTTTTTCTATCCCCCCTCCTTTTTTTTCAACACTCCATAAATTTAGGTTGCCCGACTAATGATCTTCCAAAACATACATGCACCTTTTTGGCTTTTCTATGGTTTCACTCAAAAGCTATCCCAACTTTCACCTTACTCTTCTAGCGACTTAAGTACTTTCGGAGGTAAAGGTTCAAAAAGATTTAATTAAGAACAAAATGAGAATCGGCTTGTAATGTGGGTGCCAAAGAAAAAGCTTATAGGCTCAAATGGGATATCTAAGAATAATTTTATTTATGGTGGCATAATATCTCAATAGACAATCAAAGAAATGCCTACATCATCTCCTAGACTCACAAAACTTACTTATTTCGCTTCAACTAACATACGGGGCAAGTTCTAGAAAAACACAAGATAGCACAGAATGTGATCAAAACCTCACATCATACAATGCACATGACCCCAATCCGGACGGTTTCATTCCTACTCTCAAGTTTAAGCAAGTAGTCACAAAGTCAAGAAGTATTAAGCAATAAAGCACTACATGAACAATGGGTCAAGTAACTGAGAGAAAGCGTCACATATAGGCTATTCAATCTTTCACGACATCAATTTTCATTAAAATATGTTAGGAAGGTAATTTGCATGCTAATGCCTAACTATGCTAGCATCAAACAGGTCAAAAGGCACATAAGAACACTCAAGTTTTCTTTCCTCAATTTCCTACAAATAAAAATTACCCGATTCAAGTTACATCCCTTGAAAAAAAACCGATGCCAAAAGAAAAATAAAGGGGATTTATTATCTACTACGACTAACTAAAAATAAGAATAAAAATATTTTTGGATTTTGTTTTCTCATTGGACCTTAATCCCTCAAGAAAGCTATGCCAAAGATCCATCGTCAGGAAAGGTCCCTTTAAAAAAAGTTGAACTAACACAACTAAAATAGTATAGAAAGTCACCCATACAATCTCCTCACCCTACTCTTAAAATTGTGCATTGTCCCCAATGCACACTCATAAATACAAGAGGGTAAAAAAAACTCCCCGGTAGGCCAAAGGCCGAAGCATTAGTATCTCATGGGGTACTCAGACTTCTCCCATACTTGGTTTTTTGTGTGGGTACCCCACACTTAGTTCTAACCATCTTACTTGCTTTTTCATTCTTCCAATGGCCTTGCTTCCCATGCTCCTAGAGAAATAAAAAACAATACTACAAGAATAATACAATAATAAAAAATAAATAATAAAAAACAAAAACGACAGCACATACAATACAATGCATCGCACTACACTCGGGCCATTAAAGTAGAATGATCAGAGAATTCTTTTCCCCGAGTCACTACCCACGCAATTATGATACACTATAATTTAATGAAACACCAAAAGAGAAAAGAAAAAACAAAACAATGCAATACATGACTAGTGAACACAGATAGGCTCACACATACGACCTTCGTGCACGACATTACTCTCTAACACCCCACACTCACACATTAGTGCTAATAAATAATGCTCGGCTACTCAGACTTCGCCGGCCATCAACAATGTTCTTTCAATAATTTCATCGAACACTTGGTGCACAACACTTTCATTCAAGCCTTTCAAACCATTGGACAAGTGCCATACCCTCCCAAATTAAACGAAGTGGAGGGACTTTGAGTTTTCCACCTCGTAGTCAATTAACAACTCCAAAACAACATACTATTCACTACACACTTGCCAACACTCTCCGCTATGAGAAGTTGGGTGGGGAAAGAAGAGTGAGAGATGAGAAAACAACTATAATACAAAATCAAGAAGTAATTAAAACAAAAAGAGAAGAGAAGACAACAAGAAAATAACGAAAATAAGAGAATAAAATAAACTCACTTGATGCTTGAGAGATAGAAGAAGCAGGGAGTGGGGGAAAAAGGATTCGGAGAGAAAAAGAACTGGGCGGGGAGGGATTAGGGTGAGATGGGTCGGGTTGGGGGTAATGTTTTATTATTATTAGCCTATTAGGTGTGGTGACGAGTTTGGGTCGGGTTGGGGTAAAATGGGTAGGGGACTTACCTACTATTTTCGTCTGCGCTTAGCGCTGAAGAAGGCAGCTGTGTGTATTAGTTGCTGCCTTTGGCGTTTTACTCGGCTCCTGGCGCCAATCTGGGCGCTGAAATGCAATTTTTTTAATCAGTAAATGACAACTAGACTAAAACAAGAAAATTAAGTTGCCTCCCAAAAAGCGCTTGATTTAACATCGCTGCACGACGCAGTCAATCGAAATCAAAGTTCATTCAACACTTGAGTCTCCTTCAAATGAATCACCGATACAACGTTTTCCTCATCCATGCCCAAGTAATGTTTCAACCTTTGCCCATTGACTCTGAACCTGTTCATTCCATCCTCAGATTCAATTTCTATAGCTCCACTTGAGAACACTTGCATAACTCTAAATGGTCCTGACCATCTAGACTTCAGCTTACCCAGAAATAATTTCAATTTTGAGTTGTACAACAACACGATATTTTCGGGTTTGGAAATTCTTTCTTGAATATATTTATCATTCATCATCTTCATCCTTTCTTTGTACAGCCTAGTGCTTTCAAAAGCATGGTAACAGAACTCATCAAGTTCATGCAGCTCTATGACTCTACTCGTACCAGCAGCCTCCAAGTCAAGATTTAATTGCCTTAACGCCCAAAGAGCTCTATGCTTTAACTCTACCGGCAAGTGACACACTTTTTCAAACACAAATTTGTACGGTGACATACCAATTGGAGTTTTGAATGCAGTGCGGTAGGCCCATAGTGCATCATCCAATTTCTTCGCCCAATCAGTACAAGTAGCATTTACAGTTTTAGTCAAAACACTCTTGATTTCTCTGTTCGACACCTTCACTTGCCCACTTGTTTGGGGGTGATACGGAGTGGCAACCTTATGGGCAACGCCATATTTCTCCAACAACTTTGCAAAGGCTCGGTTGCAGAAATGGGTGCCTCCATCACTGATGATCACTCTTGGAGTGCTCAATCGGGTGAAGTTATTTATTCTTAAAAAACTAATAACTCCCTTTGCATTATTTGTTAGGAGTGCTACAGATTCTACCCATTTCGAGACATAGTCCACTGCTACGAGTATCTACTTGTTGTTTTATGAGCTGACAAATGGTCCCATAAAGTCGATTCCCTATACATCAAATACTTCTACTTCTTGAATTGGGTTCATAGGCATCTCATGTCGACGAGAAATATTTCCCGTCCTTTGACACTCATCACAACTCTTTACCCTAAAGTGTGCATCTTTAAACAACGTCGGCCAATAGAAGCCAGACTTCAAAACTTTAGCAGCTGTCCTTACTCCTCCAAAATGACCTCCATAAGGCAAAGCATGACATGCCTGCAAAACAGAAGCTTGGTCTATCTCGGGAATATATCTCCGGATCATGTTATCAATACAAATCCTAAACAAATATGGTTCATCCCAAAAATACATGCGACAATCACGAAAGAACTTTTTCTTCTGCACAGAAGATAAGTCATAGGGAACAATATAGCTTTCCAGGTAGTTTGCAATGTCTGCATACCATGGCGCTTCCTCAAGGCTCGTGGCTAATAGTTGTTCATACGAAAAAGTATCCATGATCTCTTCTACCTCAACCTTTGTTTCAGCCCCTTCAATCCTGGACAAGTGATCTGCAACTTGGTTCTCCGTTCCTTTCGGTCACGGATTTCCAAGTCGAATTCTTGCAACAATAGGACCCATCTAATCAGGCGCGACTTTGACTCTTTCTTATCAATTAGATACATGAGAGCAGCATGGTCAGTATAAACAATTACCTTCGAGCCTATCAAGTAAGACGTGAATTTGTGAAATGCAAACACCATGGCTAGCATCTCTTTTTCTGTCAATGTGTAATTCAGTTGAGCACCATTCAATGTTCTACATGCATAGTATATTGGATGGATGGTTTTATATTTTCTCTACCCAAGTACTGCTCCTACAGCATGGTCACTTGCATCATATATAAGCTCAAATGGTTGTTCCAGTCGGGTGTATGTATGATAGGTGCAGACACCAACCTCTTCTTCAATCCCTCAAAAGCTACCCTACAGTCATCAGAAAACACAAAAGTGTGATTTTTTCAAGCAATTTACACAAAGGGTTAGCGATCTTGGAAAAATCTTTTATAAAACGCTGTAGAAACCGGCATGACCAAGGAAACTTCTTATTTCCTTGACAGAAGTGGGTGGTGGCAGCTTCTCTATTACCTCGTCCTTAGCTCGGTCCACCTCAATGCACTTACTTGACACTAGTGTCCCAATACTATACCTTCCTGTACCATGAAATGACATTTTTCCCAGTTTAGCTCCAGATTAGTCTCCATACATCTCCGCAACACTCTTTTCAGATTTCTAAGGCAATCATCAAAAGAATTTTCCACCACTGAGAAATCATCCATGAAAACCACCATTATATCCTCTACCATATCTGTGAATTTGACCATCATGCACCTTTGGAATGCGGCGGGTGCATTGCACAGGCCAAACAACATTCTCCAAAAAGCGTAAATGCCATATGGATAGGTGAATGACGTTTTCTCTCTATCCTTCGGGGCAATAGATATCTGATTGTACACCGAGTATTCATCCAAGAAGAAAAAATGAGATCTTCCTGCCAATCTATCTAGCATCTGATCAATGAACGACAATGGAAAATGGTCTTTTCGGGTGGCCTTATTCAATCTTCTGTAATCCATACAAATTCTCCATCCCGTGACTATTCTCGTTGATATCAATTCGTTGTTCTCGTTTTACACAACAGGCATCCCACCTTTCTTTGGCACACACTGAACTGGGCTAACCCAATTACTATCAGAGATGGGAAAAATAATTCCCGCATCTAACCACTTGATCACTTCCTTCTTTACAACTTCCTTCATGTTAGGGTTCAACATTTTTTGATGTTCTCTAGAAGGTTTGTGCCCATATTTCAGTAGAATCTTATGCATACAGAAGGCGGGTTGATACCCTTAATGTCTGCAATGGTCCAACTAATTGCAATCTTTCACTCTTTTAACACCTTAAAAAGTTGTTCTACCTGCATATCTAACAAACCAGATGAGATAATAACAGGTAAAGTCGAGTTAGGTCCCAAGAAAGCATATGTAAGGTGAGATGGTAGCGGTTTCAGCTCCAATTGTGGTGGTGCTTCGATCGATGGCTTGGCTGGAGGGGTCTTTCTTTCTTCAGAGTGTAAAGGCTCGAATTCGAGCTCTCTTTTCCAGTACCCTTGCCCTTGAAGAGCCAACACCCATTCCGCCAAGTCCTCATCATTTACTTCTTCTAAGTTCATAAGGCAGGCTGTTAGAGGGTCTTTTTCATTAAGTGCCTCATCATCTTCCTCCATGATTACATCCACCATGTCTAACAAAGAGCGATATGCAAACTCACTGGGTCGCCGCATAAACTTTTGCACATTAAATGTTATTTCTTCATTATTCAGCCTCATCTTCAGCTCCCTAGTTTCACAATCAATTAGAGCTCTTCCTATGGCCAAGAATGGCCTTCCCAAAATTATGGGAATCTTCTCATCAACGTGGCAGTCCATAATGACAAAATCTGCTGGAAACATGAATTTTCCAACTTGCACAAGTACATCGTCAAGTATACCTGATGGTCTTTTCACCATTCGGTCAGCTAGCTGTAGTAATATGGATGTGGGCCTTGCTCTTCAAATGCCTAACTTTTTATAGATAGAAAATGGCATCAGATTTTACACAATGCTTTGGCGAATGCATAGCTACCTATGGTGCATGGAATTGTGAAGATTCCAGGGTCGGATAGCTTCTCAGCTATAGGTCTTATCCCAATAACACTACAGGTTTGTGTCAATGTGACAGTTGCCAAGTCTTGGAAGTTGAACTTACGAGACATCAAGTCCTTCATCATTTTTGCATAACCGGGCATCTCCCTTAAAGCATCGATTAGAGGAATGTTTACCTGAATTTGCTTCAGCATTTCCATGAACTTTTTATACTGCTCATCCTTCTGATATTTGGCCAACCTCTGCGGGAAGGGTGCTGGAGGTCGCTTCTTTCCTGCAGCTTAAGTTAGATCATGCTCAGGCACTTTTTCTAAAACCTTCTCTTGCACTTTCTCAGTCTCCCCCGCAACTTCTTTTTCCTTGTTTATTTCCTCTTGGGCTGGTTGCACTCTTCCTTTTGTTAGCCCAGTTGACTCATCTAACAAAATTGGAACTAACACAAGTGTTTCAGTTGACCATCTCTCACGAGCAATTTCTTGCTCTAAATCAAGATCTCTACCATTTCTCAAGCTCACCGCCATAAGCAGCTTCGGGCCCTAGTTGAATCTCAATGCCCTTGATAGTCGAGTCGTGTGACACTGCCTTTTCTTGCATTTGGTGGACCTTTTCTTCCATTTTCCCGCTGGCCCCAATAAGTTGTTGCAACATTCCTTTAATTTCAGATAACCCGTCATCCTTCCTCACTATATGTTATTGTTGAGGTTGTTGATAAGTTATCTACTGATTTTGCTGGTTGTATCCTTGTTGCCTTTGGTAAGGTACTACTTGACCCTGTGGCCGTATAGCTCCAGGATTGCTGGTGTTATTGTACTGTTGTTGTGCTGGTCTATACTGCTGATTTTGCTGCCCCCAATTCTGACCACCTTACCTCTGGCCTCGATAGTTGCCCGCATAGTTCATGTTCTTTTGATAGTTTTGGTTGTCACATTCACCACTCCACGAACACACATATGGTTGGTTAATGAATGGTGTACATAATCCCCCATTAGTCGTGTCAACTATGTGTACCTGCTTCTGGCCTGATTCATCAATATTCTTGGTAAGGATACGCATTTGCGTCATTAGAGTGGCCATATTCTCGTCTATGGAATTGTTCGGGTCCAATGCTACTGAGTGAACTATAGGGGTGATTGTGGAGTCTCTTGTCATCTATCCCGAGTTTTGAGCCATTTTATCTAGCAGGACCTTACACTCTCTAAATGACTTGCTTAAAAATTCTCCACCTGCTGAAGCATCAACATTGGCCTTCAAGCTGTCCGCCAATCCCATGTAAAACCGTTGTCCCAACATCTGATCAGGAATGCCATGATGTGGACACTTAACCAGCATACCTTTGAATCTCTCCCACGTTTCTTGTAACGTTTCAACTGGTTTCTGCCTGAAGCTCAATATCTTATTAACATGCTTGGCAGTCTTATTGGGTGGGTAGAACTTATTCAAAAACTGCTTGACTAATTCCTCCCAAGTTGTGATGGAATTTATGGGGAGCGAATTAAGCCAAGTTTGGGCTTCTTCTGTCACTGAGAATGAAAATAACAACAGTCTTATTGCTTCCGGTGTTACATTTGGTTGCCTTTGCGTGACACAAATCGACCGAAAAGTTTTCAGATGCTCTTGTGGATCTTCAATGTAAGACCCGGAGAACAGTTTCTTGTTTTGCAGCAGATGTAGCATGTTGTTTGTGATTTGAAATGACCCCACTTGTATCTGAGGGACTGTAATTGCAGTTGCCAAATTTTTAGTGGTGGGTTGTGCCAAATCATACAAAGCTGCTTCTGGCACAAGAGGTGCCATACCCTGATTGTTCGGGTCATTCACATTGTTTCGATTGTTTTGATTATCCAAAGCGTCAACCATATCCGGTTCAATTTGTTCTCTTGGGTGATGTTGTTGGTTGTCCTTCTTGTTTGTACGATTTAATGCCTTGAAAGCTTTCTCAGGATCTGGTAATGCTTCAAACAATTCACCAGTTCTTGAGGAGTTTCTAGGCATACACCTATAACACACAAGACCACAAACGTTAGAATTTCAATGTAATGAATAAAAATGGAGAAAATTGACTAAACTAAGAATCCTATCAATTCTTATAGTTGTAATTAGTAAACTATTGCTTCCCCGGCAACAACGTCAAAATTTGGTCACGCCCAATTATGCCTCCTAAGAGATCTACCGGTCGTTGCAAATATAATCCGATTTACAAGTCCGAAGTCGAAACCCACAGGGAAATAATGTGTTAATTATAAATAATAGTTTTGTACGAATTCAAGTAATCAACCTTCAGAAATATTATATAAAAATTTGAGAGTTTACTAACTAAGATCAATGTAATTAAAAATGCAGTAATTTATAACTAACAAGGCAAATATTGTAGACAAGATTTGGAAAAGTCTAAGGTTATGATTTCCCCTATTGTCGGAATCTTCCCCGCTATATTTTCTATGAATTTGCCTAAATATTCTCTAATAATCATGAGTACTTTGATTGTCGTAGCTCTCTCTCGAGCAACTACCACAATATACTAGACGTATTCTCTCGAACTACTCTAGCCGGCACTAATTCACCGCTCACTACGATCGCACCAAAGTTTCGTTATCTCTAATCCCACTATCGATCTCTCAACTACGTTAGGAGTGATGTTATTCAACAACTACCTAAATGTGTACTCTATCTCGATCAATATACACACTAAATAGGCCCAGTTAATTGAGAGCTCTTCAATTAACAACAATGAAAATATAGTTGAACAAGTAGAGAAAAATCAAAGGTAAATCTATATTAAATATAGTAAAAAATCATCCTCCAATAGGTTCCATCAAACCTTAGTTAAAAGAGTTTAGATACTCATAAATACAACAACAATCAACATAATGTTTAAAGATATGAAACTACAAAGTAAAGAGATGAAGGAAGGAAAAACTCGTTTGATTCTTGCTTCATAGTGCTTGGCATCCTTTTTCTTCTCCAAAATCGTGTCCAAACCTAAGAAATAGGTTTAGAACCCCTTTTATACCTGTTGGGGGCGTGTAGGGTGAACCCATCCTTAGCCGTTTTGCTTGGCTCCTGGCGCCAGCCAGGACAACGAAATTTTTCACATTCTGCCTTGGCGTTTTGGTTGGTGCCTGGCACCAACCTGGGCACCAACTCATACTCTCTCCAAATTCTTCTGTTTTTACTTCACTTTGCATGCAAGCTTGTCAATTCACTTTAAATTGACTCCTACACATATAAACACTATTATTACGCTCGAGTCACAAATATTTACACTAAAGTTAACAAGATTGAGGTATAATGTAAGGCAAATTACATGCGAAAACATGAATTTTTAGCCTAACATCAGAAAGTCAGAACCATCTGCCACTTGATTTACTTCTCTAAATCAGTGATTTACCTCAAAATTTTGGTTGGGGATTAAAATTTTTGCGGTGTCCTCTATAAATGCTTTGAGTTTGCAATTAACTGCTGTGTAATTAAGCATATTTGCCACTATGAGGGAGTCCAATTCTAGTTCAATTTCGGTGTTATTTGTATTTTATATATACATGTGATACATTTCTTGCTAATTCTTATTCAACCGGGGCTTGCTAATTTTTGAGCTTCTATGAATTTAACTTATATGCACTTGTGGTAAAAATATATTGCCCAATATTTACACTAAATCAATTGATGCATGATACATTATTTGTTCAATCATTCGATATTCGAAGTGACTGGTCCGACTAGTTCAGATTTGCGACGGCAGATTGATCACGCTCAACTATGCCTTATAAAAAGGACTAAGCGGTCGTTGCAAATATAATCCGGTTTACAAGTGCGGAGTAGAATCCCACAGGGGAATAACGTGTTAATTACACTAATATTTTTGCATGAATTCAAGTAATCAACCTTCAGAAATATTATAAAATAATTTGAGAGTTTACTAACTAAGATCAAAGTAATTAAAAATGCAGTAATTTATAACTAACAAGGCAAATATTGTAGACAAGATTTGGAAAAGTCTAAGGTTATGATTTTCTCTATTGTCGGAATCTTCCTCGCTACGTCTCCTATAAATTCGCCTAAATATTTTCTGCCGATCGTGAGTACTTTAAGTGTCGTAGCTCTCTCTCGAGTAACTACTACAATTTACTAGACGTATTCTCTCGAACTACGCTAGCTGGCACTAATTTACCGCTCACGACGATCGCACCAAGGCTTCGTTATCTCTAATCCCGCCTTTAAACCCTCCATATCGATCTCTCAACTATGTTAGGAGTGGTGTTGTTCAACAACTTTCTAAATGTGCACTCTCTCTCGAGCAATTTACATACTAAATAGGAAGAGTTAATTGAGAGCTCTTCAATTAACAACAATGAAAATATAGTTGAACCAGTATAGAAAAATCAAAGACAAATCTATATTAAACGCAGTAGAGAATCATCCTCCAATAGGTTCCATCAAACCTTAGATTAAAGAGTTTAGCTACTCATAAATACAACAATCAACATAATGTTTAAAAATATGAAACTACAAAGTAAAGAGATAAAGGAAGGAAAAACTCGTTTGATTCTTGCTCCACAGTGCTTGGCAGCCTATTTTTTCTCCAAAATCATGTCCAACCCTAGAATAACTCATTTGGGGAGTATTTATGTCAATCCCTCGGTCCAATTTTGGGGTTGGATCTTTTAACCCGCGACTTTAATTACCGTGCTATACACCTCGCGAAGCCTGGTCTATAGCGCGGTCGACCTGGCTATAGACCTCGCGAAGCCTGGTCTATAGCGCGGTCTACCTGGCTATAGATCTCGCGAAGCCTGGTCTATAGCGCGGTCGACCTGGATATAGACCTCGCAAAGCCTGGTCTATAGCACGGTCAACCTGACTATAGACCTTGTAAAGCCTGGTCTGTAGTACGGTTTGGATACTTGATGCTTTAGTGCTCGTTTCTTGTATTTTTGTCCTCTTTTTGTGCAATTTTTATTTGATGATTCCTTCCGATGTTCCTACACATAAAACAATACAATTTAGCTCAAATATCGCACAATAACTCATTAGACCAAAAAAATATAGGGCAAGTAATGTGCTAAAAGTAAAGCATTTTGGCATCACATCACCACCCCACACTTAAACGTTGCTCGTCCTCGAGTCAACTACCAATTCCTAGAGCACTTTTATTTTCTTTTAGCACATCCGAAGCACACCATACCTATGACTATGTTTGATAGCAACAATTAAACTTTAGCATATGTCTTCGACACACATTTGCCTTTACTTTATGCCATACTTCAAATCTTTATTCAATAAAAGGACAACATGTTTCTAACAATCCTAACCTCACAAACCTACTCAATATCACAATGCATTCATGGCTTGAACACTTAACATTATAGAGAAATCTAATAACGTCACCTATCCCTTGCAAAATCATATGCCCTCACAACAAGAACAAGAGAGTAAGTTGAATTCACACATTCAAATCAAATGCTCAAATATGTTTTAAGGATTCTCATATATCAAAGAAATTCCTCACTTTCACAAAGAAGTCACATGCATGCACAAAGTACCATAGGCTTGCCCATTATGTAAACCTATACTAATGTAGGCTTGCTCGATCCAAAATTCATTTCAATTTCACAAACATTATTACCCCCAAAAATATTTTCTCTTTCTTTAAGCATCACATTAATTCATATACACTAGCAAGGATAAGATATGTTTATTTTTCTTTGCTCCATTTTTTTTACTCTTCCTGCTAGTGGTGTATTCCTTATAATACAAGTACACCTTTCTTTCTTTCATTGGTTTCCCTCAAAAGCCACCCAAGTTTCATCATTACTTTTTTTACTGCTCATTTTACAATTAAAGTGCTTTAAGAGGTAAAAGGATCAAAACAATGATAATTAAGAACAAAGGGGTATAGGCTTGTAATGTGGTTGCCAAATAAAAATTTATAGGCTCAAAAGGGTTGACTAGGGATAATTGTTTTTATTGTGGTAAGCATTAAGTTCAAACAAATCAAAGAAAGTCTAATGTCATTTTTCAAACCGAGCAAAACCTAAAATTTCGCTTTAACTCACATGCCGGGCAAGTTCTAGACTCTAATGCAATGACAGAGACTATATAATTTCTCACCACACATGGCATATGACTCACTAAGGACGGTTCCATTCCTATTCTCAAACAACTGTAAGTATTCACAGAGCCACAAAATATTAAGCATCAAACACAAAGTGACACAAGCCAAGAAAATGAGATATAGGCGTCAATAAACATGTTATTACTCAACAAGGCATAATAAATATTTTCAAACCATAGGGAAGGTACTACATATGTAGAGCCTAAATATGCTACTATCAAATTAGTCAAAGACGCCTAGCATTTCTTATTATTTCATTTCCTTTTTTTTATTCCCTAAATTCTATTCTAATCTAAAGACAAAACAAAAACTACTACCCGGTTCAACTACATCCCGTGGAAAAGAACCGATGCACAAAGAAAAACCACGAGGGATTATTACTATCTATAATAATAAAAGACCTATATATATATTGTTAGACTTAAGTCCCTCAAGAAAACTGCCTAAGAGATCCATCGTCGAGAGAAGTCAGTCCCTCAAGAAAACAGCCTAAGAGATCCATCGTCGGGAAAAGTCCAGTCATTTCATTTTTTTATATATATTTTTTAAAATATTAAATAAGGGTAAATACGAAAATAAAATAAACATTAAACACACAAACTAATTAGTTTATCTAATATTTACAAATGACAGAGAATACCTTCCACCCCACACTTAGATCATGCGTTGTCCTTAATGCATATATAAATTCATAAACAAAATAAAACATGTAAGGTGGTTGGAAAAACTCCCTGATCAGACATTCGCCCCCATCGTCGAAGGCTCTATCTATATCTGTCCAGTCCTCATCCTCTTCTCCCTCGGCATCATCATCATCATCCTTGTCGGACTACTCTGGCTCGGCCTCAGAACATACTGGTGTGTTGACATCCTCATCATCTGGGAGTCGCTGCCCATCGCCAAGCCTAACTAGTTGTTGCGCATGAGGATTTAGCGGATAACGCTCCTCCAAAGTGGCCCTCTCCTCAGTAGTGGCCGGCCTTTCCCCAATCCGGAGCTGTAAATCCATCATCCCATATAGATGTGCCATAAGACTGTCTTCTCGAGCATAGCGCTCGACACCTGTCATTGTGGCCATGGCATTCTCCTCTTTCACCCGTATGCTTGTGATGTCCATTAGTCTGAGGGGTGGTGGAATGACTTTATCAAAATCTCGCTCCTCCTCCACCTCTTCTTTGCGCAGGTACTGAGTCAATATGTTGGCAAAGGACAATCTGTCAATGCGCCTGCTTTTTCTCACCTGGGACATCTGGTAGCGCATTAAGTGGCCCACATTCACTTTCTGGCCAGTCATGAGGAAGTACAACACGCATATCCTTTCACGACTTATAAGAGTCTCATGATTGCATGGTAATAGTCGTGTGTTGATCAATTTCAGCCATACCTGAGCTTCCGGCTTCATTATTTTCTTAGGAAATTTCCTATGGCGTTGGGTCTTCTTGTCACGAACCCAAGCAACCACAGAATTGACCCCACAGAGAGTGTGTCTTAATGCCGGATATGTAGGACGGGTGATGAAGTTGTCCAAGGGTTGTTGTGGAACATCCGAAGCTCCCAAAAAATTGCATATAGTTGTTGCCGAAAAATCGATCAACCTACCTCTAATAGGCACCAGCTGCTCAGGATCATTCGGATCAAAATCGGCATAAAATTCAAGAACAAGGTTGGCATTTATATCCCCGGTGTTGCTGAACACGTAACTTAAGCCAAGGTCGTGAGTACCACTTAATCAAAACGGTTCTTTATGTTTAATATACTTTATTTTGTGTCACGTTCTCTAATTTTGAATTGGAAAAATGTGATGCGTCATTGAATTAGGCCGATTAAGATTAGAGTTCTTATTCAACCGGGGCTTGCTAATTTTTGAGCTTCTATGAATTTAACTTATATGCACTTGTGGTAAAAATATATTGCCCAATATTTACACTAAATCAATTGATGCATGATACATTATTTGTTCAATCATTCGATATTCGAAGTGGCTAGTCCGACTAGTTCAGATTTGCGACGGCAGATTGATCACGCCCAACTATACCTTATAAAAAGGATTAAGTGGTCGTTGCAAATATAATCCGGTTTACAAGTGCGGAGTAGAATCCCACAGGAGAATAACGTGTTAATTACACTAATATTTTTGCATGAATTCAAGTAATCAACCTTCAGAAATATTATAAAACAATTTGAGAGTTTACTAACTAAGATCAAAGTAATTAAAAATGCAGTAATTTATAACTAACAAGGCAAATATTGTAGATAAGATTTGGAAAAGTCTAAGGTTATGATTTTCCCTATTGTCGGAATCTTCCTCGCTACGTCTCCTATAAATTCGCCTAAATATTTTCTACCGATCGTGAGTACTTTAAGTGTCATAGCTCTCTCTCGAGTAACTACTATAATTTACTAGATGTATTCTCTCGAACTACGCTAGCTGGAACTAATTTATCGCTCACGACGATCGCACCAAGGCTTCGTTATCTCTAATCCTGCCTTTAAACCCTCCATATCGATCTCTCAACTATGTTAGGAGTGGCGGTGTTCAACAACTTCCTAAATGTGCACTCTCTCTCTCTCGAGCAATATATACACTAAATAGGCACAGTTAATTAAGAGCTCTTCAATTAACAACAATGAAAATATAGTTGGACCAATATAGAAAAATCAAAGACAAATCTATATTAAACGCAGTAGAGAATCATCCTCCAATAGGTTCCATCAAACCTTAGATTAAATAGTTTAGCTACTCATAAATATAACAACAATCAACATAATATTTAAAAACATGAAACTATAAAGTAAAGAGATAAAGGAAGGAAAAACTCGTTTGATTCTTGCTCCACAATGCTTGGCAGCCTATTTCTTCTCCAAAATCATGTCCAACCCTAGAATAACTCATTTGGGCAGTATTTATGTCAATCCCTCGGTCCAATTTCGGGGTTGGGTCTTTTAACCCGCGACTTTAATTACCGTGCTATAGACCTCGCGAAGCCTGGTCTATAGCGCGGTCAACCTGGACCTCGCGAAGCCTGGTCTATAGCGCGGTCGTCATGGATTTAGACCTCACAAAGCCTGGTCTATAGCACGGTCAACCTGACTATAGACCTTGTAAAGCCTGGTCTGTAGCACGGTTTGGATACTTGATGCTTTATTGCTCTTTTCTTGTATTTTTGTCCTCTTTTTGTGTAATTTTCATTTGATGATTCCTTCCGATGTTCCTACACATAAAACAACACAATTTAGCTCAAATATCGCACAATAACTCATTAGACTAACAAAATATAGGGCAAGTAATGTGCTAAAAGTAAAGTATTTTGGCATCACATCACCACCCCACACTTAAACGTTGCTCGTTCTCGAGTCAACCACCAATTCCTAGAGCACTTTTATTTTCTTTTAGCACATCCGAAGCACACCATACATATGACTATGTTTGATAGTAACAATTAAACTTTAGCATATGTCTTCGACACACATTTGCCTTTACTTTATGCCATACTTCAAATCTTTATTCAATAAAAGGACAACATGTTTCTAACAATCCTAACCTCACAAACCGACTCAATATCACAATGCATTCATGGCTTGAACACTTAACATTATAGAGAAATCTAATAACGTCACCTATCCCTTGCAAAATCATATGCCCTCACAACAAGAACAAGAGAGCAAGTTGAATCCATACATTCAAATCAAATGCTCAAATATATTTTAAGGATTCTCATATATCAAAGAAATTCCTCACTTTCACAAAGAAGTCACATGCATGCACAAAGTACCATAGGCTTGCCCATTATGTAAACCTCTACTAATGTAAGCTTGCTCGATCCAAAATCAATTAGGACTTTTTATGGTTGTAATGTTGTCTTAATGATGGGTAGGATAAATTTAAGAATAATGACTAACCCTCCGAAACACTTTAACACATCACATAATTAACTTTAAGCGCAAATTCTTCAATCCATTTCAATTTCACAAACATTGTCACCCCCAAAAATATTTCCTCTTTCTTTAAGCATCACATTAATTCATATACACTAGCAAGGATAAGATATGTTTATTTTTCTTTGCTCCATTTTTTTACCCTTCCTACTAGTGGTGTATTCCTTACAATACAAGTACACCTTTCTTTCTTTCATTGGTTTCACTCAAAAGCCACCCAAGTTTCATCCTTACTTTTTTTTACTGCTCATTTTATAATTAAAGTGCTTTAAGAGGTAAAAGGATCAAAACAATGATAATTAAGAACAAAGGGGTATAGGCTTGTAATGTGGTTGCCAAATAAAAATTTATAGGCTCAAAAGGGTTGACTAGGGATAATTGTTTTTATTGTGGTAAGCATTAAGCTCAAACAAATCAAAGAAAGCCTAATGTCATTTTTCAAACCGAGCAAAACCTAAAATTTTGCTTCAACTCACATGCCGGGCAAGTTCTAGACTCTAATGCAATGACAGAGACTATACAATTTCTCACCACACATGGCATATGACTCACTAAGGACGGTTCCATTCCTATTCTCAAACAACTGTAAGTATTCACAGAGCCACAAAATATGAAGCATCAAACACAAAGTGACACAAGCCAAGAAAATAAGATATAGGCATCAATAAACATGTTATTACTCAACAAGGCATAATAAATATTTTCAAACCATAGGGAAGGAACTACATATGAAGAGCCTAAATATGCTACTATCAAATTAGTCAAAGACGCCTAGCATTTCTTATTATTTCTTTTCCTTTTTTTTATTTCCTAAATTCTATTCTAATCTAAAGACAAAACAAAAACTACTACCCGGTTCAACTACATCCCGTGAAAAATAACCGATGCACAAAGAAAAACCACGAGGGATTTGTTAGACTTAAGTCCCTCAAGAAAACTGCCTAAGAGATCCATCGTCGGGAAAAGTTCAGTCATTTCATTTTTTTTATATATATTTTCTAAAATATTAAATAAGGATAAATACGAAAATAAAATAAACATTAAACACACGAACTAATTAGTTTATCTAATATTTACAAATGACGGAGAATACCTTCCACCCCACACTTAGATCATGCGTTGTCCTTAATACATATATAAATTCATAAACAAAATAAAACATGTAAGGTGGTTGGAAAAACTCCCTGATCAGATATCGTATTCGCCCTCATCGTCGAAGGCTCTATCTGCACCTGTCCAGTCCTCATCCTCTTCTCCCTCGGCATCATCATCAGCATCCTTTTCGAACTACTCTGGCTCGGCCTCAGAACATAATGGTGTGTTGACATCCTCATCATCTGGGAGTCGCTGCCCATCGCCAAGCCTAACTAGTTGTTGCGCATGAGGATTTAGCGGATAACGCTCCTCCAAAGTGGCCCTCTCCTCAGGAGTGGCCGGTCTTTCCCCAATCCTGAGCTGTAAATCCATCATCCCATATAGATGTGCCATAAGACTGTCTTCTTGAGCATTGCGCTCGGCACCTGTCATTGTGGCCATGGCATTCTCCTCTTTCACCCGTATGCTTGTGATGTCCATTAATCTGAGGGGTGGTGGAATGACTTTATCAAAATCTCGCTCCTCCTCCACCTCTTCTTTGCGCAGGTACTGAGTCAATATATTGGCAAAGGACAATCTGTCAATGCGCTTGCTTTTTCTCACCTGGGACATCTGGTAGCGCATTAAGTGGCCCATATTCACTTTCTGGCCAGCCATGAGGAAGTACAACACGCCTATCCTTTCACGACTTATAAGAGTCTCATGATTGCATGGTAATAGTCGTGTGTTGATCAATTTCAGCCATACTTGAGCTTCCGGCTTCATTATTTTCTTAGGAAATTTCCTATGGCGTTGGGTCTTCTTGTCACGAACCCAAGCAACCACATAATTGACGCTACAGAGAGTGTGTCTTAATGCCGGATATGTAGGACGGGTGATGAAGTTGTCCAAGGGTTGTTGTGGAATATCCGAAGCTCCCAAAAAATTGCATATAGCTGTTGCCGAAAAATCGATCAACCTACCTCTAATAGGCACCGGCTGCTCAGGATCATTCGGATCAAAACCGGCATAAAATTCAAGAACAAGGTTGACATTTATATCCCCGGTGTTGCTGAACACGTAACTTAAGCCAAGGTCGTGAGTACCACTTAATCGAAACGGTTCTTTATGTTTGTAGGTGCTGCTCATGAATAGTTGACTCGAGATGTATATGTCTCGGCCGAAAAAGCTTGTACCAAGCCTTGGCAGATTGAGGTATGCTCTTCAGTCCAAAATCTTGTTGTCCCTCAGGTTGTGGGCGTGTGGCTGCTATAGCTGCAACCCTTCAATTTGGCTTGAAGTGGCCTCCCCACCTTTTCTCTTTTTCTATGGAGGTCTGGAAAAAGCCTTGGCCTTAGTCGGAACAGTAGCCTTGCCCTTGCCTTTACCATCGTTTTTTTTAGGAGGCATAGTCGTACCTACATAAGTGATTGGTCCTCAGTGATAAAGCAGATGAATCAATTCAAAATATGGTCTTATGACTCCATACTTAAGAGTTCACTACATGATGTTCAACCATTTTGAGGCTAATCAGACTTCACCTATTTATTTTAGCATGAGAATAAAATAATCGCAAAATGATTTTTACCACAATTGCTATGCATATTGCTACTGTTTAGCCCGCCTAAACTTGAAATTTGGAGTGTTGCAATGCAACAAAGCATTAGTCATTACAATTTCGGAGAGTAGAACTCCATTTGAGCCAAGAATGCCTTTGAGGCATTTCGACAAACACTTAGCGTGCACTAGTGTTGTCAAATTGATTGTAGATATGTGAGATTGCCTCACCCTCCCCAAATCGGCTTGTGGATTTCATATTATCATCCTTGTACACAACAACAATACCAATCCTATGGAATTTATGGGATTAGGGTAAGCAAGCACATTGTTGCTTTGAAGATATGCACAAAATGGTGGAATTGCATTTCTTTAACTAAATTCGAATTTTGGATACAGGAGAGAGTTAGAAACATACCTTAGATGCTTAGGAGGATTGAAGTGTTCTTCAAATGAGGTCCCAAGTTATTGAAAGAGATGATGAGCATAGTCTTCAATGAAATTTGTGTGTGAGGGGAAGGGAAAAGGGACGGGCAGTGTATTGTGTTGAGTGAGGTGTGTGTGTTTGTGTAGTGTTTTAACAGAAAGAAATTAGAAAACAAAGTGATATTTTAATATAAACAAGTTAGAAAACTAAGTGATGTTTTAATATAAACAAGTAAGAAAACTAAGTTTAAAAACTATTAAAACACGTTACCTGGAGAGTCTTAGCGATCTTAGAAGCAGGCGACGCGAGCTTCTTATCGCGCGGAAATGCTAGTGACGCGAGGGCTGCCGTGAGGTGGACCTTGCTACACCCCATGCGACGCGAGGTCCATAACGAGCTGGTTTTCTAGATGGGCGAGGTCTGATGCGAGGTATTGAAAAGCAAAGAAAACTTACCTCGCGATAACCCGTGCGACACGAAGCAATCGCGAGCTGGACCTCGCGGTAACCTGCGCGACGCGAGGCTAACGCGAGCTGTACCTTGCGATTACCCGCGTGACGCAAGGCTAATGCTATATCTCGTTGGGCAAGCTCCTACGCGAGCACTGGACAGTAGGATGTGAGGTTCATGACGATCTCTGAAGCTGAGTTTTACAACAAAAATGGGGGATGGCCAGTGAAACCAATAGCTAGCAAGAAATATGGATGGCGAGGATTTCAGCAAGCTAAGGACCGTGCGAGGAGATCTCTAACGCATGCTGAGAACCTGGTGACACGAGCTCATAGTGAGAAACTTACCTGGAGACGCGAGCTCCTTAGCTACCTGCGAAGAAAGAGACGCGAGGCTTAACGCCAGGATATCTCGATGTTTCCCTTGCGATGCGAGGCTGCCGCGAGATTGGTCTTGCTATAACCCTCGCTGGGCGAGCTCTATAGCACGCTGAAGACTGGGCGACATGAGCTGGAAATCACGCTGGACAGCATGCGATGCAAGCTGTGCAGCAAGTTGAAATGTTTGCGAGGCGAGGTTTGCTTCCAGGTGCGCTGTGCATTAAACTGGGTGTCGCGAGGTACGCAACGTTGTTTGGAGCGTACGCATGTAATTTTTATTTCGTTTCATGAACAACTCCAAGCGCCATAACTTTCCATCGTGCTCCATTACCTGTTCAGACACCAAGATTTAATTTAAAACTTGTTAGTGCATAAAACAAACAAAAAATTATAGTTAAGCTAAAATAAACTATGAATTGGGTTGCCTCCCAACGAGCGCCTGATTTAATGTCGCGGTACGACGCATGCGATCAAACTTAAGTTTCACTCAACAATTGAGGCTCTTGCAAATGAATCACCGATACAACATTTTCCTCATTCATGCCAAGGTAATGTTTCAACCTTTGCCCATTAACTCTAAACTTGTTCGTTTCATCCTCGGATTTAATTCTACAACTCCACTTGAGAGTACTTGCACCACTCTAAATGGTCCCTACTATCTAGATTTTAGCTTATCGAAAATAGTTTCAATCTTAAATTATACAACAACACGACATCTCCGGGTTTGAAAATCCTCTCTTGAATATACTTGTCGTGCATGATCTTCATCCTTTCCTTGTACAGCCTGGTGCTTTCAAAAGCATGGTAACGGAACTCATCGAGTTCATGAAGTTCTGTGACTCTACTCGTACCAGCGGCCTCCATATCAAGATTTTATTGCCTTAATGCCCAAAAAGCTCTATGCTCTAGCTCCACCGATAAGTGACACGCCTTTCCGAATACCAATTTGTACAGTGACATACCGGTAAGATTATAACCATTAAAGAAATTTTGAACAAACTTGCAGACCTCCCTTTTGATAATGTCCCAGGATGCTTGGTAAAAGTGACCATTGAACACATCTAGACCTGCAGAGTTGTTGAGGTCAATAGAAAATACTGCATTTTTTATCTCCTCTTCATTAGGGATATCATTCAGGAGATAGTTGTCATCATCTGTAACCATTGGCTCAATACAATCAAGAATGGACACCTTGTTATCACTATAAGTGTGGGTAAACAGGTTACTGGAGTGATCAATAATAGCATTTGCAATAGCTTCATTGACCTTAATCCATGCTCCTTGATTATTCTTGATTCTATAGATGTGTGCTCTTCTCCATTTTTCCTTGATCACATTGTGAAAATATTTGGAATTAGAATCACCTTATTCGTCCCATTTGAATCTGGATTTTTACTAGAGGATAGACTCTTGCATCTTCAGCCATCTAGTATAGGGTTGTGCATCGGTCGGATCAGATCAGATTTAGCTTATTTCAGATTGAAAGTTCGGATTTTGGATTCTACAAAATGCAATCCGAATCCAATCCGAATTAGCATTGGATCCGATAGGATTTTAAAGTTTAGATCAAGTAAATATTTCGGATTTTCAGATCGGATTGTACGCATTATTAAGGCTTATTGCTAATCTAATAAGCTAGTGCACTTTTGTAGTTAGTGTCTCTAGTGGACTTAGAAACTGTTGCTAATCTAAGATTCTAATAAGCTACTGCATCTAAAGAATGCTTGATTGGAAAAGAGTGATAAACTACTTTATGCTTAAAAGTTAAAAGACCTGAAACATGATACAACACAAGGAGACATTAAAATTTAAAAGCATTAAAAAATTTCTGTGCAGTGGCAACTTAAACCAAAGCATGTCTTCAGTTATTCTCTTATGATTGATTTCCAAAGGGAAAAATATTAAGTGAATATGATGAAAACATCATTGTGATGACCCGTCCGGTTATTTTGAGAGTTATATCCCCGATCCCCTGTCTACTATGTAATTGATTTTGGCTAGATTTGGGCCATTCAGAGTCGGATATTCATGGAAAGAGCATTGTTACGGATTGATTGAGCTTGGTTCGAGGTAAGTGACTTGCCTAACCTTGTGTGGGGGAACTCCCCTTACGATTTGGTACTGTTTTGTTATGTGAGCGCCGTGTATGTGAGGTGACGAGTATGTACACGGGCTAATTGTTGTAAATACCCGATTTCTGCTAAGTAATAACCTGTGTTTCCTTCTTATTTGAGTCATATTAGCATGTGTAGTATCCTGTTAGATTAGAAAAGCATGACTACTTGCCTTAATTGTTTATCTGAACTCCGTGCAGCATGTCTAGAAAATTTCCTATTTTTTCTTGCCTTGTACTTAGTTTAAATTGTAGGATCTCGTGTTGTAGCTGTTGAATTCTATTGTTTGAGCTGTATATTTACTTTTGGGACTTCGGAACGGTATTGCAGGAGATCCCCCTGCATATTTACTTTTGGGACTACGGAACGGTATTCTGGGAGATCCCCCTGCACATTTAATTTGGGACTACAGAACGTTATTCCGGGAGACCCCCCTGCACATTTACGTTTGGGACTACGAGACGGTATCTCGAGAGATGCCCTGTTGTTATTTCTGTGTACTGAGCTATTACCTTTCTATGTTTTCATTCTCGTTAAATTTCTATCTTTATTATTTTGCGATATTTCATTCTGCCTTGTTTTTATTATATATATACTAGTAGGTCCCTGACCTGACCTCGTCACTACTCGACCGAGGTTAGGCTTGGCACTTACTGGATACCGTTGTGGTGTACTTACGCCCTTTCCTGCACATTCTTTTTCATGTGCAGATCCCGGTTCTGCCTACCAGCCTCGTCCTTAGTTGCAGCTGCTGCTATTTTCGGAGACTTCAAGGTACATCTGCCCGCGCCTGCAGATCCTCGGAGTCCCTCTCTATTCCCCTATGTTCATTCTTCTCTTATTTCTATAGACAGTGATGTATAGAACAGTTAGAATTTCATAGAAACTTGTGAATTACAGTGTTTCAGGTCTTAGGAGTGCTATATATATTCCAAGAGTTGACTATTGTATATGCCAAGTGGCATCTCAATTGCTTATATAAATTATCTGCAACTGTTAGTTGTTAATTTTCAAGTTTTCATTTCATTTCCGCAAATTGTTAGACTTACTTAGTCGTAGAGACTAGGTGCCGTCACGACAATATACGGAGGGAGAATTTGGGTCATGAAAAGTTGGTATATGAGCTCTAGGTTCATAGGTGTCGTGAGTCACAATCCGGTTTATTAAAGTCTCGCGGATCGGTACGGAGAATAGAAAGGCATAAAATTAGAATCCGAATTCAAAATATCGCACGATAAGGAATCAAAGAAGTTAAGCTTTTCCTAACAGTTCCATAGCCTCCCGAAGATAAGTACAAACGTCTCCGTACCGATCCGCGAGACTCTACTAAACCTACTTGAGACTCATAACACCTATGAACCTAGAACTCTGATACCAACTTGTCACGACCCCAAGATCCCTCTGTAGAATGTCGTGATGGCACCTACTCTCTAAGACTATGTAAGCCTAACAACATATGGAATAATTGAAATAAAAACTTAAAATCTCAAAACTTCAGCAACTGCATAAATAAGATCTATAACTCAATATGTACAACTCCAAAAACCTAGTGAAATATAAGTCACAAGCTCTAAGTAACAATGCTGAACAATCATATACATCACTATCTATAATAGTGTAATGAAATAAGGAAAAACAAGATAGAATGGGACTCTGAGGCATGCGGACGCGGGTAGGTGTACCTTCAAGTCTCCATAACAACCTCAGCTCACTAATGTCGGGACTGATAGGAAGTACCTGGATCTGCTCAAAAAGATGTGTAAAAGCGTAGTATGAGTACACCACAACGGTACCCAGTAAGTGCCAAGTCTAACCTCGGTAGAGTAGTGACGAGGACAGGTCAAGGCCCTACTGGAAATAATAAGAAACAAGACGAAAGATATAACGATATAATAATAATGACAAAGGAAATGAAATAAATAAGGAATTTACGGAAAGTTAACAAAACATAACCAAGAAAATTAATACAACACGGAAGGAAACAAGGATTTACACCTTAAGGAAACAAACAACCAAGGCAAATATAGCAAATAAAGAAAGATCAACACGGGCCACTATCGAGGTACCGCCTCGGAGTCCCATTATCAAAGTAACTCACAGTTGTTTCCTTATACCACCGCGGGAGCTTTTACATTTAGTTTTAAAAATTATTTTTCCCCAAATAGCACCCCGCGTTTTAGCCTACCTTATCACATACATGGCTTCTAGTGGTTCCCCTACTAGCCAGGCGTATCAAGCCAACCTTATCTCACCGCATGCGTTTCAACACCCAGACCTTATACCATCGCACGCGTTTCAACACCCAGACCTTATACCACCGCATGCGTATCAATAGTAACAACAGCACAACAAAAACCTCGTGCAACCTCAATAGAAACTTACACTTTGCCTCTATAGAAACCACGGCCTTTGCAACTCAATACCAAACTCAACAGCAAGATATTCCACGAATAGCAAATTTCAAGTAAAAAATCCCACAATTAAATAATGGATACATAATTAAAGAAAAGCAAGTAATTCAACTAAACATGTAGGACAAGTTGCAAATAAGAGATAAGACAAGTAGACATGTGAAATTAGACTAAGTACGATGACTACAACATGTTAAAGTAACTCAATTAAATCATGAAAGGAAACTACATAGCTAAAAACCAGAAATTTCACATTTAGCTCATGCACGCATTCGTCACCTTGCGTACACTGCTTTCACAATTATCACAACAATACCAAATTCTAAGGGGAACCCCCCCCCCCCCAGGTTAGACATGTCACTTACCTCAAACCACGCTAAATCAATCAAATAGAAGGCCTTTCTCTTGATTTTTCAACTCTAAATGGCTCGAATCTAGACAAAACAATTTCATACTATAAATATAACTATAAGAAACTAATTTAAACAATGAAATTACTATCTTTGCAAAGAATTAAAAAATCAACCCAAAAAGTCACCCCGGGCCCGCATCTCGGAATCCGATTAAAGTTACAAAATCCGAACACCCATTCAACCATGATTCCAACCATACCAAAATTACTCATATCCGATACCAAAATCTTGCTCAAATCCCCAAAATTTGGCCTAAGATGTTTTTTCCATTTTACCCAAACTTTCAACCCAAATCACTAATTAATTGATGAAATCAAGGATATATTCATGTAATTTTACCAAATACGAGTTAGAATCACTTACCCCCAATCAATTCCTTGAAAAACAAACGAAAAATTACCATAAACCGAGCTCTCTAGGTCCACAAATAAAAAATGAGATGAAACCCTCGTTTATATAGTACCACATCTGATCTCCCAAATTCCTTATAGATTAAAAGATATAAGCTTTCGAAGTCAGACCATCAAACCTGCGGATTTTCCCCTACGGTCCGCACATTTTACATTGCCTCCGCACTCAGGGAGTTTGCAGCCGCACATGAGGCTTTGCCTCAGCACTCCAAAATGTGCCCTCCGCACTTCTACTGCTCTAGAACAATCATTAAAATGCCAAAATGCCCAAACTTGTTCAAAACTCACTTGAAACACACCCGGGGTCCCCCGGGATCCCATCCTAACATACCAACAAGTACTAAAACATGATAAAAACTTAGTCGAGCCCTCAAATCACATCAAACAACATCATAAACACGAATCGCAACTCAAATTCAAGCCTATGAACTATGAACTTCCAAATTTCGAAACCAATGCCGATTCATACCACAACAACTCTGATTGACACCAAATTTTGCACACAAGTCATAAATGACATTACAGACCTATTCCAACTTTCGGAATCGGGATCCAACCAATATAATTAGAGTCAACTCCCGGTCAAACTTCCCAAAAATATTCCATTTCCAACTTTCGCCAAATTGTGCCGAAATGACCTACGGACCTCCAAATCAATATTCGGACACGCTCCTAAGACAAAAATTACCATACAAAACTATTGGAACAATCAAAACTCTATTTCGGAGTCATATTCACAAAAAATCAAACTAAGGTCAACTCCTATGACTTAAACTTCCAACTTAGGAATTATGTGTCCCATATCACTCCGAAACTCTCCCGAACCCGACACCAAGCACCCCGACAAGTCATGTACGCACAATATAACATAGAGGGAGCATAAATTAGGGAATCGGGTCTAAACTACTCAAAATGACATGCCGGGTCATTACAAAAGTGGTGCTTCAAATGATTCCACAACCAACCGTGAATCTCAATCTAGTTCGAAGAAAAGAAAAATCGTTAAAGAAAGATGAGTTGCTTGGCGCCACTTCAACAAGTTCACTTATACCGAGGGTGTGAAAAAAGCGAAATGCAAGTATTGTCCAGAAGAATATGTATCTGATACAAAAAATAGCGGCACAAGCAATTTGTTATCGCATATTCTCAAGTGTTCGAACAATCCTAACAAGGCGGAAACAAGCCAGACAACATTAGCTTTTCAACAGAAAGGTCAACGAGGTGATGTTTCACTTATCCCTTGGAAATTTGATCAAGAGGCATGTAGGAGGGCTTAAGCTCATATGATAATTAAAGATGAACAACCATTTATTTGTATTGAAAAAGATGGATTTAGAGACTTTGTGAGAACTCTTCAACCTTTATTTCATATTCTATCTCGTACTACTATGACTAGGGATTGTCTTAAGATGTACCATGAAGAGAGACTTACTTTGAAGTCAATTCTTAAGGAATCAAAACAAAGAATTTGTATTACGACTGATACATGGACTTCAATTTAAAGAATAAACTATATGTGTGTTACAACACATTACATTGACATGAATTGGAAATTGCATAAAACAATATTGAATTTTTGTCCAATTACTAGTCACAAAGGTCAAGATTTAGCTAGTGGTATGATGGTAGGCTATAATCTGGTGTTTTATTGCACTATAATTTACTGCACTTTTATTATGTTTGAGCTTTAATCGCTAGTGCTTTGCACTTATCATGTGTTTTATGCCTTGTAGGAGTGATTCCGAGCTATGTAGATATACGGAATGAATTTGAGCTATTTGAGCTTTGAAGTCTGAGTTAAAGCCCAAGGGATTATGCCGGGATCGCGTTCGGTGGTCGAAAACCACATCTGGATATCAAAAAACAAGGAAAATTACGTACTCTGAGAAAACATCAATAGCACGGTACCATATCAAATAAACACAACTCGCATACTTGCGGTCCAGATATAGTCACATAACATACTACACAACTCACATACTCGTACCAATAATTTCTAATCACCATAGCTGCTTCAAAACGAACTCGATACCGGTGAAAAACCTCATATCAAATAAAACCTCGTTCAAAAACCTCCGTACACTTTCAATAATGAAAGAAACACTCAAGAACTCATAACCACTCATCAGATCAACTAGTCATAGAGCTCTCTCGCCCCAACCAGAACCATAATCACTTTCTAAGCTGACCTTCGATATTATTCTCCCAAATATACCGTAATTAAATCCGATAGTACTCATTCTAGGTCCAATGACCTCATCTCATCAAACACAACCACTTTATTGACTTGCAACCCCAACACAACCTAATATTTACAACCAACTCCTCAAATTTAGTGAAGAGGATAACCGTAGGCGCATGTGCACAATTCCTCAAATACAGTGCTCAAATATCTTTTTTCGTAGAGGAAGGAAAATAATGAAATCAGATAAATTATCAAAGAAATGAAATTCCCACACACTGCACGGACAACTCACGTGCTATAGTATCAATATCTGGATCCGCACGGATAACTCACATGCCAATAATATCAGTATATGGATCTGCACGGACAACTCACGTGCCAATAACATAATCCCCCTGGCATTGTCACAGGCCTCTAGTCCAAGTATATCATACAGAAGCAATCAAACAAGTACACATGTATATGATTATTGAAATAAGACTATTATGCTCCTGGACTAGTATAAATAATACACCATAGTGTAGGCATGTGCAAAGAGTGCTATCATAGCTAATCCAGAAATTTCATCAATAAAAAGAATTTATCAAGTTTGTTCCGGGATTTAAACCTCTGAGTAGACACATCATGGTTTAATTAGATCACACAAATTGTTACCACATGTCAGATATCGAAGCTCGAAGCTTAACGGTCATTTCTGGGCTTATAAGAGCCCAAGCATAACCCAAACATGAATACACAACCCCGGTGCCCGCACATGGGACCATCCCCACACATGTGCGCACCCAAAAGCACGTGGCTATCACAACAGTTCAAGAAACTAGTTCCTCAACCGATTTTAAACACAATACTTACCTCAAACAGGCCGCAACCCTGAAACAATATGCTTCTGAGAACTCCCAGTCTCCAAATTCATAGAATACATGAATCACTATAACTAGTCCCAATTCCAACACTCGAATGACTAACACATCTTTCATGCACAATCATCCCACAAGGAATACTTCTAAAAAAATTTTGTGCCACATAACAATAATTGGAATATCAACATTCTATCAACCAGGTGAGTACCGCAATACCGATAAACATCCGTAAGTCAAAACACTATGCGCCTTCTGAAATGCGCACCCTTCTTAAGGATTACTGAGCAGTTATAACATTTATCTAACTATCTGAAACTGACCATTTTGCCCAAAATTCATGACCTTCCCTTCAAGAACGAACTGCCACATTGTACATGTAAATCTTAGACCCGCACAACACACCACATCTATTATGCCATCATATGAAAAGCACGAGAAACTCATTATCAACTCTAAGTAACCAGTAGTTTACATATTCAGTTAGTTAGAAACCTTCCTCTTGCTTCCTTCCAGGGGGAAATCACAATACACAACACGTTCCCCACTCTGGTAGACAATATTCAGCTCAAACCATGGTAGAAACCATCAAGAACAAATTGAAATCTATTTGCACATAACCAAGCTATCCATTTGAAAATCATTTGCACTTTGAAATCCGAACTGTAGAGCCTCATCACATCATAATTACCCCCATAAATACCACAACCGAAACACCCACTCTGAAAATACCTTATGTGAATTCAAAATTATTCTTTTACCTTTCTTATACTGGAATGTAGAATCCATAGTCATACAAAATTACCGCAAGTCCAGGCACCATAAAATGTAAATCTCAGATTCTATCCATACACAAATCCGGAAAAATTCTCGATTGCTATATATAAATCTCGAACCCATTAGAACCTTCTCGAGAGTCATCCACTCTGCTCAAATCTAAATTGCTCTGCTCAAACGGGTCAAAATACACGTGTCCCATTAGCACAATAACACTCAAAGAAGTAACCCTGCTTTAACACCACCAATCAAATTCATACTTCATGTGCGCTACATCCTTCAAATAACAACTTAATCACTCCATGATTTTCATATTTTCATAAAGTGTAATGTAATATGTATTCAGGAATTTCCTTGCTCAAGTCATCCCCGATCTCAACCTCTGTAGTCATAACTGATCCACAAATATGCCTCAGACCAAACCAATACAACACTTAATCGTGTAATCAAATCGTAGATAGCAGACTCCCCCACTTGGCTCAAAGCCATATAACAAAACACCTTATAACTCATCATACCCATACTCTACTATTGTCATAATCCAGCAGTCAATTCAACGAAAATTCTTCACAAGCTCAGGTAACGCAAACCATAAAATACCTCAAATCATCTGCTAAGCTCGCCTTCATCCTCGTGATGGTCAAGTCAACTTTCTCAACCAATCCAAACTCGAATGTCAACACATATACCCCGCTGGTAGAAACGAAATACCCCACACAATATTATAAGGAACACAACAATGTAGATTACTCCGCAGGAGATAACCCACCTGCTTAGTCTCAAATTGGCATCTTGCTATACCCTTTCGCAACCACAATTACTACGCAATCACTTAATCTTTCTGATTCAAAACTCATTAAAAAGACATGAGAATATAATTTGTCCCACAATTTCACAACGTGAAAGATCCTTCAACACACTCATAACTCGAGACTATACATCACGTCAAGACAGAAATCAAGCACCCAATAGTCTTATTCACATCCCAAACAAACACATCCCGTCATATTCAAACCATCTGAACATCTCCCGCAGTCACATCATACTCATCATATAGTCATTCCACCGCTCATCGAGCCATAAATTCCACTTATATGAACACTACCGGACGTATGAGTCCAAATGTACAAGTTCACAACTGAAGCTACCGAGCCTATGTTATGGTCTAAACCTGGCCTCAAGTCCTCCAAAATGACCCATCACCAAAACATAGAATACATATCTCAAACCTCATTCATGGAATCACAAGCCGGCGATGCACATCTGATACCGAGCGCTCACATGCGCACACGAATGCATGGAAGGAATTCAAAGAGTTATATATTAAGCTGAATCAATTTTGCACGATAAGGAAAGAAAGATGGGAAATTATCCTAAATGCCCTGTAGCCTCTCGAAGATAAGAATGGACGTCATCATACCGATCCGCAAGACTTCACTAGACACTTGCTCATGACTTGTAGAACCTATGAACCTAGAGCTCTGATACCAACTTGTCACGACCCAAAATCCAACTAGCCATGATGGCACCTAACCTCACCCGCGAGGTAAGCCAAATAACAACAATCTGATTCTTAAAGATATTCAACTAACTCTAATACACTCCCCAAGGACTGGTAGTACAAATTATGAGCTTCTAAGATTCAGAATTTACAAAGCTGTTGTCAAATAAATACATCATATGTCCGAATGTACATAAAGAAATTTATATAAGTCTAGGACTACCATGAACAAGAGATAGCTGTAACTAGAATGCATGTACGTCTTCAATGCTAGCTTCCGTCATACACAGCAACATCAACATCCAAAATCTGCACGCAAGGTATAAAAGTGTAGTATGAGTACAACCGAAATCATGTACTCAATAAGTAACAAACCTAACCTTATGTTGAAAGTAGTGATAGGCTCTTACAAAGGTCAGAGTCCATACCAATAGTCAGTAACAATCCATAACAATATAATTAAAGCAGCACAGGTAATAACTCAATGATAAAATGCTCAGCTCGTTTACAATTCCGAAAAATAAACATTTTCTTTTCAATTATAACAGTAAAACTCAAATCTTTTGCCTAAATCACCGAAAATATGAGTAAGTCTGAAATCTGTGATTTTTCTCAAAAACGTTAACAACAGATAAGAAATTTCATTATCAGATGGCATGAGGAAAAATGTTTCTCTATGCCTACATATCAAGTATGCATGTCTAATGCAATGCAGCACAGCGATGAACTCATGTACTCATACTCTCAGAGTACTCAATCTCACTGTCTCGTATTTCCACCCATCACGCTCACTATTCAGCACACTCAGTCACTCAGCCCTGTACCTGGAAGATCCAACCCAAATATAAATAACATATTGCACATAGTCACTCAGTACTGTATATGGCCAATCCGGCCCAGGGAAGATCCATCCCAAATATATATACATAATAATTGACATTCAGTCACTCATGTCACGACCCAAACTGGAGGGCCATGACTGGCATCCCAAATATAAATAAATAAATAAATAAGGCAACTCCATGCCCTGGGAAGTCCATCCCAAACATAAATAAATAAGGCAACTCCATGCCCTGAGAAATCCATCCCAAATATAATGAGATCTACGCTCACTGTGGGGGGTGCAGACTCCGGAGGGGCTCCTTCAGCCCAAGCGCTATATAAGGCCAATATCGCCTGTTGCGGCGTGCAACCCGATCCCATAACTATCCTCAAAATAAGACCCTCGGCCTTACTCAGTCATCAATCTCTCCAGTCTCTTGGGCTCAAAATGTCATGAAAATCAGCCCAAAATGATAATATGATGTATCAATAAATAACAACAGAAACTAAGATATGATATGAAAGGAATGAACATGGCTGAGTATGAAATTACAATTTAAAATAATTAATTCAACAACAACACGACCATGTGGGTCCCAAAATATTGGCATGTAGCCTAAACATGATCTTTAATACGAGCCTCAACTCAATTTCTCTAACACGTGGATGATATGCAGATAATAACATGGTTCTTTAATTTTACAACTCCATAGAATTTATTTAAGTCATAATTTCTATGGTGCACGCGCACACGCTCGTCACCTAGCATGTGCGTCACCTTCATACAATTCACATAACACGTAATTCAGGGATTTATACTCTCAGCTCCAAGTTTAGAAATGTTACTTACCTCGAACAAGCCGAATCTGATGTCGAGCAAGCTAAACAATACTCCAGAAATTCCATTCCGCGCGTATCAACCTCAATACGCCTTCCTATCTCCTCAATTCAAGCCAAACGATTCGTATATATTCAAACAACGTGCAAATTAACCACAATTTACTTTAGTTCTTACAATTAAACAATTTATAATAATTCCCAACTTCGCTCAAAAAGTCGACAGTGGCGCCCACGTCTCGGAATTTGACGAAAATCACAAAATCCGACAACCCATTCAATTATGAGTCCAACCATACTAATTTTTACTCAAATCCCACTCTGAATCGATGTTCAAAAATCGAAAATTCATTTAATGGAATTGTAGAAAATTCCTCTAATTTCTTTTGAAATATCAATAATCTAATGCCGAAAACGAAGATTAATTCATGGAATACAATCACAAGGGAGTCAAGAACATTTACCCCAAGTTGTGTGGTGAAAATTGCCTCTGAAAATTGCTCAAACCGAGCTCCCCAACTCTGTTTTGTCAAAAATGGCAAAATCCACCATTTATAGGGATTTAATGCTTCGAGCGCCACAGGTGCATGGGGCGCTATTTCCAAAATATCAAAAACATCAAAGCACCAGGGTTAGCGCCCCATGCTACCCTGGGCGCTGGTAACGGGATTTTCTTTCCCGACACAGAAATGGGTATAACTCTCTTATACGATGTCGGAATTCGATGATTCTTTTTGCTATGACTCCGTAATTTCAATACGGATCTAATGCTTCAATCAAAACTGAATTTGGAGCTCATTTGATTAATGTGATACCACTTATGCTTGAAGAAACGATGTCAAAACATCCTAGAAATATCCAAATTAAATTCTGGGCATACGCCCTAGTCCAAAATTACCATCCGGACCTAACGAAAATCATCAGGACTCCGATCCTAGGTTGAATACAAAAATTCAAACTTGGTCATTTCTTTCAACTAAAGGCTTCCAACATGAAATTCATTCTTCTGAACTAATCCCGAAATACCTGAAAACCAAAGCCGACAATACACACTGGTCATAATACATCATATGAAGCTACTCGAGACTTCAAATGGTTGAACCGGATGTAAATGCTCATAAAGACAAGTCGGGTCATTACAGGAAGTGATATAGGCATTTCTTTGTTGAGCAAAATATAAGCTATTACCTACCTAATTGTTATGTATCTTAGTTATCCCCTTTAAGCTTGTGATCATGTTTCTTTGGCAACCACATTACAAGCCTTACCCATTTATTTAAATTGACCATCTATTTGAACCTTATACCTCTCGTGAGCACTTAAATTGGTTATGAACTTTGTAAAAGTTGAAGTGTGGGGAGGTTGGTTTGGCTTTTGAGTGGAACTAATGAAATAAGGAGAAATGTGCATTGTTTTGAAAAAGTAAGAGCCACTTGAATTGAAAAAGAAAGAGAAAAAAAAATAATAATTGTATGTTTGTGAAAAAAATATTCTTTGATGGTGAAAACTCTTGATGTTATTGTGCTTAAAGAAGTAGGGAGTTAATGTATATTGTTGTGAAGGTGGAGCTATGGTTTGACATAATTGTGGGGTTTTGAATTGTTAATTGTATGTATTAAAGTGCTTAGGGAGGTGTAGTCACTCTTATATCTAAATGTATCCTACCCATCTCGCAGCCTACATTACAACCAAGTAAAGTCCTATTTGATCCTTGACTGAATATGCTCAATGTGTAGAGTAGAACACTACGGGAAAGCTTATGGTGCATCTTTTGTGGCATATGAATGTTATTTCTAAGAGTGAGTGAATTCTTTCTATCTTGAGTTCCTAATTGTTTTTAAATTTTATTATGTGTGGAACTACTCTATATTGTTGTGTGAGGGCACTTGATTCATGAAAGAAAGGTAATGTCGTTGACCATTATGTTAGAGTAAGTGAGAGGGTTATAAATAATGTGTGGTACTTTTGAGTCAAATCTTGAGGCGAGGATGTTACGCTAGAGTGCTTAATCTATTTTAAATATTCTTGGAGTGAAAAGTTATGAGAGTTGCTTAAAAAGGTCGTGTCTATGTAAAGTGTATTTTGATTGCTCGAGGACGAGCAATGGTTAAGTGTGGGGTGTTGATGGTAGGCTATAATCTTGTATTTTAGTTTCTTATTGCACTCTAATTTACTACACATTTATTGTGTTTGAGCTTTAATCGCTAGTGTTTTGCACTTATCATGTGTTTTAATAAATCCTATGAGTGATTTCGAGCTATGTAGATATACGGAATGAATTCAAGCTATTTGGAGCTTTGAAGTCTAAGTAAAAGCCCAAGGGATTAAGCCGGGATCGCGTTTGGTGGTCGAAAACCACATCTGGATATCAAAAGCAAGGAATTCTGTACTCTGAGAAAACATCACTAGCACAGCGCACGGGGCTGTGCAAAATGCCTGCTGCCTGTCAAAGCTAGCTCTCTGGATTTCCCCACTTATTCTCCGCATGGCGCGTCGCCCGATGCCGCGTGCCTGTGCAAATTTTATAGAGTAATTGTCCTATTTTGCGTCGGAAAAGGTGATTTCGGTTGGGCCCGGCCCTACTTGGTATAAATACATGGAAAAACATTATTTTTGGGACTTTTGATACATTGGATACCTAGGGAGGCTAAAGAGGAGTTGGAGAAGCAAAAGCACAAGGAGTTTATCATTCAATCCTCACTCAAGACATGAGTTTGGATTGTTTTATATTTTTCTTTTCTTTAAACATATTTTTGATGAATTGCTCCATGTCTATGGAGTAGTTCTCTTTAGGGTTTGATGGATTTGGTGTATTGATATTTGTTTGTGGATTATAACTCTTGTTTTATGTATTGAATTGTTTTTGGATGATTTAAGTGTTGCATCTATATTCACACATTCATGTAATCGAGATAGGCATAACTTGTGATATCTTTGCATTATATTATTGGTTGAGTTAAGTAATTCTTCTTAGTAATCGAAAGAGGGTAGTTGAATCATTGATTAAACCTAGTTAAGAGAATAATCGAAAGAGGTTATCCTAAAGACCAATCCACTATGCATTCTTGCATATCTTCATGTGCTAAAATTGGTTCATCTTGTGAGGTTGAGACCTAATCGAGAGAGGAGTATCTGCTAAACGTTTGAACTAATAATTCAGTGAATTCAAGAGACTCACTTAAACATTAGAAGTGAATTATCTAGAGTTATATCCCAAATAATTATCTTGCACCTATCTAATCAACCCCTATTTTCTCCCACTGATAACGTCCTTGCTTACCTTTGCTTCGATTGTCATTAGTCAATTAGCTTTAGATTCTTAGTTAATTTTAGTTATTAATCACATAAATCAAAATTGTTGATTATCTTGGATAGCAATCTAGCCACAAACTATGATAATACTGTTTAACTCCAATTCATGTGAATACGATATTATATTATACTATATTCGACTAGCGAGCATATTTAAGTGTATGTTTCGAGCTCGTCATGGTATTGCTAGGTGTTTACTTGAATGGGGAGTGTATAAATTATTTACTGTGATAGTTGATATTGCGAGTTCTAATGATGTGATGATTAAAGAATTATCCAAACCATTTACTAGATGGAACACTAACTTGATGGAAGGTAAGCATGTTCATGTGAGATGTATGGCTCACATCATCAATCTAGTTGTTCAAGATGGGTTGAGAGAAGGAAGTGTGTCTATTGAACGAATAAGACAAGTTGTTAGGTACATAAGACATCTCCCGCAAGATGGAAGAAGTTTAAAGAATGTTGTGATATCAATAAGATAACATCTAAAAATTAGTGTGCTTGGATGTTCCTACTTGGTGGAACTCCACATACTTAATGTTGAAGGTTGCTACAGTTTATGAGGAAGCCTTTACAAAATATTGTGATATTGATTATGGTTTGATGTCATGTATTACTAACTGCCTTTGTGAGTATGGACAACCTGAAGGTCCACTTTTAAGTAGTGATTGGGATAGTGTAAGACGTATTGTGAAGTTTCTGGAAATATTTTATGAACTCACCTTGAAAGTATCAGGTACACCTTATATTACGTCTAATGTGCACTTTCTTGAAATATGTGTTGTTGGTTCTTTTTTCAAAGAATTGATGCAAATTGAAGATGCTTCCTTGAGAGAAATGGCAAAGAATATGAAAGAGAAATTTGACAAGTATTGGGGGCACAAAAGATGAACCAAATAATTTTTATTTCATGTGTGTTGGATCCACACCACAAGTTTCATACTCTTTGATTTGCGCTTGCTGCTATGTTCGGAGAAATAATAGGTGTGAAAATACAAGAGGATGTGAAAACATACATGGAATTTTTGTTCAATGTATATGCAAAGAAGAATGGTGGTTCTGGTTCATGTCCATCTTCTCCATCTTTTGGTTCATGTCTATCTTCTCCATCTTCTCTTGGTTCGTGTATATCTTCTCCATCTTCATCTACTTCTTCAATATCGCTCTCAAAATCCATGCTAGATTTAAAGAAGCATAAGAAGTGTGGAGGAGCTGACTCTAAAATAGAGTTAGATAAATATTTGGGTGAAGATGTTGAGGAAGACTATGAAACGTTTAACATTCTGGGGTGGTGGAAGTTGAACTCACCCAGATTTCCCACTCTTGCTAATATGGCACGTGATGTGCTAGCCATTCCGATTTCTAATGTTGCCTCATAGTCAGTCTTTAGCATCGGCGGATGCATACTTGATACATTTAGGAGTTCATTAACTCCTAGATTGGTTCAAGCTCTTGTGTGTGTCCAAGATTGTCTTCGAAATGAATCAACAACTCCGGTTAAAATTGAAGAAGATTAAATAATCTTGAACAACTTGAAGCTGGTAAGACTATCTTATTTCTTCTATCACTTGTGTTTATTGTATATTTTATTGCTATATTTATTTAGATTATTTCTAAACTAATTTCTTCTGTTACTATCTATGCTACATAATTTATTAATACGGGAAGAGAGCCTTGCATAATTGACATATTGTGATGAAGATTATTGATATGATCTAACTAAAGAAACCAAAATGATAGGTCTACAGATATAAATCTTCTCTAATCTTGGAACTCTAATCTTCTCTAATGGTGTAGAATGAAGGGGAGTACATCAAGAAGACAAGAATTGAGTGGGATGTCCATGAAAGTTGGAACTTGGAACTCTTTTGTGTAATTTGGTAAAGAATTATTGTTGAAGATTTAGTTTATTAGAGAACTCTTGGGGAATTTGGTTTGTTTTATTTTGCTATGAAGATTGTGTTTTGTTTATTACAATGAAGGACAATTGTTTCCTTTCAATGTAATTCAGACTGTGTTTTATCTATTTCAAGAAGAAGTCGTTGAACTGTTGAAGGAGGAGAATGGTTGTCACGACCCAAATTCTCTCTGTAGATTGTCGTGACGACACCAGTCTCTACGACAAGGTAAGCCTAACACTTTGCGGAAATGAAATGAAAACATGAAAATTAACAACTAACAGTAGCAGATAATTTATATAAGCAATTGAGACGCCACTCGGCATATACAATAGTCAACTCTCGGAATATATATAACACTCCCAAGACCAGGAACACCATAAGTCACAAGTTTCTACGAAATTCTAACTGTTCTATACATCATTGTATAGAAATAAGAGAAGAATGAACATAGGGGAATAGAGGGGGACTCCGAGGATCTGCGGGCACGAGATGATATACCTTGAAGTCTCCGAAAACAGCAGCGCCTGCAACTAAGGACGAGGCTGGTAGGCAGAATCGAGATCTGCACACGAAAAAATAAATATGTGCAGGAAAGGGCGTGAGTACACCACAACGGTACCCAATAAGTGCCAAGCCTAACCTCGGTCTAGTAGTGACGAGGTCAGGTCAGGGCCCTACTGATATATATATATATATATAATAAAAACAAGGCAGAATAAAATATCACAATAAAATAAAGACAGAAATTTAACGAGAATGAAAACATAGAAAGGTAACAGCTCAGTACACAAAAAATAACAACAGGGGATCTCTCGAGATACCGTCTCGTAGTCCCAAATGTAAATGTGCAGGGGGATCTCCCGGAATACCGTTCCGTAGTCCTAAAGTAAATGTGTAGGGGGGTCTCCCGGAATACCGTTCCGTAGTCCCAAAAGTAAATATGCATGGGGATCTCATGCAATACTGTTCCGTAGTCCCAAAAGTAAATACACAGCTCAAACAATAGAATTCAACAGCTACAACACGAGATCCTACAATTTAAACTAAGTACAAGGCAAGGATAAACAAGAAATTTGCTAGACATGCTGCACGGAGTTCAGATAAACAATTAAAGCAAGTAGTCATGATGTTCTAATCTAACAGGATACTACACATGCTGATATGACTCAAATAAGAAGGAAAAACAGGTTATTACTTAGCAGAAATCGAGTTTTAACAACAATTAGCCCGTGTACGTACTCGTCACCTCACGTACATGACGCTCACATAACAAAACAGTACCAAATCCTAAGGGGAGTTCCCCCACACAAGATTAGGCAAGCCACTTACCTCGAACCAAGCTCAATCAATCCGTAACAATGCTCTTTCCACGAATATCTGACTCCGAATGGCCCAAATCTAGCCAAAATCAATTACATATCATAAATAAAACTACAAGGAACTAATCTAGCTAAGGAAATCAAAGCTAAAGCAAGAAATTGGAAAATCGCCCTAAAAAGTCTCCCCGGGCCCACGTCTCGGAATCGGGTAAAAGTCACCAAATATGAACACCCATTCACTCACGAGTTCACTCATGCCAAAATTATCCGAATCCGATGCCAAAATCTCGATAAAAATAAAAAAACTCGGCCTAAGAACTTTTTTCAAAATTTTCCCAATTTTCCACTCCAAATCACTAATTTAATGATGAAATTAAAGAAATAATCATCGAAATTAACCAAAACTAGGTAAGAATCACTTACCCCAAACACCCACGTGAAAATCCCACCAAAAATTGCCTAATTCCGAGCTCTCGTGAAAAATGACACAAACCCTCGATTTTGAACTTTTAAATCTGCCCAGGTGTTCCCTTCTTCGTGAACGTGGCCACTCTCTCGCGTTCGCGTATAACAAAAATTCCACTGACCAAATTTCCTCCTTCGCGAATGCGAGGGACCTCTCGCGAACGCGTACCTTTCACTTCCTAGTCCTTCGCGAACGTGATACCCACTACGCGAACGCGTAGACCAAATGACTGGGGTCCCCAGCCGCCTCACTTCCTCTACGCAAACGCGTTCCACTCTTCGCGTTTTCGATGCTTCCACTGACCATACCTTCACGAATACGGGCTCCTTTGCGCGAATGCGAAGAATAAACTTGAGCTGGCCTCCTAGATGCCCTACGCAATCGCGAGACCTCTCTCGCGAATGCGATGAAGAACTATCTGCAACAAAAACACCAGAAATCTGCTATCTTTTCTTAAGTTCAAAAGGTCTGTTAACCGTCTGAAATCAACCCGGGACCTCAACCAAACATACCAACAAGTCCTAAAATACCATACGAACTTAGTCGAGCCCTCAAACCATATCAAACAATAATAAATCATGAATCATCCTCCGATTCAAACTTAAAGAACTTGAAACTTCCAAATTCGACAACCGATGTCGAAACCTATCAAACCACGTCCGAATGACCCCAAATTTTGCACACAAGTCATAATCAACCTTACGGACATACTCCAACTTCCTTAATCGGAATCTGACCTCGATATCAAAAATTCCACTACCGGTCAAAATCTCTAAAACTTTGATTTTTGCCATTTCAAGCTTGAATGAGCTATAGACCTCCAAAATACAATCCGAACACGCCCCTAAGTCCAAAATCACCTAACGGAGCTAACGGAACCGACAGAACTCCATTCCTGAGTTGTCTTCACATAGTTCTGACTACGGTCCAAATCCTAAGGCTTAAGCTTCCGTTTAGGGACTAAGTGTCCCAAAACACTCTGAAACCATGACCAATACCTCCCGGCAAGACACATAAGCAGAAAAAGACACGGGGAAACAGTAGAAAGGGGATAGGGGCTATAAATCTCAAAATGACCGGCCGAGTTGTCACATCCTCCCCCTCTTAAAATAATCGTTCGTCCTCGAACGAGTATAGAGACATACCTGAAGCTGTGAAAAGATGAGGATAACGGCCGCGTATATCCTGCTCGGTCTCCCAAGTCGCCTCCTCGACCGACTGACCCCTCCACTGCAACTTCACGGAAGCAATGTTCTTTGACCTTAGCTTTCTGACCTGCCTGTCCAAAATAGCCACTGGCTCCTCAACATAAGATAGATCCTTGTCCAACTGGACTGAGCTGAAATCCAATACATGAGCCGGATCACCATGATACTTCTGGAGCATAGAAACGTGGAATACCGGATGAACTCTTGCTAGGCTGGGAGGTAAGGCAATCTCATAAGCAATCTCCCCAATGCGCCGCAACACCTCAAAAGGACCAATGTACCTTTGGCTCAGCTTGCCCTTCTTCCCAAACCTCATAACGCTCTTCATAGGCGATACCCGGAGCAAGACCCGCTCTCCAACCATGAATGCTACATCGCGAACTGTCTGGTCCGCATAACTCTTCTGTCTGGACGGGGCTGTGCGAAATCGATCCTGAATCACCTTCACCTTATCCAGGGCATCCTGGACCAAGTCTGTACCTAATAATTGGGCCTCGCCAGGCTCAAACCAACCCACTGGGGACCGACACCGCCTACCATACAGAGCCTCATATGGTTCCATCTGGATGCTTGACTGATAACTTTTGTTGTAGGTAAATTCCGCAAGTGGCAAGAACTGATCCCATGACCCTCCAAACTCCATCACACACGCACGGAGCATATCTTCTAATATCTGAATAGTGCGCTCGGACTGTCCATCCATCTGAGGGTGAAATATTGTGCTCAGCTCCACTCTAGTGTCCAACTCATGTTGTACGACTCTCCAGAACCGTGATGTAAACTGCATACCCCGGTCAGAGATAATAGATATCGATACACCATGAAGCCTGACGATCTCACGGATGTAGATTCGAGCCAGCTACTCGGAAGAATATATAGTCATCACAAGAATGAAATGAGCTGACTTGGTCAGCCTATCCACAATCACCCAAACCGCATCAAACCTCCGCTGAGTCCGTGGGAGTCCAACAACGAAATCCATAGTGATCCGCTCCCATTTCCACTCCGGCCGCTGATGCTCATACTTCACCTGCTGGCAAATTAGGCACCGAGCCACATACTCCACTATGTCCTTCTTCATTCTCCTCCACTAGTAATGCTACCTCAAGTCCTGATACATTAAAGCGGCACCCGGATGAATGGAGTACCGCGAGCTATGAGCCTCCTAAAGAATAAACTCACGCAAACCATCTACATTAGGCACACATAGCCTGCCATGCTTTCTCAATGCGCCATCATCCCCAATAGTGACCTCCTTAGCATCACCGTGCTGGATCATGTCCTTAAGGACAAGCAGGTGGGGGTCATCATACTGACGCTCTCTGATACGATCATAAAGAGAAGACCGAGATACCACACAAGCCAACACTCGACTTGGCTCAAAAATATCCAATCTCACAAACTAGTTGGCTAAGGCCTGAACATCCAATGCTAAGGCTCTCTCTGCTGCTGGAAGATATGCTAAACTCCCCAAACTCTCTGCCCGGCGACTCAAAGCATTGGCCACCATATTGGCCTTCCCCGGGTGGTACAAAATGGTGATATCATAGTCCTTAAGTAGCTCCAACCACCTCCGCTAACGCAAATTAAGATCTTTTTGCTAGAACAGATGCTGCAAACTCTGATGATCGGTGTAAATCTCACAAGGAACACCGTACAAATAGTGGCACCAAATCTTCAGTGCATGAACAATAGCTGCTAACTCAAGGTCGTGGATAGGATAGTTCTTCTCATGCACCTTCGGTTGTCTAGACGCGTAGGCAATCACCCTACCGTCCTGCATCAACACCGCGCCAAGACCAATCTGCGACTCATCACAATATACAGTGTAGGACCCCAAACCTGAAGGCAATACCAAAACTGGGGCTATAGTCAAAGCTGTCTTGAGCTTCTAAAAGCTCTCCTCACACTCCTCTGTCCACCTGAACGGAGCACCCTTCTGGGTCAGCCTGGTCATAGGTGCTGCAATAGATGAGAATCCCTTTACAAAACGACAGTAATACCCCGCCAAACCAAGAAAACTCCTGATCTCCGTGGCTAATGACGGTCTAGGCCAACTCTGCACTGCCTCCACATTCTTTTGATCTTCCTTGATCCCATCACTCGATACTACATGACCCAAGAATGCCACTGAGTCTAGCCAAAACTCACACTTCAAAAATTTTGCATACAACCTCTTTTCTCTCAGAGTCTGAAGCACAGTCCTCAGGTGCTGCTCATGATTCTCCCGAGTCCGGGAGTACACCAGAATGTCGTTAATAAACACGATGATGAAGGAGTCAAGATAAGGCTGGAACACACTGTGCATCAAACATAAAGGTTGCTGGGGCATTGGTCAGCCCAAAAGACATAACAAGAAACTCATTGTGACCATATCGCGTCCTGAAAGCAGTCTTCGGGATATCTGGCTCCCGAATCTTCAACTGATGATAGCCTGAACGTAAGTCAATCTTGGAAAATACCCTGGCACCCTATCACTGATGAAATAAGTCATCAATACGAGGCAATGGATACCTGATCTTCACCGTAACTTTATTCAGCTTGCGATAATCAATACACATACGCATAGAATCATCCTTCTTCTTCACAAACAGGACCGAAGCACCCCCAAGGCGACATAATGGGTCGAATGAAGCCCTTATCAAGCAACTCCTATAACTGCTACTTCAACTCCTTCAACTTAGGAGGAGCTATACGGTATGGAGGAATAGAGATGAGCTGAGTTCCTGGTAACAAATCAATGTCGAAATCAATATCTCTGTCGGGCGGCATGCCCAAAAGATCAGCTTGAAACACATCTGGGAAATCCCTCACTACTGGAACTGACTCAACTGTAGGTGTATCAATACTGACATCTCTCACATAAGCTAAATACGCGTCATACCCCTTCTCAACCATTCGTTGAGCCTTAAGAAATGAAATAACTCTACGGAGAGTATACTCTAAGGTACCTCTCCACTCTAATCGCGGTAAGCCTGGCATAGCTAGCATCACGGTCTTAGCGTGACAATCAAGAATAGAAAAATGGAGCGACAACCATTCCATGCCCAAGATAACATCAAAATCTACCATGTTGAGTAATAATAAATCGGCTCTAGTCTCAAGATCACTAAGAGCAATCAAACACGACTGATATACGCGGTCCACAACAAGAGAATCTCCCACAAGAGTAGACACATAAACATGGGAACTCAAAGAATCCTGAGATACGCCCAAATGTGGGGCAAAATAAAAGGACACATAGGAATACGTAGAGCCTGGGTCAAATAATACTGACGCATCTCTATGACAGACTGGAACAATACCTGTAATGATAGAGTAGGAAGCAACTACCTATGCACGGGCCGGAAGAGCATAATACCTGGCCTGGCCTCCCTCTCTAGGGTAACCTTGGCCTCCCCGACCTCCACCTCGAGCTGGCTGAGCAAGTGGAGCGGTAGCTGGTGCTGGAATCATAGCCTGAGGACCCGGTGGAGCACGTGGTGGCTGAGAAGTCGGTGGAGGTGCACCCCTCCTAAGTCTGGGGCAATCCCTCACCATATGGCGAGTGTCGCCACACTCAAAATAACTATTCTAAGGGCGTGGATGTTGTGACTGACTCGAGCCAGGTCTGCTTGGCTGGCCGCTAATAGCACCTCGAGCAGGAGGCACACTAAATACTAGCGGTGCATAATAAGGCTCTTGGGGCCTATAAGGGGCTAGAACACCACTGGCGACTGGAAGAGCTGAATGTACGGGGCGAATCACATAACCCCTACCATGGCGAGCTGTTGGGGCACGAGCTCCAGAATAATAACCAGTCTCTCGAGACCTCTTGGCCTCCATCTCCTCTTTGTCCCGAGCAAGCATGCCCTTCAATCTCCTAGCAATGCTCGCAACCTGCTGGTAAGAAATATCTATCTCCAGCTCCCTGACCATACTAATCCTGATACTGAGGTGGAGTCCCCCAATAAAGCGACAAAACCTCTCTCGAACTGTGGCAACCAAGGGCGGTGCATGTCGGGCCAAATCACTAAAACGAACTGCATACTCTGACACAATCATAGCACCCTGGCGCACCTGCTCAAACTCTGCGCGCCATGCGTCCCTGAGGCTCTGAGGGACATACTCTCTCAAAAACATGTCCGAGAACTGAGTCGATGTAAGTGAAGCTGCCTCAACCGGACTACTCAACTCATAAGCACTCCACCACTGATAGGCTGCTCCTATAAGTTGGAAGGTGGTAAAAGAAACCCCACTCGACTCCACTACGCCCATAGTATAGAGAATACAATGACACTCCTCCAGAAAGCCCTGAGCATCCTCTATAGCCAATTCACTGAAGGTAGGTGGGTGGTACTTCTTGTACCTCTCAAGTCTGAGTTGCTCCGCCTCAGAAGCGGCTGTCCTAGTCTCGTGTTGAACCAGAGCTACCGGGTGCATAGGAATAAACTCTGGGGCCTGATCAACCTGGACCCTCTGCTCAGGAGTACGGGCTACGGGAGTCTGTGCCCCTCCCCCAACCTGAGATGTGGCGGGAGCTAGTGGAATCAATCTAGCCTGAGCTAAGGTGATGAACATGCTCATGAACTAGGCTAGAGCCTCCTAGAGGGCTGGTGCAGCAATAGGAACCTCTGGTGCCTGCCCTCCAACTGGAGCTGCTAGGGGCTTCTCTGTCGCAGCTCGCGCGGGTGCTCTAGCTGCACCGCATGGTCATCCTCTACCCCGACCCCGGCCTTTGGTGGCTCTAACAAGCGGCACGGGTGCCTGGTCATCAGATCTCCCGGTACGGGTCCTCATTATCTGTGAGAAAGAATATAATAGAGAAATTTTAGAATTTGATGCCAATAACGGGATTTTAAACTTCTGTCTTTCTATTCTATCACAGATGGTAAGGACACGCACAGCTGGATCGGATGACCAGACACCCCTGCCCTCTGCTAGAGCCGAGATAGGACGAGGCCGGGGAGAGGCCGAGGACGTCCATGTAGTGCGGCCAGAGCACCTGCACGAGATGCCTGATACTGCCACCGGTAGCTCCAGTTGGAGAGCAGGCACCCGAGATGCCTCATACTGCCCCACCACTCTAGGAGACCTTCACCCAGTTTCTGAGCATGTTCGGCACTTTAGCTCAAGCAGGGTTAATCCCGCTTTCTCCTGCCACATCTGAGGCAGGGGAGGAGTCAACGCAGGCTCGATAGTACAGGAAGTACCACCCTCCTACTTTCAGCGGCTTGGCTTCAGAGGATGCCCAGGGTTTTCTTGAGCAGTGCCACCGTATCCTCCGTACTATGGGTATTGCGGAGTCTAGTGGGGTTGATTTCATTATATTCCAGCTTAAGGGAGCGGCTTATCAGTGGTGGCGAGCATATGCATTGGGTAGTCCGACCTAGGCAGCTTCACTCACTTGGACTTAGTTCTTAGATATGTTCTTGAAGGAGTTTGTTCCCAAAGTCTCAGAGATGCATGTCGTGCAGAGTTTGAGCAGTTGTGCTAGGGTTCAATGTCCATGTCGGAGTATGCGATCCGGTTTAGTGATTTGGCTAGGCATGCACCAGCCTTGGTTGCTACTGTTAGAGAGCGAGTCTGTCAATTTATCAAGGGACTCAACCCTGGTATCAGATTTAACATTGCCTGAGAGTTGGAGATGGACATCGCATACCAGCAGGTAGTGGCGATTGCTAGGAGATTGGAGGGTATGTGGGCCTGGGAGAGAGAGGAGAGGGAGGCCAAGAGGCCTCGAGATTCTGTCACATATAGTGGTGCCCGTGCCCCTGTAGCAGCTCGACAATGTTAGGGGCTATGTGAGTCGCCCTATTCATTCAGCACTTCCAGCTTTCAGCAGTATTCCAGCCATTCCTAGGCCCCAGGCTCTCTATTATGCACCACCATTGTCTAGTGCACCTCCTGCACGAGGTGCTTTCAGTGGTCAGTCCAGCCGATTAGGCCCGAGCCAGCCACAACAGCCACATCCTCTGAGAGTTTATTTTGAGTATGGTGACACTTGTCATATGGTGAGGGATTGCCACAGACTCAGGAGGGGTGCCCCTCCACTGACTAATCAGGCTCTGCGTATTCCATCGAGTCCTCAGACTTCTCAGTCCATGGTCGCCACACCAGTTGCCACTCCACTTGCACATCCAGCTAGAGGTGGAGGTCGGGCAGGCAGGGGTCGCCCTAGAGGGGGAGGCCAGGCTAGATATTATGCTCTTCCTGCTAAGATGGAGGCAGTTACATCCGACTCAGTTATCATAGGTATTGTTCTAGTCTATCATAGAGATGCATCATTAGTATTTGATCCAGGCTCCACTTATTCCTATGTGTCATCTTACTTGCTCCATATTTGGGTGTATCCCGTGATTCCTTGAGTTCTCTTGTCTTTGTGTCCACACATATGGGAGATTCCCTCATTGTTGATTGTGTGTATCAGTTGTGTTTGGTTGTTCTTAGTGGCTTTGAGACCAGAGACGACTTATTGTTGTTCAATATGGTAGATTTTGATGTTATTTTGGGCATGGATTGGTTGTCACCCTATCATTCTATTCTTGATTGTCATGCCAAGACGGTGACATTGGCTATGCCAGGTCTACCACGGTTAAAGTAGAGGGGTACTTTAGATTATGTTCCTAGCATGGTTATCTCATTCCTAAAGGCTCAGCAGATGGTTGAGAAGGGGTGTGATGCATATCTAGCATATGTGAGAGATGTTAGTGTTAATACTCCTAACAATGAGTTAGTTTCGGAAGTGAAGGATTATCCAGATGTATTCCCGACGGATCTTTCGGGCATGCCGCCCGACAGGGATATCGACTTTGGTATTGAATTGTTACCGGGCACTCAGCCCATTTCTATTCCTCCATATCGTATGGCCCCATCAGAGTTGAATGAGTAAAAGGAGCATTTGCAGAAGTTGTTGGATAAATGTTTCATTCGGCCTAGTGTATCACCTTGGGGTGCTCCGGTTTTGTTTGTAAAAAAGAAGGATGGTTCTATGCATATGTGCATTGATTATCGCCAGTTGAACAACATTACATTGAAGAACAGGTATCCATTGCCACGTATTGATGACCTATTTGATCAGCTACAGGGTGCCAGAGTGTTCTCCAAGATTGACTTGCGTTCAGGCTATCATCAGTTGAAGATTTCGGAGCCAGATATCCCGAAGACTGCCTTCAGGACTCGTTATGGTCATTATGAGTTTCTTGTGATGTCTTTTGGGTTGACCAATGCTCCAACAACATTTATGCACTTGATGAACAGTGTATTTCGGCCCTATCTTGACTCATTCATCATTGTATTTATTGACAACATTCTGGTGTACTCCTAGAGCCGGGAGGATCATGAGGAGCACCTGAGGACTGTGCTTCAGACTTTGAGAGAAAAGAAGTTATATGCAAAATTTTCAAAGTGTGAATTCTGGCTTGATTCGGTGGCATTTTTGGGTCATGTAGTGTCGAGTGAGGGGATCAAGGTAGATCCAAAAAAGATTGAAGCAGTACAGAGTTGGCCCAAACTGTCTTCGGCAACAGAGATCTCGAGGTTTCTTGGTTTGGTGTGGTATTACCGTCGATTTGTAGAGGGTTTCTCGTCTATTGCAACGCCAATGACCAGATTGACCCAGAAGGGTGCTCCATTCAGGTGGACTGAGGAGTTTGAGGAGAGGTTTCAAAAGCTCAAAACAGCATTGACTATAGCCCGAGTGTTGGTGTTTTCTTCGGGTTCAGGGTCTTATACTATGTATTGTGATGTGTCGCGTATTAGTCTCGGCGCAGTGTTGATGCAGGATGGTAGGGTGATTGCCTATGCATCTAGACAACTGAAGGTGCATGAGAAGAACTATCTTGTCCGCGACCTCGAGTTAGCAACTATTTTTCATACCTTGAAGATCTGGTGACACTATTTGTACGGTGTCCCTTGTGAGGTCTACACCGACCACCGGAGTCTACAACATTTGTTCAATCATAAGGATTTTAACTTGCGACAACGGAGGTGGTTAGAGTTGCTTAAGGAAATCACTAGAAGTCATGCGGTGTGATAAAGTGAGCTAAAATGTAGGGTGCTATTTCAGAAAAAATAATTATCAAAACTAAATATAAAGGCTCCCGCGATGGTATAAAGAAAAGACTGTGAGTTACTTTTATAATTTGGGACTACGAGGTGGTACCTCAGTAGTGGCATGTGTTGATCTTTCTTTATTTGCTATATTTGCCTTGGTTATTTGTTTCCTTAAGGTGTAAATCCTTCTTTCCTTCCGTGTTGTATTAACTGTCTTGGTTCTGTGTTGTTAACTTTCTGTAAATTCCTTATTTGTTTCATTTCCCTTGTCATTATCATTATATCTTTCGTCTTGTTTCTTATTATCTCGAGTAGGGCCTTGACCTGACCTCCTCACTACTCTACCGATATTAGGCTTGGCACTTACTGGGTACCATTGTGGTGCACTCATACTACGCTTCTGCACATCTTTTTGTGCAGATTCAGGTACTTTCTATCAGTCCCGACATTAGTGAGCTGAGGTTGCTTTGGAGACTTCAAGGTACACTTGCCCGTGTCCGCAGGCCTCAGAGTCCCCTTCTATCTTATTTTTCCTTATTTCATTACACTATTATAGACAGTGATGTATAGAAATAGTTTAGCACTGTTACTTAGAGCTTGTGACTTATATTTCACCATGTTTTGGGAGTTGTACATATTGAGTTATAGATCTTATTTATTTAGTTGCTGTAGTTTTGAGATTTTAAGTTTTTATTTCAATTATTCTGCATGTTGTTAGGCTTACCTAGTCTTAGAGACTAGGTGTTGTCACGACATCCTACGGAGGAAACTTGGGATCGTGACAACTTTCAGCACATTTTTCAATAATTTGAAGTTCATTCCCCGTCCCTGTCTCATTTTCCATCTATGAAAACAAAATAATTCCAAGTAAAATCAGATGTGAAAGAACAGAAGATGAAAGCGACATAAAAGACAAAACATAAAGCCAAATCGATGCATACACCCAAAAATTGGAAAAAGACAAAGCATGAAAGTTCAAAACAAAAGACACAAAAATAAAAGAGAACAAACACCTCTGTTTTTATTTCTTCCGTGAAATAAAAGGTGCAAAAAACCACCTTTAAGATCTAAGAAAGAAGGAGAAAGCAACCATGGAACCACTAATAATTAAATGTTAGAGAGAGACGTTAGTCTTACCGTCAATTTGGGTTGTGCGTCGTCTGGTCGTGATTTGGAATGGGAATCGAACAGAGAGTTGGAGTCTTGGAGAAGAGAGGTGGAACAACGAAGTGTGAGAGAGAGAGTATCGATATAACCTAAGTGGCTAAGTCTGAAAAATAAAATAAGAAAGAAGACCTAACCCTAATATTTTAGTCTAGATTTATATAGATCCATATAATTTCAGATTTCTGGTCGGATTGGATTAAAACTATACCAATCCGAATCCAATACGGATATCCAAACTTTTAAATAATATAATCCATATCCAATCCAAATATCTGAAATCCGAAAAGAGTGGATCAGTTCGAATTTTCAGATATCTGATCCAAATGCACAACCCTAATCTGGTATATTCAGCTTGGGCCTTGTACAAGTTTTTCTTATTAACATTATTTTTGTTATTCTCATATTCATGCTCTAACCTACATATCTCCAACTCCATTTGTTTGACTGAAGTGAAGACATCTCCGACGGACTCTTTGGACCATTTGCTAAGACCTCTGGCTACAGCTTTCAGCTTTTGTTGTAGGATCCATTGGTCATTTCCCTGTACCTCATTATTCCATATGCTTTCAATTAAGGAAATATAGTCACTCTTCTTTATCTAGAAATTAAGGAACTTAAAGTATTTGATAGCTTCAGTATTCTCATTTCCAAACTTTAAAGTGATGAGACTGTGGTCTGACCCTAGTTTTAGCATGATGGTCAACTCTATTGATTTGGAAGACCTCAGCCCAATCCTCATTAATAAATAACCTGTCCAGCCTTGTGCCGATTCTTTTTCTTTTTCTGCTGCCATTGTACCATGTAAAATGATTCTCTGTGTAGCCTAGATCAGACATTCCACAGTCATCCATACAGGTAATAAAGTCAGTACTTTTACTAAGAGTGTGAAGTGTGCCTCATTTCTTCTCCTCTGCATCCATAATTGAGTTAAAGTCGCCAAGGATGGTCCATGGACCATTAACTCTGTTTCTCATGGTTTTCAATTTATTTCACAATTTCCTTCCTTTCACTGCTTTGTTCCTAGCATACACTGTTGTGATCCATTAGGTATGTTTACCACTATTGATCTTCAAAGTAATCTATTGTCTACAATTGTCGATGACATCACAGTCTAACTCACTACTTCAAAACCACCATAGCTTACTACATTTGTTAGTAACTGCTTGATCAAATCCTAGGTACCTTCTAAAATCTTTTAACTTATCAGAAAAGAGGAAAAGTTCCTGGAGAATGACCATATGAGCCTTATTAATTCTGATTAGTTTGGCTAATCTTTCACTCGCACCCTTCGAAATCATGCCCCTAATATTCTAATTAATGATGTTACTCATTAGGAAAGATTGGGGGTTTGTAAGTTTCCTTATTTATTTATTACTATTGGAGGTATTGGGATGACCTCCTTTACCTTTGTGATTCCTTTCTTGTGCCATCTGGGTGAAAGGCCTTGTCTTTGTATTACCTCCTCTGTTTCTTTGGCTACATGATCGTCAGGTTTCTTTGGAGCAGGTGCAAAAGCTTCAGCTAAACTATCTGCAACCTGTTCGTCTTCATCCTCACTTCCTCATATAGAGTTGTCAGCTACTTCCTTCTCAGTGGAGGCCTCCTGTGAATGTTCATTGTTAATGTCCTCTCCTGATTTATAGACTGAGTTGTTGTCTATGTCTGGGCCATGCTTAATGTTCAATTCCCCTAGTATGTGTTCAAGTGTTCCCAAGTCAATTATAATTTGGCCTCCTTTGTTTTGTATGCAAGTCGTATCAGTAGTGACTGGAGATAACATATGATGATTCGAGCTATCACTACTACTTTCGTGATTATTGATTTTAGCTTCCCGTTGAGCCTAGATCTTTTTACCATTGCCAATCATAGTTTCTCTTTCTCTATTTTCAGTGTTGATGTTTCCTTCCTTTTGTACAACTTCCATGATTTTCTCCTCTATTTTCCTTGGTTTTTGTTTGGTCCAAAGTCTGTTTTTAATCTTCAAACATTGGGTAGTCGACTTTTTTATTTTCTTTTTCTTGTTTCTGTTGTTATTCTTGATTGGATGAGTCCTTTTTCCCTGGTTAGTAATATTTACATAAGAGTTTCCTACAAGAGTGTCTTTGGCGGGTTCTTTTGCTTGAGAATTTCTATTTTTTAGAGTTGCTGGAGCATGTGGAGATTGCAATTGTTCTCTCTTCTTGTCTGCTTGCTTGGCGTTGGTGTTAGCATTTGAGCTCTCTTCATGGAAGGCTTTCTTTTTCTTGTTCCTATTATTTCTAACTTGAGTAAATCCATCATCTTTTTGGTTCTCATTGTGTTTTTGTGCCTTCGCTTTATTGGCCTTAATTCCTGCATCTCCAGAGTTGTGATTCCTCGCTCGGTCTTCATTTTCCTCGACATTTTCATTGTCCATGTCAGCTCTAGCTTGTTCCCTTTTTCTTGCCTTAACCTTGCACCTTTCAAAATCATGACCCTGCACTTTGCATGTTTACAGAAAGCCGGAACTCCCTCGTACTCTATTTTTTTATCTCTACCCTTCAGACCTGAAGTATCTTCTTCAATACCCACGAAGACAGAATCCGGTAGAGGTTTCATCAAGTTCACTTCGACCCTAACTTTAGCCATGTGGGGTCTGGTTCACGCAATGGTATCTATGTCCTCGTTCATTAGAGTTCCAATTTTTTCTAATACTTGTCTTAAATAGTCCCATTTAAATACATGAATTTTGGCAATAGAACCCATATAGGGGCCAGAGATGTTTCTTCATTGGGGTCGAAATCGGGGGACCATTTGAACATTTGTGTCACGACCCAAACCGCAGGGCCGTGACGGGCACCCAGTGCCTTACACAACCGAGTACCAACGTAACATATCTTTCTTATCATACCGTCATGGATAAGTGGGCCATAAGGGCCGTCATGAGATAACGAGCATAAAACATAAGGGAATACTAGATATAGGACGACCCAACATGATATAGAAACTTATACATGTGACATACGGGCCTATAAGGCTGACATAATCATTTGTATACTCAAAACATAAGCCGATAAGGCCATATAAGTACCCATATACATGATATTTGTGTACAAGCTTCTAAGAGTAAATAAATGTCATAAAGGTCGGGACAGGCCCCTGCCATACCAATCAATATATATTCAAATCATACTGACCAAATAGGCAACTCCGGAGCAAGTGGAGTGCACAAACACCTTCCGCTGAGGTGATAGCCTACTAGGAGAACTCTCAACCTATCTATCGGGACCTGCGGGCATGAAACATAGTGTCCCCAGACAAAAGGGACGTTAGTACAAATAAAGTACCTAGTATGTAAGGCATGAAAATAGTATATAAAAGACATGAAATAAACATGGAGTAAAGAACTCAACTTGTAATTCCAAATAGCTCTGTGAATCACAAAAAATTTATAATGTCATGCATGTGTGTATAAATGGCATACCATGCATAGGTATATGCGTACATAATATCATCAAGCCTCTGAGGGCATCCCAACATATCATCTCAGCCAATGTGGGCGAAATCATCAACGTATACCAGCTGATTAGGTGGTGGTGCGTATATAATACCATAACCTTTCCCCAAACCCGATATACATGTAATATTATATAACACCATCTAGTAATGGGTTAATATTAGTACATGTATAAATGAATGCAATGCATGAGAAGTAAGTCAATAAGATTTCTCGGAATGTCATAAAATTATTATACCTTCGATTAATATCATGAAATAAACTTTATCAACTTACATATTTTCTGAGACCCATGAACAGACGATAGAATAATAGGACACATGGGGAATTAAGAACATAGGAACCCCTAGTACTTTTAATAATAGAATCATTTGTGAAAGTTGTGTGCTTGCTCGTTTCGTTGTATCATATGGATCATGCCAAATGGAAAGAAGGGACATCCTTAACATACCTTAAGTCGTCAATGCAACTCAACAACAAGCTTATGACAACTAGCGCGCCAACCCTATAACAAAGAAATATGTGTACAACTTAGATGGCGGTGGTATATCACGTATATAAAATGATAGCTCGATTCTAAAACAAAACGGGCAGCATTTTTCCTGATTTCACTGCTCCTTCAAGCCTACTATAGGCGATATACAAACACAATACAATCAGAAACTCAAAAACAAGCCAACTACAATTCGGGGCCTTCAATACAACAAAACCCCCAAATATACCATAACACACCCAATCAATAAGTTATCAATTAACCTGAAATTGTAACAACGAGCGACCAACCTACTACCCTACCACATGTGGCATTTCTCCACACCCTTCATCCTTCCAAACTCCATAAATCTACAGAACAATAGGCCAACATGAGGGGACTACAAAATAGTCCACTAAAAGTGAAATAAATCAAACTCACGACTTCCGATTACCCTCTCGTGAGTTCTAAATATTAGGAAATAAATTTATCAACCTTATTTGATATATAAAAGCTTAAATACAGAAAGTAGACGTTTTCCTAACTATGAAGTACCTTCCAAAACACAAACTACAAAGAAAAAGAGAGGCGATATAGCGATACTTACGTCGTAGGGATCGTTCGAATGTTATCGCTTCTTGATTTCGTACCCAGGATGCTAATATCCTTTGAAACCCTAGAAGGGAGCTTATGGATATGTTTATGGATGTTACCAGGTCGTGTTCTATGGTAAAATGAAGATAAACACGGCCTAAGACCTATATATGTCAAGTTTGGAAAAGTCAAAGAGGTGCTAGCTTGGCACCCTCTCATTGGCCCATCTTCCGACGCTTATATCTTTTTATCCGGATATCATATGAAAGAACAGTTAAGAGCGTTGGAAACTAAATTTCAAGACCTTTAATTTTGTATATAATATGTCCCAAAAGAGACCCCATATAACACACAAAATCTATTGCTCAAAAAGCTCTGTTACAAGGCAAATCCTTTGTCGGTTTTTTTGCAACTTAAATCTGACTTTTCCCAAACTTTATATTTTCTATCCAAACATCATATATAGTCATATTATGACTTTAAACCTATTTAAATTATAATTAACAAGTCTCATATTTGTTATACGTCACCTTGGGACGCACAGGGTGTAACAATTTGCATTAGGGATCCAGTGATTACCATGAAATATTGGAAATAGGCAGTGTCAAAGTCTGATTCATTGTAAATTCAATGAAAACATGTCTACAGTTATAAGACCCAATTATTACCTTTCCTTTCAGAGGGATTTTCTCTATGAAATGTACCCAAATAGTTTCAATTTTGGGTCTGCCCATTGTGAATTTTCCGACCAGCGTCCATTTGCAATCCTCCGTTGTCACCCCATAGTAGTTGGAGGCTTTGAAGATGACTGTCGGTTTGCCGTTGTGGGTCATTTGCCTTGCAACGACAGTGTTGGTGGTAGTTGTGTTGCTAAAGCTGGAGGTCCCAATTACAATAGTAGAGTATGAGGTTTTTGGGTCAGGTGTACCCACCAGTGGCCTTATGTCTGTAGGAGGATCCTTTAGTTGTGTGATACGCGCCAGGTGGTCGGCCGAAATTGGTTCCATAAGGCGTCATGTGAGTTCACACCTTAGTTGTTGAAGATGTTACCGTTGAGAGAGATTTTAAGAGAGAGAATTTTTTGTTAGTCATTTGTTAACTTCCTTCCAATGCCTTGTTGTGCAATACTATGGGGTGCTTGAACTCGATACCATTGGTTATGCAATAATGGTTATCTTCGTTGGGATGTCAGCAAGTTAGATAGCTCCAAGGGTGAAGCCTACCACACCCCTTGATGGTAATAGATACATGATATATGTTTGCGAATAGATGTTGCAAGTTACCTACCTCATTTTTCAGGTTGCTATTTTCCACTTAATGTGAAAAGTCACCTATAATTATCTTTTAGGTAATCTAATAGCGTATAATATTTTTGCATTGTTAGCATAAAATTTAAAATATTTTACCTATGCAGACTACTTTAAAAGAAATTTCTTAAAAGAGCGGGGACTTTTTAAAATTATTTAACCCCTCCCTTTATGTTTTGCAAGATGCTTGCAGGTGTATTATTTATATATAACTTCGGTTAGTTTGTTGTCTATTGATGCCCGGCCAAAAAATGCATATATTTAACGATTATTGCCTCATGTTCTAGTACTTTTAATCACCTTTTGAGTATTAATTATATTATTTTATACTTAATATTATATTTTAATTGTGTAGGAATAAAACGGTGTGAAGATGAAGATATTTGGAGCAAAATTGAATAAAACGCGAAAGAAAAAGAAAGAAAAATTAAAATAATTAAATAGGAAAAGACGGGGGGGGGGGGGGGAACCCTTTGGTGTTTTTCCCCCCAAGTGTAAGACAAAGAAAAGGAAAATGCAATTCAAAGAGTGAAAATCGCAAAACGTATTGGGATATTTCGGCCGAGACAAGGTTATTTCGGCCCTACACGGCCTCAACTCGTAACAAAGGGGTTCTAAACCTAAGGTAGAGCACGGAGCTTCCGTGAAGGCCGAGTTTCATCTTTTTTTCTATCAAACTTAGTAAATTTTATGTTTCTTTGTATGATTTGTTATTTGGCTACCATGTCTATGTGGAGCTAAAATTCACGTTACAGGGTTGTGGTTCTTTCATGACTATTGTTATCCAAATATTGATTTTGCATTCTTGATTTATCGTATTAGTTTATTTATTCAATCTTGCGCATAATTATTTAATTGCTTGATCACCAATTGAATACTATCTACGAATCTAGAGTTGAACTCGAAATTGAGAATTTTACATTGCACATAGGATTGAGTAGAGCAAGTTCTTGAACCCGGGTATCGGGGAATGAATTCGCGGTTGGGATAGACATATGCTAATTGCCTTGCTTGGTTATTATACGGGAAATATGAATGCATTCTTGTTGATTCTAAGTCTATAGACATATACTAGTTAGGTTAGTTTGAATAGGCGAGTAAGAAAAATTTAATTAGTCAATTAAATTGAAGAATAAAATAGGATTGTTAGATAGCCCATGAACCTAGATCGTTTTCATCACATTGATAATATAAAAAATTATTCTTCCTCTGTTTAAAGTTTATTAGATATTTTATTTTTAGTATAATTAGCTTAGTAACATCACTTTGGGGTGAAACCTTATTTAGATAATTAGGACTTCCTAATTTGGTTAATAGTTGATAACAAGTCCTCGTGGGTTCGACACTTTATCTTATCACTTTATTACTTGATGACCGCGTATACTTGCGTGTGCGTTTGGCCGCAATAAATTTTTGGCGTCGTTGCCGGGGACTTGAAAATTAATTATTTTTTTAGAATAGACTTTTACTTTTATCTTTACAATTTTTTTTTTTCTTTTGGTAAATATTTTTATTTTTATAACTATTTGATTTTTCTCTTAGTGTGTTTTTAGTTCTCTCAGCATGATATCTGGGGATGAAATATACGGAGGTAAGATTATTGATAAAGATGCTTGGTTGATGGAAGACTTTTATGGCCCAGATTTTTGGACTTGTCATGTCTTGACCTCTTGGAAATCTGAATTTGAATATGGGAGTAAGGATTGGTATTGAGACAGATATTCTCGATTAAGGGAATATCGGAACGACGTTGTCTTCTAAAAACATTGGTGAGTGATTGGTCTAAGGAGAGAGTTGATCTTGCACATAAAATTAACAATTTTAGCTTGGCTGTACATAACTGATGCAAATTTGAGTGCAAAGTTTAATGCGTGTAACGTCCAACAATTTAATGATAAGTTATGTCAAGCTGAAAAAAATTTTCTAGTCCAAATTGAGGAGCTAGAACGAGAATACCAATCATTAGACTATGTTTTTCTTGAAAATGTAATGTTGAGAAGAGCGCTCTAGAGTCATATGAGAGAGTAGATAACATTACTTTTTTTGACTTTTTTTTTTTTTTGGTTTTTTACTTAAAATTCACCTTCACGGTGGGGGTTTAGGCATAACCCCAAACCTGTATATTAGCATTCTTAATGAGAACATATGAAGAAGGGGGATATAAAACCTTACCTCTCCATCTACATCAAGTAAGTTAGGCATGCCTAACTTTATACATATTTTTAATGATAAAAATATACATGTTATCTCCACATCATGTACTGTAAAATTTCTAAGAACAAAGAAAGATCCTAGTGCAAATACAACTAGGTTAAAGAAGTTAAATTTTCAAAAACAATTGGGAGAACAGTTCCCATTTACAATTGAGCGTAGACATAACCTTACAAGAAATTTTCTTTCCTTTGTCTCCTGATCCTAAAATCAGGCATCTGGATTTGATCCTTCCTTGAGCAACCTCTAGCATCCCTTGGAAGGTCTTTCCAGTTATAGAAAAAATAGCATCTCCATTTTGCATGTTATTCGCAGCTTTAGCAAGAGCATCTGCTACAAAGTTTGCTTCTTTGTAACAATGTTGGATTTTGTATTGGTGAATTTGAAAACTATTCTTAATCTCCTCCACCCATTGAGATAATTTCCAAGGAATTCCATTCTTGTTAGTTAGAATCTTTACCACCAGTAGTGAGTCTAACTCCATAATGATGTTACAATATCCCTGTTGATTGCACCAGTTAACCACAAATAAAGCAGCCTGAATCTCTGCTTGATTGTTAGTGCAGAAATAGAGCTTTTTAGAAAAAGCCATAATTAAGTCTCCATTTCTATTCCTTACAATGCCTCTTATACTTGTTGTTTGATTTCTTGGACTACTGCTCCCATCTGTATTAACTGTAATACAGCTACTTGGATGTTTCTCCCATGTGACTGGTTTAATAGTTAAAGAAGGTCTTCTACTGTCTAGTTCCTTGCAAAGAGTATACCAGTTCCATTTCAAATCAATTTGTGCTCCAACTTTCTTCAAGTGTATCTTTAGATGGAAGAGAATTTCATTGCATATTCTCTCTATAGTTGGATATCCTCTGCCATATCTTGCTCCACATCTAGCTTTCCAGATTTTCCAGCAGATGTAAACTGGTGTTATGTGATACAAAGTCCTAATATAAAAATTTGAGGTTGTCTGATTCTTCCATGTGAGTATTTTTATATAGAGGCTTTGGGGATTTGAATGAAAACCTATAGCCTTGGAGAAGAAAGTCCATACTGCTCTAGCTTTAGGACTAGTTTTGAAAACATGTTCAATAGTCTCTTCTTGTGGTTGTCTGCAGCAAGAACACTTAGAATCTAGACATTCCCAAATCTGAAAATAATTTCATCAACTGGAATTTTTTTCTTCTAGATCCTCCACATTGAGAATGAGATTTTGAAAGGTATGTGTTTAATCCAAGTATCCTTCCATATTTGATGTTGTCCACCTCTTTGTCTTAGAAGATCAAAGGCAGTTGAGCAAGAGAAAAGACCATAAACAGTCTCTATATTGCTTTATCCTTTCCTTGAGTATTTTCAATTTTGATTTCTCTGATGTGCTGAACCATATTGGTAGGAAGCAATAATTCAAGGAGTTTAATATTCCATGCTCCTTCTGTAATACAATCTTCCACCAAAATATTGCTAGGGTTTTGAATATGTAGCAATTATGCTAATCGACCCATGCCACTTCAATTGTCCCACCAAAAGGAGAGGTTTCCTTGTTGGACTTTACACAAGATATGAGGCTCCACCTTATTTCTAATCTCCATCAGCTCCCTCCAACAACTAAAATCAGCATATTATTTTTTCTTGGCTACCGGATGACTTCTCTGGCAAAATATATTGACCATGAATTTGGACCATAGATTATCGTGAGTCCTCAACCTCCTCCACCTTTTAGCAGTAAAGGTCTTGGCTATATCCTCCAAACTTCTGAAACCAGCATCTCCCTCTGCAGTTGGGAAACACAGCTTGTTTCAAGCGCTCCAATGGTACTTTTTATTGGAGTCATTATACCCCCAAAAGAAATCTGCAAATTAATTTTTTAATTGATTTAGAATAGCTTTTGGAGGAGAAATTGCAGCCATTATATGCAAAGACTGGGATTGTAATGCATGTTTAATCAGTGTAGCCCTTCCTCCAACGGATAATAACCTACCCTGCCATCCCTAAATTTTATGCAGAAGTCTAGTAGCCATGTCTGCAAAGACCCTAATTTGGCTTCAAGTTTTCTGCTATGCTCTTTTGGTGGGGGCACAAAGATAAGCATACCCGTCACTCTCTGAATTCTATCCCTTATAGATTGAGAGGTGTGAGTAGGGGTGAGAAAGAAACTTTTTTCCTTGCTAATTTCCTGGCCTGAGGCCTGTTCATATTGTTGCAACTTTTTCATAATAATTTTTATTGACCTCTTTTGACAAGAGGAAAAGATGACTATATCATCAGCATAGCAAAGATGGTTAACTTGAGGACCTTTCTTACTCATAGAAAAACTCACATAAACTTTCTTTTCATGTAGGCAATTAAGATAATTTGAAAGAGCTTCAGCGGCTATGACAAAGAGATATGGTGAGAGTGGATCACCCTAATTTAGGCCCCTAGTAGAGTGGAAGAAACCGTGTCTAGAGCCATTGATTAGAATGGAGTACCAAGCATCTGTCACTAGCATGTATATAAGGTTAATGAAGTCTTCTAAAAATCTCAACTTTCTCATGGTGGTTGTTAGGAAATTTCAGGATATCTTATCATATGCCTTTGTCATATCTAATTTGATCACCATATTGCCTCTCGTATTCCTTTTGCTAATATCCTTGACGATTTCCTAAGTTAACAGGATGTTCTCAGTTATTAGTCTACCTTTCATAAAACCTGATTGATTTTCTGAAATGATTTTAGGAAGCATAGTGGATAATCTGATGGTGATAATTTTAGACACTATTTTGTTGGAGAAATTACTTAGACTGATAGGTCTTAGCTGGGAGAAAGAACTAGGAGCTTCTACTTTTGAAATTAGTACCAAGTAGGTGCTTGTATAAAACTTAGTCATTCTTTTGGCCCTAAAGAAATCTTGAACCATATTTGCAATATCTGCAGCTATTATGCTCCAACGGGATTGATAAAAACACCCATTAAACCCATCAAAACCAGCTGCACTATTAGAATTTAGAGCCATGACTGCATCTTTTACTTCTTCAACAGAAGGCAAAGCAACCAGGAAAGAGTTATCTTCTGCAGTAATAAGACTCTGAAGCTTGATCAAAATCCTGTAGTCAGTTCTTTGGATAGGATGGGTAAATAGGTTACTGAAGTACTGAACAATAGCTTCAGAGATATGTTTATTCCCCTGAACCCAGTTACCTTCTTCATTTTTTATTCTATGCAGATAAGATCTCTTTCTCCTCTGTCTGATAGTGTTGTGGAAGTATTTAGTGTTATTATCTCCTTCAACCTCCCATTTCACTTTGGAAGACTTGAGTGTGGGTATATATGGGGATATAAATAGTAGTATAATTCATGAGTTAGGGTGCATTAGACCTCATTCGAATTATTTTTTCACATTGTGTTTAGATAGTAAGATAGTAATCAAGCCATCTGAGCCTATGAGGGAGTCAAAGAGTGAGAATGATAGTGCTTATATTCTTGAATTTATTGTGTTAAAAAGCAAAAATTACATTCCTCATTTAAAGGCCGAGAAGTACAGAGTGAAAAATTTATTACTTGGCATAGTTATCTTTGTACCCCCACCAAAAGAGCATAGCAGAAAACTTGAAGCCAAATTAGGGGCTCACTTTATAAGTTAGAGATGGAAGCACAAAGTGGTTCACGTCGTACCGCGACGTTAAATTAGACGTTTGTTGGGCGGCAACCCAGCCTTACTATTTTTTTTTGTTGTTTTTATTTTTTTTTATTATATTATTTTGTAGCATTTGTTTTTGTTTTGTAGGATTATGACAGGAAGCAAGGACATAAGATGCGCAAAAGCAAGCTAGATGATTGGAACTAGTATGAGGTACCCGCACAAAGGAGCATTCTTGGGAGAAGTCTGAGTACCCCGTGAGCTGCTATTGCTTCGATCATTCACCTTTCAAGGAGTTGTTTTGTCCACCCTTGTTATTTTTGCTTTATTTGTGCATTGGGGACACTGCACTCTTTTAAGTATGGGGTGAAAGATTCTCTGTGGTTTGTATAGTATTATATTAGTATATTGTTAGTTTTTTATCTTTTTATTGTTAGCTAGCTTCTTATTTTTAATTGCATAGGTAGTAGAATTAATGGTGTAGTATAGTAGTAATAGTTTTAGTTGCTTAATTTAAAATTAAAAAAATAATAAAAACAAAAAATTGAAAAAGAAAATTTGAAAAATAATTTCGGTGTTTTCTCAATGATAGATTTACTAGGCAGATTTTTTGAGGGATTAAAGTCTAACCAAAATACAAAAACATGTCCTTTTATTTTTTAGGTAGTAATAATCCCTTGTAAATTTTCTTTGTGCCTCGGTTGTTTTCCACGGGATGTAACTTGAATCGGTAGTAGTTTTTATTTTTGGAGTAAAATTTTGGGAATAAAAAGGAGGAAGAATGATGAACCTAGGCGCCCTTGACTTGTTTGATAGTAGCATATTTAGGTTTTGGCATGTGTAGAATCCTCCCTATATTTTAAAATTGTTCATGATGCCATGTTTATTTGGATAACATGTTATTGGTGCCTATGTTTTGTTTTCTTGACTTATGTTCACTTTGTGTTTAATGCTTAATATCTTGTGGCTCCGTAATTACTTGCATCAATTTGAGAGTCGGAATGAGACCATCCTTTATGAGTCATGTGCCATGCGTGGTGAGGTTTTTGTAGAGTTCATATCACTGTACTTATGCCTAGAACTTGCCCGATATGTGAGTTGAAGCGAAATTTTAGGTGATGCTCGGTTTGAAAAATGACTTTAGGCCTTTTTTGATCTTTTAGAGCTTTAATATTTATCATAAATATAAATCTATCCTTAGATAACCCTTTTGAGCCTATAGACTTTTATTTGGCACCTACATTACAAGACTATTTTCTTTTTGTTCTTAATTGATATTGTTTTGATCCTTTTACCTCTTAAAGCACTTAATTTGAAAAATGAGTGCTAGAAGAAGTAAGGAGGAAACTTGGATGGCTTTTGAATGTAACCAATGGAAAAAAGAAAGGTGCACTTGTGTTGTAAGAGATACACCACTAGCGGGAATTGCAAAAGAAAAAAAATCTAAAATAATATGTCTAGATAAATGAGTACATCTTGTCCTAGCTAGTGCGGTATGAATTAAGGTAGTGCTTAAAGAAAAAGGAAATATTTTTGGGGATGATCTTGTTTGTGAAATTGAAGTTGAATTGATGAAATTTGCGCTTAAAGTTAATTTTGTGATATGTTAAAGTGCTTAGGAGGGTTAGTCACTATTCTTAAATATATCATACTCATCCCTTAGCCCACATTACAACAATGAAAAAGTCCTAATTGATTTTAGATCGAGCGAGCCTACATTAGTAGAGATTAACATTAAGGGCAAGCATATGGTACCATTGCATGCATGTGGCTTCTTTGTGAGAGTGGGAGATTTCTTTGATATATATGAGTCCTTAAACTATATTTGATCATAAGATTCGAATGTGTGGGTTCAACTTACTCTCTTGTTCTTATTGTGAGGGCATATGGTTTCACGAGGGATATGTAACATTATTAGACTTCTCTACAATGTTGAGTATTCAAGTCATGAGTGCATGGTGACATTGAGTCGGTTTCTCGAGGCTAGAATTGTTATGAGCATATTGTCTTTGTTTGAATACTTTTGAAGTTTGGCATAAGAAAAAGGGAAGTATGTTTTGAATGCATATGTTACGCTTAATGTTGCTATTAACCATAATCATTGGTGTAGTGTGCTTCGAATGTGTTAAGTATAAAGTGCTCAAAGATTGTATAAATTGTTGGTTGACTCGAGGATGAGCAATGTTTAAGTGAGGGGTGGTAATGTTCGGCCAAAAAATGCATATATTTAACCATTATTGCTTCATGTTCTAGTATTTTTAATAGTCTTTTGAATATTAATTATTTTATTTTATACTTAATAGTATATTATAAATATGTAGGAATAAAGCGGTGTGAAAATGAAGAGATTTGGAGAAAAATTAAATAGAATGCGGAAGAAAAAGAAAGGAAAATAAATAATTAAATAGAAAAAGACAAACACCAAAAGATGTCCCCCCGAGTGTAAGACAAAGAAAAGGAAAATGCAATTCAAAGAGTGAAAATCGCAAAACGGGATATTTCGGCCCGAGACAAGGTTATTTCGGCCCTACACGGCCCCAACTCGTATAAAAGGGGTTCTAAACCTAATTTGGAGGGGATCAAACATATTTTTGAGAGGAGAACACGCAACTTTTGACTAAGGGAGAGCACAGAGCTGCCGTGGAGCGAGGCCAGATTTCATCTTTTCTTCCACCAAACTTAGTATTTTTTATGTTTTTTTGTATGATTTGTTGTTTGGCTACCATGTCTATGTGGAGCTAAACTTCACGTTCTAGGGTTGTAGTTCTTTCATGACTATTGTTATTCAAATATTGATTTTGATTTCTTGATTTATCGTATTAGTTTATTTATTCAATCTTGCACTTAATTATTTAATTACTTGATTACCAATTGAATACTATCTACGAATCTAGAGTTGAACTCGAAAGTGGGAATTCTAGATTGCACATAGGATTGAGTAGAGCAAGTTCTTGAACCCGGGCATCGGGGAATAGATTCGCGGTTAGGATAGATATATGCTAATTGCCTTGCTTGGATATTATATGGGAATTACAATGCATTCTTGTTGACTCTAACTCTATAGACATATACGAGTTAGGTTAGCTTGAATAGGCGAGTAAGAACTCGATAAATTCTTATGAGCAATATTAACCATGTCAACCAATAAACCAGATAAATTAATTAGTCAATTTAATTGAAGAATACAATAGGATTGTTAGATAACCCGGGACTCTAGATCGTTTTCATCACATTGATAATATAAAAATCGGTTCTTCCTCTGTTTAAAGTTTATTAGTTATTTTCTTTTTAGTTTAATTAGCTTAGTAACATTACTTTTGGGGAGAATCCTTATTTAGATAATTCGGACGGTCTAATTTAATTAATAATTGATAACAAGTTCTTATGGATTCGGCACTCTATCTTATTACCTTATTACTTGCTGACCTCGCGTATTTGGCCGCAACAAGTTTTTGTCTCCGGTAAAAGCTAATAAATATTTTATTAAAGCCATGAATGACCAATAATTAAGAGGGCGAACCGATGTTCCCATATATACGAGATCAGGCAATAATCAAGTAGATTAGCTTGACTCAGTTTAATTTGGAGAATAGCGATTAGGAAGTTGCTACTTATCCAACTGATAAAATCCCATAATAGCGATGTCCTGATAATCTAACAGGATAGAGGAATCTTGAAGGCAGGAAGCGAGGAACCATCTGCTACTTGATTTGCTTCTCTAAATCAGTGATTTACTTCAAAATTTTGGTTTGAGATTAAAATCTTTGTGGTGTCCTCTATAAATGCTTTGAGTTTGCAATTAACTGCTGTGTAATTAAGCATATTTGCCACTATGAGGGAGTCCAATTCTAGTTCAATTTCTGTGTTATTTGTATTTTATATATACATGTGATACATTTCTTGTAATTCTCATCCATTAACTGAAACTTTCACATGGTTCATTTGTAGTACAAATACAAATTAACTGTTGATACAAGCTAAGATATTTTATTTTGCCTAATGCCTTCCACTCGGGCATTACGTTGTTTCTCTTATTACATGACTGTCTCATCTCTAAGTGCAACCACCTGATGTGATGAGGTCTGGGTACAAGGAATTCCCCCTGTTCCTGCAATCAACATTACTTACGATACAACGTTTTTTGGACATTAAGAAGAGAGACTCATACTTAAATTAATTTGTCAATCTTGCAGCGCTGCCGAATTTTGAAGTTTTCAGATTTTTAGTGATAAGTGAGCCATCATATTATATGAGTATATTGACAGTACAAGGTCTGTCCATTTTTGGTTTCTTAACACTAAGGGCAGCAAAGATTTAACTTGTTAAATCGTTCTATTTAATATTTTTTCTTGCCAATTCCCGTGTGATCGTCCTTGCAAATGGTGATTAGAATGAGCAATCAAGGGGCGTAGCCACCACCGTGTCCATCACCTTCACCACCTCCAGCACCTCCTCCATATCCACCAGCATGCTCACCTCCTCCAGCGTAAGCTCCACCTCCACCGGCACCACTACCGCCACCACCGCCTCCATATGCTCCTCCTGCACCACCACCGGCTCCTCCTCCACTACCGTATCCACCAGCTGCTGCTCCTCCAGCATAAGCACCACCGCCACCACCTGCATGCCCACCTCCACCACCATATCCACCTCCTGGTGCCCCACCAGCACCATAGCCGCCACCACTGCCTCCTCCTGCGCCTTCAGCATATCCACCACCATGTGCTCCACCTGCAGCTGCTCCGCCGCCACCACTGCCTCCACCACCTCCAGCACCATAACCACCACCAGGTGCTCCTCCAGCACCATATCCGCTACCACCACCTTCACCACCACCACTTGCATGTCCAGCATCGTGTCCTCCACCAGCATAGCCACCTCCTGCTCCACTTCCACCACCACCTCCTCCAGCATATCCAGCACCATGCTCTCCTCCAGCTGCATAGCCAGAACCACCACCGGCTCCGCCTCCACTGCCACCTCCGCTGGCATAACCATGGTCACCTGCAGCTCCATATCCACCACCTCCACCGGAACCTCCTCCACCACCACCAGCATAGCCTCCAGCAGCAACACCACCACCAGCACCACCACCAATGCCATGGCCTGCACCATAGGCGCCTACCTCACCCCCAACACCTACATGATCATAAGTGAGGAGTGTTCTAGCAGCTGAACATATTCCTATACCCAACAACAGAAAGAAAACAATGTTAACAACTTTAAGCTTCGCCATTGCAATGTAGTTGAATGCTACAAAATCGACTTGGGATAGAATGCAAGAATCGGAGGCTATTTATAGATGTAGAAACGCGTCTATATGCACAAATCACATGCAAAAGAACAAAAGGAAACTCCTTTTGTCCCTACAATTAAGTGGTCCACTTCACTAACATCCTCACGGAATTGACATCATTTCGTCTTAATTCAATCTCTACTCCAAGTAGACCAGCTAGTGTGCTTGTGCTGTCTCCCATATTCGTTAAGTATACAGTATAAATATTTCTTAATTCTTTATTTTTGATATATCTTGTAGTTGGAAGCCCGACTCAGTTTCCTGAATTCCTTCCAAACTAATTATATATTTTAGTTCCACTTAATCGAAACGGTTCTTTATGTTTAATATACTTTATTTTGTGTCACGCTCTCTAATTTTGAATTGCAAAAATGTGATGCGTTATTGAATTAGGCCGATTAAGATTAGAGTTCTTATTCAACCGGGGCTTGCTAATTTTTGAGCTTTTATGAATTTAACTTATATGCACTTGTAGTAAAAATATATTGCCCAATATTTACCCTAAATAAATTGATGCATGATACATTATTTGTTCAATCATTCGATATTCGAAGTGACTAGTCCGACTAGTTCAGATTTGCGACGGCATATTGATTACGCCCAATTATGCCTTATAAAAAGGACTAAGCGGTCGTTGCAAATATAATCCAGTTTACAAGTCCGGAGTAGAATCCCACAGGGGAATAACGTGTTAATTACACTAATATTTTTGCACGAATTCAAGTAGTCAACCTTCAGAAATATTATAAAATAATTTGAGAGTTTACTAACAAAGATCAAAGTAATTAAAAATGCAGTAATTTATAACTAACAAGGCAAATATTGTAGACAAGATTTGGAAAAGTCTAAGGTTATGATTTTCCCCATTGTCGGAATCTTCCCCGCTACGTTTCCTATAAATTCGCCTAAATATTTTTTACCGATCGTGAGTACTTTAAGTGTCGTAGCTCTATCTCGAGTAACTACTACAATTTACTAGACGTATTCTCTCGAACTACGCTAGCTGGCACTAATTTACCGCTCACGACGATCGCACCAAGGCTTCGTTTTCTCTAATCCCGCCTTTAAACCCTCCGTATCGATCTCTCAACTACGTTAGGAGTGGTGTTGTTCAACAACTTCCTTAATGTGCACTCTCTCTCGAGCAAGATACACACTAAATAGGCACAGTTAATTGAGAGCTCTTCAATTAACAATAATGAAAATATAGTTGAACAAGTAGAGAAAAATCAAAGGCAAATCTATATTAAACGCAGTAGAGAATCATCCTCCAATAGGTTCCATAAAACCTTAGATTAAAGAGTTTAGCTACTCATAAATACAACAACAATCAACATAATGTTTAAAAATATGAAACTACAAAGTAAAGAGATAAAGGAAGGAAAAACTAGTTTGATTCTTGCTCCATAGTGCTTGGCAGTCTATTTCTTCTCCAAAATCATGTCCAACCCTAGAATAACTCATTTGGGGAGTATTTATGTCAATCGCTTGGTCCAATTTCGGGTTTGGGTCTTTTAACCCACGACTTTAATTACCGTGCTATAGACCTCGCGAAACCTGGTCTATAGCGCTGTCGACCTGGCTATAGACCTCACGAATCCTGGTCTATAGCGCGGTCTACCTGGCTATAGATCTCGCGAAGCCTGGTCTATAGAGCGGTTGACCTGGCTATAGACCTCGCAAAGCCTGTTCTATAGCACGGTCAACCTGACTATAGACCTTGTAAAGCCTGGTCTGTAGCACGGTTTGGATACTAGATGCTTTTGTGCTTTTTTCTTGTATTTTTATCCTCTTTTTGTGCAATTTTCATTTGACGATTCTTTCCGACGTTCCTACACATAAAACAACACAATTTAGCTCAAATATCGCACAATAACTCATTAGACCAACAAAATATAGGGTAAGTAATGTGCTAAAGTAAAGCATTTTGGCATCACATCACCACCCCACACTTAAACGTTGCTCGTTCTCGAGTCAACCACCAATTCCTAGAGCACTTTTATTTTCTTTTAGCACATCCGAAGCACACCATACATATGACTATGTTTGATAGTAACAATTAAACTTTAGCATATGTCTTCGACACACATTTGCCTTTACTTTATGCCATACTTCAAATCTTTATTCAATAAAAGGACAACATGTTTCTAACAATCCTAACCTCACAAACCGACTCAATATCACAATGCATTCATGGCTTGAACACTTAACATTATAGAGAAATCTAATAACGTCACCTATCCCTTGCAAAATCATATGCCCTCACAACAAGAACAAGAGAGCAAGTTGAATCCATACATTCAAATCAAATGCTCAAATATATTTTAAGGATTCTCATATATCAAAGAAATTCCTCACTTTCACAAAGAAGTCACATGCATGCACAAAGTACCATAGGCTTGCCCATTATGTAAACCTCTACTAATATAGGCTTGCTCGATCCAAAATCAATTAGGACTTTTTATGGTTGTAATGTTGGCTTAAGGACGGGTAGGATAAATTTAAAAATAGTGACTAACCCTCCTAAACACTTTAACACATCACATAATTAAATTTAAGCACAAATTCTTCAATCCATTTCAATTTCACAAACATTATCACCCCAAAACATATTTCCTCTTTCTTTAAGCATCACATTAATTCATATACACTAGCAAGGATAAGATATATTTATTTTTCTTTGCTCCATTATTTTTTCAACAATACTTTTTTTTTTACCCTTCCTGCTAGTGGTGTATTCCTTACAATACAAGTACACCTTTCTTTCTTTCATTGGTTTCACTCAAAATACACCCATGTTTCATCCTTACTTCTTTTACTGCTCATTTTATAATTAAAGTATTTTAAGAAGTAAAAGGATCAAAACAAGGGGTATAGGCTTGTAATGTGGTTGCCAAATAAAAGTTTATATGCTCAAAAAGGCTTACTAGGGATAATTTTTTTAATTGTGGTAAGCATTAAGCTCAAACAAATCAAAGAAAGCCTAATGTCATTATTCAAACCGAGCAAAACCTAAAATTTCGCTTCAACTCACATGCCGGGCAAGTTCTGGACTCTAATTCAATGACAGAGACTATACAATTTCTCACCACACATGGCATATGACTCACTAAGGACGGTTCCATTCCTATTCTCAAACAACTGTAAGTATTCACTGAGCCACAAAATATTAAGCATCAAACACAAAGTGACACAAGCCAAGAAAATGAGATATAGGCGTCAATAAATATGTTATTACTCAACAAGGCATAATAAATATTTTCAAACTATAGGGAAGGTACTACACATGCTAGAGCCTAAATATGCTACTATCAAATTAGTCAAAGGCGCCTAGCATTTCTCATTTTTTTTTCTTTTCTTTTATTCCCTAAATTCTATTCTAATCTAAAGACAAAACAAAAACTACTACTCTGTTCAACTACATCCCGTGAAAAAGAACCGATGCACAAAGAAAAACCACGAGGGATTATTACTATCTACAATAATAAAAGACCTATATATATATATTGTTAGACTTAAGTCCCTCAAGAAAACTGCCTAAGAGATCAATCGTCGGGAGAAGTCCAGTCATTTTATTTTATTTTAATTTAATTTTATTAAAAAAAATATAAAATATGGGGAAATACAAAAATAAAATAAACATTAAACTCACGAACTAATTAGTTTATCTAATATTTACAAATGTCAGAGAATACCTTCCACCCCACACTTTGATCATGTGTTGTCCTTAATGCATATATAAATTCATAAACAAAATAAAACATGTAAGGTGGTTGGAAAAACTCCCTGATCAGACATCGTATTCGCCCTCATCGTCGAAGGCTCCATCTGCACATGTCCAGTCCTCATCTTCTTCTCCCTCGACATCATCATCATCCTCGTTGGACTACTCTGGCTCGGCCTCAGAACATACTGGTGTGTTGACATGTGGGAGTCGCTGCCCATCGCCAAGCCTAACTAGCTGTTGCGCATGAGGATTTAGCGGATAACGCTCCTCCAAAGTGGCCCTCTCCTCAGTAGTGCCCGGTCTTTCCCCAATCCTGAGCTGTAAATCCATCATCCCATATAGATGTGCCATAAGACTGTCATCTAGAGCATTGCGCTCGGCACCTGTTATTGTGTCCATGGCATTCTCCTTTTTCACCCGTATACTTGTGATATCCATTAGTTTGAGGGGTGGTGGGATGACTTTATCAAAATCTCGCTCCTCCACCTCTTCTTTGCGCAGGTACTCAGTCAACATGTTGGCAAAGGACAATCTATCAATGCGCTTGCTTTTTCTAACCTGGGACATCTGGTAGCGTATCAAGTGGCCCACATTCACTTTCTGGCCAGTCATGAGGAAGTACAACACGCATATCCTTTCACGACTTATAAGAGTCTCATGATTGCATGGTAATAGTCGTGTGTTGATCAATTTCAGCCATACCTGAGCTTCCGGGTTCATTATTTTATTAGGAAATTTTCTATGGCGTTGGGTCTTCTTGTCACAAACCCAAGCAACCACAGAGAGTGTGTCTCAATGCCGGATATGTAGGACGGGTGATGAAGTTGTCCAAGGGTTGTTGTGGAACATCCGAAGCTCCCAAAAAATTGCATATAGCTGTTGTCGAAAAATCGATCAACCTACCTCTAATAGGCACCAGCTGCTCAGGATCATTCGGATCAAAACCGACATAAAATTCAAGAGCAAAGTTGACATTTATATCCCCGGTGTTGCTGAACACGTAGCTTAAGCCAAGGTCATGAATACCTTTCCAAATTGAGTGGTACTTAGCTTGTAGGTGCCGCTCATGAATTGCTGACTCGAGATGTATATGTCTCGGCCGACAAAGCTTGTACCAAGCGTTGGCAGATTGAGGTATGCTCTTCAGTCCAAATTCTTCTTGTCCCTCAGGTTGTGGGCATGTGGTTTCTATGGCTGCAACTGCTTGCAACCCTTCAATTTGGCTTGAAGTGGCCTCCCCATCTTTTCTCTTTTTCTGTGGAGGTCTGGAAGAAGCCTTGGCCTTAGTCGGACAGTAGCCTTGCCCTTGCCTTTACCATCGCTTTTTTTAGGAGGCATAGTCGTACCTACATAAGTGATTGTTCCTCAGTGATAAAGCAGATGAATCAATTCAAAACATGGTCTTATGACTCCACACTTAAGAGTTTACTACATGATGTTCAACCATTTTGAGGCTACTCAGACTTCACCTATTTATTTTAGCATGAGAATAAAACAATCGCAAAATGGTGTTTACCACAATTGCTATGCATATTGCTACTTTTTAGCCTGCCTAAACTTGCAATTTGGAGTGTTGCAATGCAACAAAGCATTATTCATTACAATCCCGGAGAGTAGAACTCCATTTGGGCCAAGAATGCCTTTGAGGCATTTCGACAAACACTTAGCGTGCACGAGTATTGTCAAATTGATTGTAGATATGAGGGATTGCCTCACCCTCCCCAAATCGGCTTGGGGATTTCATATTATCACCCTTGTACATAACAACAATACCAATCCTACAGGATTTATGGGATTAGGGCGAGCAAGCACATTGTTGCTTTGAAGATACGCACAAAATGGTGGAATTGCATTTCTTTAACTAAATTTGAATTTTGGATACAGGAGAGAGTTAGAAACATACCTTAGATGCTTAGGAGGATTGAAGTATTCTTCAAATGAGGTCCCAAGTAATTGAAAGAGAAGATGAGCAGGGTCTTCAATGAAATTTGTGTGTGAGGGGAAGGGAAAAGGGACGGGCAGTGTATTGTGTTGAGTGAGGTGTGTGTGTTTGTGTAGTGTTGTAATAGAAAGAAGTTAGAAAACAAAGTGATGTTTTAATATAAACAAGTTAGAAAACTAAGTGATGTTTTAATATAAACAAGTTAGAAAATTAAGTGATGTTTTAATATAAACAAGTTAGAAAACTAGGCGATGTTTTAATACAAAAAAGTTAGAAAACTAAGTTTAAAAAATATTAAAACACGTTACCTAGCGAGGCGAAATACTTAGCGATCTTAGAAGCAGGCGAGCGCAAGCTTCTTATCGCGCGGAAATGCTGGTGACGCGAGGGCAGCCACGAGGTGGACCTTGCTACAACCCATGCGACGCGAGGTCCATAGCGAGCTGATTTTTTGGCTGGGCGAGGTCTGATGCGAGGTATTGAAAAGAAAAGAAAACTTACCTCGCGATAACCCGCGCGACACGAAGCAAACGCGAGCTGGACCTCGCGGTAACCCACGCGACGCGAGGCTAATGCGAGTTGTACCTTGCGATTACCCGCATGACGCGAGGCTAATGCCATATCTCGTTGGGAAAGCTCCCAAGTGAGCATTGGACAGTAGGATGTGAGGTTCATGATGATCTCTGAAGCTGAGTTTTACAACGAAAATAGGGGATGGCCAGTGAAACCAATAGCTAGCAAGAAACATGGATGGCAAGGATTTCAGCGAGCAAAGGACCGTGCGAGGCGATCTCTAACGTATGCTGAGAACCTGGCAACATGAGCTCACAACGAGAAACTTACCTGGCAACGCGAGCTCCTTAGCTACTGCAAAGAAGGAGACGCGAGGCTTAACGCCGGGATTATCTCGTTGTTTCCCTTGCGATGTGAGGCTGCCGCGAGATTGGTCTCTCTATAACCCTCACTGGGCGAGCTCTATAGTACGCTTAAGACTGGGCGACACGAGCTGGAAATAACGCTGGACAGCAGGCGATGCAAGCTGTGCAGCAAGGTGAAATGTTTGTGATGCGAGGTTTGCTTCCAGGTGCGCTGTGCATTAAACTGGGTTTCGCAAGGTACGCAGCGTTGTTTGCAGCGTACGCATGTAATTTTTATTTCGTTTCGTGAACAACTCCAAGCGCCATAACTTTTCATCGTGCTCCATTACCTGTTCAGACAGTAAGATTTAATTTAAAACTTGTTAGTGCATAAAACAAACGAAAATTTATAGTTAAGCTAAAATAAACTACGAATTGGGTTGCCTCCCAACGAGCGCCTGATTTAACGTCGCGGCCCGACGCATGTGATCAAACTTAAGGTTCACTCAACAATTGAGGCTCCTGCAAATGAATCACCGATACAACATTTTCCTCATTCATGCCAAGGTAATGTTTCAACCTTTGCCCATTAACTCTAAACCTGTTCGTTCCATCCTCGAATTCAATTCTACAGCTCCACTTGAGAGTACTTGCACCACTCTAAATGGTCCCGACTATCTAGATTTCAGCTTACCGAAAATAGTTTCAATCTTGAATTATACAACAACACGACATCTCCGAGTTTGAAAATCCTCTCTTGAATATGCTTGTCGTGCATGATCTTCATCCTTTCCTTGTACAACCTGGTGCTTTCAAAAGCATGGTAATAGAACTCATCGATTTCATGAAGTTCTATGACTCTACTCGTACCAGCGGCCTCCATGTCAAGATTTAATTGCCGTAATGCCCAAAACGCTCTATGCTCTTGCTCCATCGGTAAGTGACACGCCTTTTCAAATACCAATTTGTACGGTGACATACCAATCAGAGTTTTGAATGTAGTGCGGTATGCCCATAGTGCATCATCCAATTTTTTCGCCCAATCAGTCCGAGTAACATTTACAGTTTTGGTCAAAACACTCTTGATTTCTCTGTTTGACACCTCAACTTGACCACTTGTTTGTGGGTGATACGGAGTGGAAACCTTATGGTGTACGCCATATTTTTCCAGCAACTTTGCGAAGGCTCGATTACAGAAGTGAGTTCCTCCATCACGGATGATCACCCTTGGAGTTACAAATTGGGTAAATATATTTTTTCTTAGAAGACCAATAACTCCCTTTGCATCATTTGTTGGGAGTACTATGGCTTCTACCCATTTCGAGACATAGTCCACTGCCACGAGAATATACTTGTTGTTGTATGAGCTGACAAATGGTCCCATAAAGTCGATTCCCCATACATCAAATACTTCTACTTCTTGAATTAGGTTCATGGGCATCTCATGTCGATGAGAAATATTCCGCGTCCTTTGACACTCATTACAGTTCTTTACCGAAAAGTGTGCATCTTTAAACAACGTCGACCAATAGAAGCCCGACTCCAAAACTTTAGCAGCTGTCCTTACTCCTCCGAAATGATCTTCATAAGGCAAAGCTTGACATGCCTGCAAAACAGAAGCTTGGTCTATCTCGGGAATACATCTCTGGATCATCATATCAATACAAATCCAAAACAAAGATTGTTCATCCCAGAAATACATGCGACAATAACGAAAGAACTTTTTTTTCTGCACAGAAAAAAATTTATAAGGAACAATACTGCTTGCCAGGTAGTTTGCAATGTCTGCATACCATGGCACTTCCTCAAGGCTCGTGGCTAACAGTTGTTCATCCGGAAAAGTCTCCATGATCTCTTCCACCTCAATCTTTGTTTCAGCTCCTTCAAGCCTGGACAAGTGATCAGCATCTTGGTTTTCTGTTCCTTTTCGGTCACGAATTTCAAAGTCAAACTCTTGCAACAGTAGAACCCATCGAATCAGGCATGACTTTGCTTCCTTTTTATCAATTAGGTACCTGAGAGCAGCATGGTCAGTATAAATAATTACCTTCGAGCCTATCAAGTAAGACCAGAATTTGTCAAATGCGAACACCACTGCTAGCATCTCTTTTTCTATCACTGTGTACTTCAGTTGGGCTCTATTCAGTGTTCTACTTACATAGCATATTGGATGCATGATTTTATCTTTTCTCTGTCCAAGTACTGCTCCCACGGCATGGTCACTTGCATCACACATTAGCTCAAATGGCTGCTCCCAGTTGGGTGCAACTATGATAGGTGCAGACACTAGTCTCTTCTTCAATCCTTCGAAAGCTACACTGCAGTCATTAGAAAACACAAAAGGGTGATTTTTTCAATCAATTTACACAAAGGGTTATCAATCTTGGAAAAATCTTTTATAAACCGCCTGTAAAAACCGGCGTGACCAAGGAAACTTCTTATTGCCTTGACGAAAGTAGGTGGTGGCAGCTTCTCTATTACATCATTCTTGGCACAGTCCACCTCAATTCCCTTACTTGACATTAGGTGTCCCATGACTATACCTTCATGTACCATAAAATGGAATTTTTCCTAGTTCAACACCAGATTAGTCTCCATACATCTCTACAACACTCTTTTCAGATTTCTAAGGCAATCATCAAAAGAATTTCCCACCACCGAGAAATCATCCATGAAAACCTCCATTATATCCTCTACCATATCTGTCAAGATGGCCATCATGCACCTTTGGAATGTGGCGGGTACATTGCATAGGACAAAAGGTATTCTCCGAAAAGCGTAAATGCCATATGGAAAGGTGAATGCCATTTACTCTCTATCCTCCGGGGCAATAGATATCTGATTGTACCCCGAGTATCCATCCAAGAAGCAAAAATGGGACCTCCCTGCCAATCTATCTAGCATCTGATCAATGAACGGCAAGGGAAAATGATCTTTTCGGGTGGCCTTGTTCAATCTTCTGTAGTCCATGCAAATTCGCCATCCCGTGACTATTCTTGTTGAGATTAATTTATTGTTCTCATTTTGCACAACAAGCATCCCATCTTTATTTGGAACACACTCAACTAGGCTAACCCAGTTGCTATCTGAGATGGGAAAAATAATTCCCGCATCTAACCACTTGATCACTTCCTTCTTTACAACTTCCTTCATGTTAGGGTTCAACCTTCTTTGATGTTCTCTGGAAGGTTTGTGCCCATCTTCCAGTAGAATTTTATGCATGCAGAAGGTCGAGCTGATACCCTTAATGTCTGCAATATTCCAACCAATTGCATTCTTGCACTCTTTCAACACCTGCAAAAGTTGTTCTACCTGCACATCTAACAAACCAGATGAGATAATAACCGGTAAAGTCGAATTAGGTCCCAAGAAAGCATACCTGAGGTGAGATGGTAGAGATTTCAGCTCCAATTGTCGTGGTGCTTCGATCGATGGCTTGGCTGGAGGGTTCTTTCTTTCTTTCGAGTGTAAAGGCTCGAATTCGAGCTCTCTTTTCCAATACCATTGCCCTTGAAGAGCCAACACCCATTCCGCTATGTCCTCACCATTTACTTCTTCTAAGTTCATAAGCCATGCTGTTAGAGGGTATTTTGCATTAAGTGCCTCATCATCTTCCTCCATGATTACATCCACCATGTCTAACAAAGAGCAATTTGCAAACTCACTGGGTTACCGCATAGAATTTTACATATTAAATGTTATTTCTTCATTATTCAGCCTCATCTTTAGCTCCCCTATTTCACAATCAACCTGTGGCCAAGAACGGCCTTCCCAAAATTATGGGAATCTCCTCATCAACCTTGCAGTCCAGAATGACAAAATCTGTTAGAAACACGAATTTTCCAACTTGCACAAGTACATCGTCAAGTATACTGATGGCCTTTTCACCGTTCCATCAGCTAGTTGCAATAACATAGATGTGGGCCTTGCTCTTCCAATGCCAGCTTTTTATAGATAGAAAATGTCATCAGATTTATACTTGCTCCCAAATCACACAATGCTTTGGCAAATGCATAGCTACCTATGGTGCATGAAATTGTGAAGCTTCTAGGGTCGGATAACTTCTCAGCTATAAGTCTTGACACAACAGCACTACAAGTCTGTGTCAATGTGCCAGTGGCCAAATCTTGGAAGTCGAACTTGCGAGACATCAAGTCCTTCATCATTTTTGCATAATCGGGCATCTCCCTCAAATCATCAATTAGAGGAATGTTTACCTGAATTTGCTTCAGCACTTCCATGATTGTTTTGTACTGTTCATCCTTTTGATATTTGGCCAACCTCTGCGGGAAGGGTGCTGGAGGTCGCATATTTTCTGTAGCTTGAGTTAGATCCTGCTCAGACACATTTTCTAAAACCTTCTCTTGCATTTTCTCAGTCTCCTCCGCAACCTCTTTTTCCTTGATTATTTCCTCGTGGGCTGGTTGCACTCTTACTACTGTTAGCCCGGTTGACTCATCTAACTCAATTAGCACTGACACAAGTGTTTCAGTTGACCGGCTCTCACGAGCAATTTCTTGCTCTAAATCAAGATCTCTACCATTTCTCAAGCTCACCGCCATAAGCGGGTTCAGGCCCTGCTCTTTTGGATTAACATGTGTGTCCGTAGACGACGTCCCTCGAGGACGATTGTTAAGGGCATGGATAATTGCCCTAGTTGAATCTCAATGCCCTTGATAGCCGAATCGTGTGACACTACCTTTTCCTGCATTTGGTGGACCTTTTCTTCCATTTTCACGCTGATCCCAATGAGTTGTTGCAACATTTTTTTTAATTTCAGATAACCCATCATCCCACCTCGCTATCTGCTGTTGTTGAGGTTGTTGATAAGTTAGCTGCTGACTTTGCTGGCTGTATCCTTGTTGTCTTTGGTAAGGTACTACTTAACCCTGTGGTCGCATAGCTCCAGGATTGTTGGTACTATTGTACTGTTGTTGTGCTGGTCTATACTACTGGTTTTGCTGCCCCCAATTCTGACCACCTTGCCTTTGGCCTCCATAGTTGCCCACACAGTTCATATTCTCCTGATAGTTTTGGTTGTCACTTTTACCACTCCACGAGCACATGTATGGTTGGTTAATGCATGGTGTACATAATCCCCCATTAGTCGTGTCAACTATGTGTACCTGCTTCTGGCCTGATTCATCAATCTTCTTGGTGAGGATACTCATTTGCGTCATCAGAGTGGCCATATTTTTGGCTATGGAATTGTTCGGGTCCAATGCTACTGAGTGAACTATAGGGGTGATTGTGGAATCTCTTATCATCCATCCTGAGTTTTGAGCCATTTTATCTAGCAAGACCTTACACTCTCTAAATGACTTGCTTGACAATGTTCCACCTGCTGAAGCATCAACATTGGCCTTTAAGCTGTCCGCCAATCCCATGTAAAACCATTGTCCCAACATCTGATCTGGAATGCCATGATGTGGACACTTAACGAACATACCTTTAAATCTCTCCCACGTTTCTTGTAATGTTTCACCTGGTTTCTGCCTGAAGCTCAATATCTCATCAACCTGCTTGGCAGTCTTATTGGGTGGGTAGAACTTATTCAAAAACTGCTTGACTAATTCCTCCCAAGTTGTGATGGAATTTATGGGGAGCAAATTAAGCCAAGATTGAGCTTGTCCTATCACTGAGAATTGAAACAACAACAGTCTTATTGCTTCCGGTGTCACATTTGGTTGCCTTTGCGTGACACAAATTGACAGAAAATGTTTCAGATGCTGCTGTGGATCTTAAATGTAATACCCGGAGAACAGTCCTTTATTTTGCAGCAGATGTATCATGTTGTTTGTGATTTGAAATGTCTCCGCTTGTATCTGAGAGACTGCAATTGCAGTTGCCAAATTTTCAGCAGTGGGTTGTGCCCAATCATACAAAGTTGCTTCTGGCACAAGAGGTGCCACACCCTAATTATTCAGGTCATTCACAATGTTTCGATTATTTTGATTATCCAAAGCGTCACCCATGTTTGGTTTAATTTGCTCTCTTGGGTGGTGATGTTGTTTGTCTTTCTTGTTTGCACGATTTAATTCCTTGAAAGTTTTCTCAGGATCCGGTAATGCTTCAAACAATTTATCAGTTCTTGAAGAGTTTCTAGGCATACACCTATAACACACAAGACCACAAATGTTAGAATTTCAATGTAATGAATAAAAATGGAGAAAATTGACTAAACTAAGAATCCTACAAATTCTTATAGATGTAATTAGTAACACTGTTACTTTCCCCGGCAACTGTGCTAAAATTTGATCACGCCCAACTATGCCTTATAAAAAGGATTAAGCGGTCGTTGCAAATATAATCCGATTTGCAAGTCCGGAATCAAACCCCACAGAGAAATAACGTGTTAATTACACTAATAATTTTGCACGAATTCAAGTAATCAACCTTCAGAAATATTATAAAATAATTTGAGAGTTTACTAACTAAGATCAAAGTAATTAAAAATACAATAATTTATAACTAACAAGGCAAATATTGTAGACAAGATTTGAAAAAGTCTAAGGTTATGATTTTTCCTATTGTCGGGATCTTCCCCGCTACGTCTTCTATAAATTCGCCTAAATATTTTCTACCGATCGTGAGTACTTTAAGTGTCGTAGCTCTTTCTCGAGTAACTACTACAATTTACTAGACGTATTTTCTCGAACTACGCTAGCTGGCACTAATTTATCGCTCACGACGATCGCACCAAGGCTTCGTTATCTCTAAACCCGCCTTTAAACCCTTCATATCGATCTCTTAACTACGTTAGGAGTGGTGTTGTTCAACAACTTCCTAAATGTGCACTCTCTCTCGAGCAATATACACATTAAATAGACACAGTTTACTGAGAACTCTTCAATTAACAACAATGAAAATATAGTTGAACAAGTAGAGAAAAATCAAAGGCAAATCTATATTAAACGCAGTAGAGAATCATCCTCCAATAGGTTCCATCAAATCTTAGATTAAAGAGTTTAGCTACTCATAAATACAACAACAATCAACATAATGTTTAAAAACATGAAACTACAAAGTATAGAGATAAAGGAAGTGAAAACTATGAGTCATGTGCCATGTGTGGTTAGGTTTTTGTAGAGTCCATATCACTGTACTTGTGTCTAGAACTTGCCCGGTATATGAGTTGAAGCAAAATTTTAGGTGATGCTCGGTTTGAAAAATGACTTTAGGCCTTCTTTGATCTTTTTGAGCTTTAATATTTATCATAAATAAAATCTATCCTTAGTTAACCCTTTTAAGCCTATAGACGTTTATTTGGCACCCACATTACAAGACTATTTCCTTTTTGTTTTTAATTGACATTGTTTTAATCCTTTTACCTCTTAAAGTACTGAACTTGCAAAATGAGTGCTAGAATAAGTAAGTAGGAAACTTGGGTGGCTTTTGAGTGTAACCAATGGAAGAAAGAAATGTGCACTTGTGTTGTAAGAGATAAACCACTAGCGGGAATTGCAAAAGAAAAAAAATCTGAAAAAATATGTGTAGATAAATAAGTACATCTTGTCCTAGCTAGTGGGGTATAAATTAAGGTAATGCTTAAAGAAAAAGGGACCGTTTTTGGGGGTGATCTTATTTGTGAAATTGAAGTTGAATTGAAGAAATTTGCGTTTAAAGTTAATTTTGTGATGTGTTAAAGTGCTTAGGAGGGTTAGTCACTATTCTTAAATATATCCTCTATCCCTTAGCCCACATTACAACCATGAAAAAGTCCTAATTCATTTTAGATCGAGCGAGCCTACATTAGTAGAGATTTATATTAAGGGCAAGCCTATGGTACCATTGCATGCATGTGACTTCTTTGTGAGAGTGAGAGATTTCTTTGATATATGTGAGTCCTTAAACTATATTTGATCATGAGATTTGAATGTGTGGGTTCAACTTACTCTCTTGTTCTTGTTGTGAGGGCACATAATTTCACGAGGGATATGTAACATTATTAGACTTCTCTACAATGTTGAGTATTCAAGTCATGAGTGCATGGTGACATTGAGTCAGTTTTTTGAGGCTAGAATTGTTATGAACATGTTGTCTTTGTTTGAATATTTTTTAAGTTTGGCATAAGAAAAAAGGGAAGTATGTTTTGAATGCATATTCTAAGCTTAATGTTGCTATCAACCATAGTCATTGGTGTAATGTGCTTCGAATGTGTTAAGTATGAAGTGCTCAAAGATAGTGTAAATTGTTGGTTGACTCGAGGACGTGCAACATTTAAGTGTGAGGTGGTGATGTTCGGCAAAAAAATGCATATATTTAACCATTATTGCCTAATGTTCTAGTACTTTTAATAGTCTTTTGAATATTAATTATATTATTTTATGCTTAATATTATATTATAACTGTGTAGGAATAAAGCGGTATGAAGATGAAGAGATTTGGAGCAAAATTAAATAAAATATGGAAGAAAAAGAAAGGAAAATAAATAATTAAATAGAAAAAGACAAACACCAAAAGGTGTCCCCCCTAGTGTAAGAAAAAGAAAAGGAAAATGCAATTCAAAGAGTGAAAATCACAAAACGTAATGGGATATTTCAGCCCGAGACAAGGTTATTTCATCCTTACACGGTCCCAACTCGTATAAAAGGGGTTCTAAACCTAATTTGGAGGGGATCGAACATAGTTTTGAGAGGAGAACACGCAACTTTTGACTAAGGGAGAGCACAGAGCTGCCGTGGAGCGAGGCCGAGTTTCATCTTTTCTTCTACCAAACTTAGTAATTTTTATATTTTTTGTATGATTTATTGTTTGGGTACCATGTTTATGTGGATCTAAACTTCATGTTCTAGGGTTGTGGTTCTTTCATGACTATTGTTATTCAGATATTGATTTTGATTTCTTGATTTATCGTATTAGTTTATTTATTCAATCTTGCGCTTAATTATTTAATTGCTTGATCACCAATTGAATACTATCTACGAATCTAAAGTTGAACTCGAAAGTGGGAATTCTAGATTACACATAGGATTGAGTAGAGCAAGTTCTTGAACTCGGGCATCGGGGAATGGATTCGCGGTTAGGATAGACCTATGCTAATTATCTTGCTTGGTTATTATATGGGAATTACAAATGCATTCTTATTGATTCTAACTCTATAGACATATACGAGTTAGGTTAGCTTGAATAGGCGAGTAAGAACTCGATAGATTCTTATGAGCAATATTAACCCTGTCAACCAATAAACCAGATAAATTAATTAGTCAATTTAATTGAAGAATACAATAGGATTGTTAGATAACCCATGACTCTAGATCGTTTTTATTACATTGATAATATAAAAATCTTATCTTCCTCTGTTTAAAGTTTATTAGTTATTTTCTTTTTAATTAGCTTAGTAACAACACTTTTGGGGTGAATCCTTGTTTAGATAATTAGGACTGCCTAATTTGGTTAATACTGATAACAAACCCTCGTGGATTCGACACTCTATCTTATTACTTTATTACTTGTTGACCGCACATATACTTGTGTGTGCGTTTGGCCGCAACAAGTTTTTGTCTCTGGTAAAAGCTAGTACATATTTTATTAAAGCCATGAATGACCAATAATTAAGAGGGCGAACCAATGTGCCCATATATACGAGATCAGGCAATAATCAAGTAGATTAGCTTGACTCAATTTAATTTGGAGAACAACAATTAGGAAGTTGCTACTTATCCAACTAATAAGATCCCATAATAGGGGTGTGCTCATAATCAAACAGGATAGAGGAATCTTGAAGGCAGGAAGTGGTTACGCCCAACTATGCCTCCTAAGAGATCTAGCAGTCGTTGCAAATATAATCCGATTTACAAGTCCGGAGTCGAATCTCACAGAAAAATAACGTGTTAATTACAACTAATAGTTTTGCATAAATTCAAGTAATCAACCTTCAGAAATAATATATAATAATTTGAGAGTTTACTAACTAAGATCAAAGTAATTAAAAATGCAGTAATTTATAACTAACAAGGCAAATATTGTAGACAAGATTTGGAAAAGTATAAGGTTATGATTTCCCCTATTGTCGGAATCTTCCCCGCTACATTTTCTATGCATTTGCCTAAATATTCTCTAACAATCGTGAGTACTTTGATTGTCGTAGCTCTCTCTCGAGCAACTACCACAATATACTAGACGTATTCTCTCGAGCTACACTAGCTGGTACTAATTCACCGCTCATTACGATCGCACCAAGGCTTCGTTATCTCTAATCCCGCCCGTAAACCCTCTGTATCGATCTCTCAACTACGTTAGGAGTGGTGTTGTTAAACAACTACCTAAATGTGTACTCTCTTTCGAGCAATATACACACTAAATAGGCCCAGTTAATTGAGAGCTCTTAAATTAACAACAATGAAAATATAGTTGAAAAAGTAGAGAAAACTCAAAGGCAAATCTATATTAAATGTAGTAGAAAATCATCCTCCAATAGGTTCCATCAAACCTTAGATAAAAGAGTTTAGCTACTCATAAATACAACAACAATCAAGATAATGTTTAAAGACATGAAACTACAAACTAAAGAGATAAAGGAAGGAAAAACTCATTTGATTCTTGCTCCACAGTGCTTGGCAGCCTTTTTATTCTCCAAAATAGTGTCCAACCCTAAGAAATAGATTTAGAACCCCTTTTAAACCTGTTGGGGGCGTGTAGGGTGAAACTCGTCCTTAGCCGATTCGCTTGGCGCCTAGTGCCAACCAGGACAGCGAAATGTTTCACAATTTGCCTTTGGCGTTTTGGTTGGTGCCTGGCACCAACCTGGGCACCAAACTCATACTCCCTCCAAATTCTTCTGTTTTTACTTCACTTTGCATGCAAGCTTGTTAATTCACTTCAAATTGATTCCTACATATATAAACACTATTATTACGCTCGAGTCAGAAATATTTACATAAAAGTTAACAAGATTGAGGTATAATGTAAGGCAAATTACATGCGAAAATATGGATTTTTAGCCTAACATCACCACCCCACACTTAAGCTCTTGCTCTTCCTTGAGCAACCTAAAACCTTGCTAACCAAACAATGCACGCAAGACATCATACAGTGGAGGAACATTTGGCAATTCAACACACCACACCTATAACTATTGTTGATACCAACAATTAAGCCCTTGCATACGCATTCATACATTTCCCAACTTTCACATGTCGGAATATTAGTGACCAATTACAAACACTCAAACAACCTGCCCATAACTAGCCAACCTCAAAGACCGACTCGTCGCCAATAAGCACTCTCAACACGTGCACTCACCCAATAAGAGATGTTTAATAACGTTACCTATCCGTCATGGACTCATGTGCCTCACCAAAGAATAAGAGGGTATTTCGTCCATACATTCAAATATGCATTCGAATATAATTTAAGGACATCACATATATGAACAAAGAACCACTCATTCTGATAAGGAAATTCATGTGCACTCCATGGCTGTACCATAGGCTTGCCCGTAATGTATATCTCCACTAATCTAAGCTCGCACAGTCTAAGATCAATTAGGTCTTTACGGGTTGTAATGTAGGCTAAAGGGCGGGTAGGATATATTTTTGGTATAGTGACTAACCCTCCTAAGCAGTTTAATACACTACACTTAACTTTCAAATACACACTTTTCATGACCAATTCAAGCAATGCCACAAAATCATATACAACTTGGCCCTTCTTCTTTAAGCACATCTATATACTCACTAGCCCGGATCACGATGAATAGGAGGTCTATTTTCTATATACTTATTTTTCTCCTTTTTGTATTCCCCCCCCCCTTTTTCAACACTTCATAAATTTAGGTTGCCTGACTAATGATCTTCCAAAACATACATGCAACTTTTTGGCTTTTCTATGGTTTCACTCAAAAGCTACCCTAACTCTCACCTTACTCTTCTAGCGACTTAAGTACTTTCGGAGGTAAAGGTTCGAAAAGATTTAATTAAGAACAAAATGGGAATCATCTTGTAATGTGGGTGCCAAAGAAAAAGCTTATAGGCTCAAATGGGATATCTAAGAATAATTTTATTTATGGTGGCATAATAGCTCAATGGACAATCAAAGAAATGCATACATCATCTCCTAGACTCACAAAACTTACTTATTTCGCTTCGACTAACACACAGGGCAAGTTCTAGGAAAATACTGGATAGCACGGAATATGATCAAAACCTCACATCACACAATGCACATGACCCCAATCGAGACAGTTTCATTCCAACTCTCAAGTTTAAGCAAGTAGTCACAAGTCAAGAAGTATTAAGCAATAAAGCACTACATGAGCAATGAGTCAAGTAACTGAGAGAAAGCATCACATATAGGCTATTCAATCTTTCACGGCATCAATTTTTATTAAAATATGTTAGGAAGGTAATTCGCATGCTAAGACCTAACTATGCTAGCATCAAATAGGTCAAAAGGCACATAAGAGCACTCAATTTTTCTTTCCTCAATTTCCTACAAATAAAAATTACCCGATTCAAGTTACATCCCTTGAAAAAGAATCGATGCCAAAAGAAAAATCAAGAGGGATTATTATCTACTACGACTAACTAAAAATAAGAATAAAAATATTTTTGGATTTTTTTTTCTCATTGGACCTTATTCCCTCAAGAAAGCTGTCCAAAAGATCCATCGTCAGGAAAGGTCCCTTTTTAAAAAAAAGTTAAACTAACACAACTAAAATAGTATAGAAAGTCACCCATACAATCTCCTCACCCCACACTTAAAATTGTGCATTGTCCCCAATGCACACCCATAAATACAAGAGGATAAAAGAAACTCCCTGGTAGGCCAAAGGCAGAAGCATTAGTATCTCATGGGATACTCAGACTTCTCCCATACTTGATTTTTTGTGCGGGTACCCCACATTTAGTTCTAACCATCTCAGTTGCTTTTGCATTCTTCCAATGGCCTTGCTTCCCATGCTCCTAGAGAAATAAAAAACAACACTACAAGAATAATACAATAATAAAAAATAAATAATAAAAAACAAAAATGGCAGCACATACAATACAAGGCATCGCACTACACTCGGGCCATTAAAGTAGAATGATCAGAGAATTCTTTGCCCCGAGTCGCTACCCACGCAATTATGATACACTACAATTAAATGAAACACCAAAAGAGAAAAGAAAAAATAAAACAATACAATACACGACTAGTGCACACAGATAGGCTCACACATACGACCTTCGTGCACAACATTACTCTCTAATACCCCACACTCACACATTAGTGCTAACAAATAATGCTCGGCTACTCAGACTTCGCCGGCCATCAACAATGTTCTTTCAATAATTTCATCGAACACTTGGTGCGCAGCACTTTCATTCAAGCCTTTCAAACTATTGGACAAGTGCCATACCCTCCCAAATTAAATGAGGTGGCGGGACTTTGAGTTTTCCACCTCGTAGTCAATTAACAACTCCAAAACAACATACTATTCACTACACACTTGCCAACACTCTACGCTATGAGAAGTTGGGTGGGGAAAGAAGAGTGAGAGATGAGAAAACAACTATAATACAAAATCAAGAAGTAACTAAAACAAAAAGAGAAGAGAAGACTACAAGAAAATAACGAAAATAGGAGAATAATATAAACTCACCTAATGCTTGAGAGATAGAAGAAGCAGGGAGCGGGGGGAAAAGGATTCGGAGAGAAAAAGAACTGGGCGGGGAGGGATTAGGGTGAGATGGGTCGGGTTGGGGGTAATGTTTTATTATTATTAGCCTATTGGGTGTGGTGACGGGTTTGGGTTGGGTTGGCGTAAAATGGGTAGGGGACTTACCTGTTGTTTTTGTCCGCGCCTAGCGCTGAAGAAGGCAGTTGTGTGTATTAGTTGCTGCCTTTGGCGTTTTACACAGCGCCTGGCACCAATCTGGGCGCTAAAATGCAATTTATTTTTAATCAGTAAATGACAACTAGACTAAAACAAGAAAATTGGGTTGCCTCCCAAAAAGCGCTTGATTTAACATCGCTGCATGACGCAGTCAATCAAAATCAAAGTTCATTTAACACTTGAGGCTCCTTCAAATGAATCACCGATACAGTGTTTTCCTCATCCATGCCCAAGTAATGTTTCAACCTTTGCCTATTGACTCTGAACCTGTTCGTTCCATCCTTAGATTCAATTTCTATAGCTCCACTTCAGAACACTTGCATAACTCTAAATGGTCCTGACCATCTAGACTTCAGCTTACCAGGAAATAATTTCAATTTTGAGTTGTACAACAACACGATATTTCCCGGTTTGAAAATTCTTTCTTGAATATGTTTATCATTCATAATCTTCATCCTTTATTTGTACAGCCTAGTGCTTTCAAAAGCATGGTAACAAAACTTATCAAGTTCATGCAGCTCTATGACTCTACTTGTACCAGCAGCCTCCAAGTCAAGATTTAATTGCCTTAACGCCCAAAAAGCTCTATGCTCTAACTCTACCGGCAAGTGACACACTTTTCCAAATACCAATTTATACGGTGACATACCAATTGGAGGTTTGAATGCAGTGCGGTAAGCCCATAGTACATCATCCAATTTCTTCGCCCAATCAGTCCGAGTAGCATTTACAGTTTTGGTCAAAACACTCTTGATTTCTCTGTTCGACACCTCCACTTGCCCACTTGTTTGGGGGTGATACGGAGTGGCAACCTTATGGACAACGCCATATTTCTCCAATAACTTTGCAAAGGCTCGGTTACAGAAGTGGGTGCCTCCATCACTTATGATCGCTCTTTGAGTGCTCAATCGGGTGAAGATATTTTTTCTTAAAAAACCAATAACTCCCTTTGCATTATTTGTTGGGAGTGCTACAGCTTCTACCCATTTCGAGACATAGTCCACTGCTACGAGTATATACTTGTTGTTGTATGAGCTGACAAATGGTCCCATAAAGTCGATTCCCCATACATTAAATACTTTTACTTCTTGAATTGGGTTCATGGGCATCTCATGTCGACGAGAAATATTTCCCATCCTTTGACACTCATCACAACTTTTTACCCTAAAGTGTGCATCTTTAAACAACGTCGGCCAATAGAATCCAGACTCCAAAACTTTAGCAGCTGTCCTTACCCCTCCAAAATGACCTCCATAAGGCAAAGCATGACATGCCTGCAAAACAGAAGCTTGGTCTATCTCGGGAATACATCTCCGGATAATGTTATCAATACAAATCCTAAACAAATATGGTTCATCCCAGAAATACATACGACAATAACGAAAGAACTTTTTCTTCTGCACAGAAGATAAGTCATAGGGAACAATATAGCTTGCCAGGTAGTTTGCAATGTCTGCATATCATGGTGCTTCCTCAAGGCTCGTGGCTAACAGTTGTTCATCCGGAATAGTCTCCATGATCTCTTCTACCTCAACCTTCGTTTTAGCTCCTTCAAGCCTGGACAAGTGATCGACAACTTGGTTCTCCGTTCCTTTTCGGTCATGGATTTCCAAGTCGAATTCTTGCAACTGTAGGACCCATCTAATCAGGCGCGACTTTGACTCTTTCTTATCAATTAGATACCTGAGAGCATCATGGTCAGTATAAACAATTACCTTCGAGCCTATCAAGTAAGACCTGAATTTGTGAAATGCAAACACCACGGCTAGCATCTCTTTTTCTGTCAATGTGTAATTCAGTTGAGCACCATTCAATGTTCTACATGCATAGTATATTGGATGCATGATTATCCTTTCTCTACCCAAGTACTGCTCCTACAGCATGGTCACTTGCATCACACATAAGCTCAAATGGTTTCTCCCAGTCGGGTGCAACTATGATAGGTACAGATACCAACCTCTTCTTCAATCCCTCAAAAGCTACCCTACAATCATCAGAAAACACAAAAGTGTGATTCTTTCAAGCAATTTACACAAAGGGTAGTGATCTTGGAAATATCTTTTATAAAATGCCTGTAGATACCGGCGTGACCAAGGAAACTTCTTATTTTCTTGACATAAGTGGGTGGTGGTAGCTTCTCTATTACATCGACCTTAGCTCGATCCACCTCAATGCCCTTACTTGACACTAGTGTCCCAATATTATACCTTCATGTACCATGAAATGGCATTTTTCCTAGTTTAGCACCAGATTAGTCTCCATACATCTCTGCAACACTCTTTTCAGATTTCTAAGGCAATCATCAAAAGAATTTCCCACCACTGAGAAATCATCCATGAAAACCTCCATTATATCCTCTACCATATCTGTAAATTTGGCCATCATGCACCTTTGGAATATGGCGGGTGCATTGCATAGGCCAAACAACATTCTCCAAAAAGCGTAAATGCCATATAGATAGCTGAATGACGTTTTCTCTCTATCCTTCGGGGCAATAGATATCTGATTGTACCCCGAGTATCCATACAAGAAGCAAAAATGTGATCTCCCTGCCAATCTATCTAGCATCTGATCAATGAACGACAATGGAAAATGGTCTTTTCGGGTGGCCTTATTCAATCTTCTGTAATCCATACAAATTCGCCATCCCGTGACTATTCTCGTTGAGATCAATTCGTTGTTCTCGTTTTATACAACAGTTATCCCATCTTTCTTTGGCACACACTGAACTGGGCTAACCCAATTGCTATCAGAGATGGGAAAAATAATTCCCGCATCTAACCACTTGATCAGTTCCTTCTTTATAACTTCTTTCATGTTAGGGTTCAGCCTTTTTTGATATTCTCTAGAAGGTTTGTGCCCATCTTTCAGTAGAATCTTATGCATACAGAAGGCGGGTTGATACCCTTAATGTTTGCAATGGTCCAACCAATTGCAATCTTTCACTCTTTCAACACCTTCAAAAGTTGTTCTACCTGCACATCTAACAAACCAGATGAGATAATAATAGGTAAAGCCGAGTTAGGTCCTAAGAAAACATATCTAAGGTGAGATGGTAGCGGTTTCAACTCCAATTGTGGTGGTGCTTCAATCGATGGCTTGGCTGGAGGGGTCTTTCTTTCTTCAGAGTGCAAAGGCTCGAATTCGATCTCTCTTTTCGAGTACCCTTGCCCTTGAAGAGCCAACACCCATTCCGCCAAGTCCTCACTATTTACTTCTTCTAAGTTCATAAGGCAGGCTATTAGAGGATCTTTTGCATTAAGTGCCTCATCATCTTCCTCCATGATTACATCCACCGTGTCTAACAAAGAGCAATCTGCAAACTCACTGGGTCGCCATATAGACTTTTGCATATTAAATGTTATTTCTTCATTATTCAGCCTCATCTTTAGCTCCCCAGTTTCACAATCAATTAGAGCTCTTCCTATGACCAAGAACGGCCTTCCCAAAATTATGGGAATCTTCTTATCAACCTGGCAGTCCATAATGACAAAATCTGCTGGAAACACGGATTTTCCAACTTGCACAAGTACATCGTCAAGTTTACCTGATGGTGTTTTCACCGTTCGGTCAGCCAGCTGTAGTAACATGGATATGGGACTTGCTCTTCAAATGCCTAACTTTTTATAGATAGAAAGTGGCATCAGATTTATGCTTGCCCCCATATCACACAATGCTTTGGCGAATGCATAGCTACCTATGGTGCATGGAATTGTGAAGATTCCAGGGTCGGATAGCTTCTCAGCTATAGGTCTTATCATAATAACACTACAGGTCTGTGTCAACGTGACAGTTGCCAAGTCTTGGAAGTTGAACTTTCGAGACATCAAGTCCTTCATCATTTTTGCATAAACGGGCATCTCCCTCAAAGCATCTATTAGAGGAATGTTTACTTGAATTTGCTTAAGCATTTCCATGAAATTTTTATACTGCTCATCCTTCTGATATTTGGCCAACCTCTGCAGGAAGGGTGCTGGAGGTCGCTTCTTTCTTGTAGCTTAAGTTAGATCCTGCTCAGGCACTTTTTCTAAAACCTTCTATTGCACTTTCTCAGTGTCCCCCGCAACTTCTTTTTCCTTGTTTATTTCCTCTTGGGCTGGTTGTACTCTTACTTTTGTTAGGCCAGTTGACTCATCTAACTCAATTGGCACTAACACAAGTGTTTTAGTTGACCGGCTCTCACAAGCAATTTCTTGCTCTAAATCAAGATCTCTACCATTTCTCAAGCTCACCGCCATAAGCGGCTTCAGGCCCTGCTCTTTTGGATTGACATGTGTGTCCACAGGTAACGTCCCTTGAGGACGATTGTTAAGGGCCATGGATATTGCCCTAGTTGAATCTCAATGCCCTTGATAGTCGAGTCGTGTGACACTACCTTTTCTTGTATTTGGTGGACCTTTTCTTCCATTTTCCCACTGGCCCCAATAAGTTATTACAATATTCCTTTAATTTCAGATAACCCATCATCCTTCCTCACTATCTGTTATTGTTGAGATTGTTGATAAGTTAGCTACTGATTTTGCTGGTTGTATCCTTGTTGCCTTTGGTGAGGTACTACTTGAACCTGTGGTCGTATAGCTCCAGGATTGCTGGTGTTATTGTACTGTTGTTGTGCTGGTCTATACTGCTGATTTTGCTGCCCCCAATTCTGACCACCTTGCCTCTGGCCTTGATAGTTGCTCACATAGTTCATGTTATCTTGATAGTTTTGGTTGTCACATTCACCACTCCACGAACACACATATAGTTGGTTAATGTATGGTGTACATAACAACAACAGTCTTTTTGCTTCCGGTGTTACATTTGGTTGCTTTTGCGTGACAGAAAATTTTTCAGATGCTGTTGTGGATCTTCAATGTAAGACCTAGAGAACAGTCCCATGTTTTGCAACAGATGTAGCATGTTGTTTGTAATTTGAAATGACTCCGCTTGTATCTGAGGGACTGTAATTGCAGTTGCCAAATGTTTAGCGGTGGGTTGTGCCAAATCATACAAAGCTGCTTCTGGCATAAGAGGTGCCATACCCTGATTGTTCGGGTCATTCACATTGTTTCGATTGTTTTGATTATCCAAAGCGTCACTGATATCCGGTTCAATTTGTTCTCTTGGGTGATGTTGTTGGTTGTCCTTCTTGTTTGCACGATTTAATGCTTTAAAAGCTTTATCAGGATCCGGTAATGCTTCAAACAATTCACCAGTTCTTGAGGAGTTTCTAGGCATACGCCTATAACACACAAGACCACAAACGTTAGAATTTCAATGTAATGAATAAAAATGGAGAAAATTGACTAAACTAAGAATCCTAGCAATTCTTTTAGTTGTAATTAGTAAACTGTTGCTTCCCCAGCAATGACGCCAAAATTTAATCTTGCCCAACTATGCCTTCTAAAAGATTTACCGATCGTTGCAAATATAATCCAGTTTACAAGTCCGGAGTCGAATCCCACGGAAAAATAACGTGTTAATTATAACTAATAGTTTTGCACGAATTCAAGTAATCAACCTTCAGAAATATCTATATAAATATAATTGAGGAGTTGGAGAAAGCGACTTGGCACATCTCTTTAACAAGGAATGCTATTTATCTTTTTTGTCATTTTATTGCCTTTTTAATTAATTTTTTAATTTATTTCCCGCAATAAGAAAATATCAACCGCCAGAAATTTTTACCCGAAACAACACTTTACAAATCCCATTTATTACGAAACGTCTTTCTGCTCCACTTTTTCCTCCCTTTGTAAAACTCCTCATTCTTTATATTTGTAGTTTATAACGTCTTCTTTTCATCTCCTCTTCTTTCTCCAACTCGCGAGACCTAAAATACTTCTTTTGGTCTGCAATATCTCAATTATGAGTTACCACATAAAGAAATCAAAAAGTAATTCAGTTTGCCCATCTTGAATGATACGATTTTAGTCTGATAAGATGATTCATCTGCAGGATAATAGAAATGTGGAGGATTTGGTTATCAAATGCTTATTGAACTGTTTCCAAAGCCCCACAGGTAAATATTTTTCATTACCTAATTATTGAAAATTATTTACTTCATATTTGCGCATATGCTGTAAAATTTGATTTGGCAGTTTAACTGAAAACGAGAAGGACGATGAAGATCCATGTAGTGCTCTTTCTCGGTCCCGTAATCCAAAATATTTTCACAGGTACTCCAATAGTAACTTTTTTCTATACTTTCTATTTTACTGCCACTATTTAACAGTGCTATATTTGGAAAACTGAGTACTTTCAGTTAACATTTGACAGAATCAGTTATTTTTATTTTGCAAACATGAAAGAACTTTAAATTTCATTGTTCGTCCAATTTATTTATGTTATAATCACAAGATTCATGTCAAGAATTAGTTGTTCCATAATTGAGGATCAAATGTTCCCACCAATTAAAGAGAAAGAAAATAAAAACATAGAAAGTAGCGTTTGCCCTTTGGCTACATTTTCTGATTTTGAAAATTTGTCGAACTAGGGTGTTCAAACCTGTGGGATAAAAAGGTGACACTTTGCACATTCTCTTCTTTGAGGATTTCCTTCGTAGGCCTTTTCACATCTCGCCTACAAGTGTAATTTTTCGTATGCTGAAGCTGAAATTTCAGAACTCTTTTAATTATTTATTGTTTAGTGAATTTTATTTTCCTTTATTGGGATCAAAGCAATTTTTCCACTAATAAGGAGATAGAATTTTGGTAGTAAGTTTAAATGCGGCGGTGAGATTATTTTTATTATTTCAAAGTTGTTTAATATAAAATTGGTATCTGCTGGTCCAAACTTGTGTTCTTGATCTTATCTATTTCTTCTTTCTTGTATTTTAAACCTCTTTAAATTGAGTTAGTAATATGCCTCATCGTCCGCTCCTAAAGAAGAATTGACAAGTCATTTTTTGATTAAAATTTAATGTTACGAAACCTTAATTAAGTGTTAGCTTAATATCTATCGTCTGATTCAGTTTTCACAATTTGTTGATGACCGAATAATTTTGTACATTTCTGGTCCATTTAATTATTTTCTGTATGTTTGGTGTAACATTGAAAAGGAATAATCTTGACTGAACGATATGGATATTTTTCTTTTGAAGAATGCAAAGCTTGAGATAAAGATGGAATTTTTTTATGGATAGTCGCTTGATTATATACACTTAGAGGTTAGTGCTTTCAGCAAACAGAATTATTGCTAAGACTTGTAGGTTGGACCGTAGGATGTAGGAATGGATTTATGATTTTTATTATAGTTTAGCATTATTTTTCATTATTTTTTTAATCCAGTGGAGTATCTTTTATTTGTTTATCAATTGGGCTGTTTCTTCTTTTTGGATTTTAATTTATTAGTTCTCTATCTTATTGTTCGATCTTTTGTTCTCCTCCTATAACTGTTTAATATTTACTACCTATATGTTAAGCATTTTATTAAGTGTTACTAATTTATAATATTCTCTTGGTTATGTTCATATGCCTAGCAGTTTATTTGTATTCTATAATTAAACAAAATAATTAGTGTTTACTAATGTCTATGATTCTCAATATTCTTTAATGTGTTTTTATGTAATATAGATCTTGAAGTGTATATTGAGCTTCCTTTAATTTGCTTTTTGGTGGAGCAATAACACAAACAACTTATTTTGTAGAATCTTATAGAAACTGCCAAACTGGAGTACTAAAGTCTGAAGAAGCAGGAGAACACGCCTCGGCAATTTGAGACTATTTAAATTTGTTGTTGAAGAGTAGTATAATTTGAAACATATTAGTGGTTCAATGAGAACATATGTCAATATCAGATCAATTGTTTTCCTTTTTGTTCGTGTAATTAATTCACTTATGATTCATGTATGTTCCCTAAAACAGGATGATTATATAGAACATGTTCCCTAAAACAGGATAATTATATAAAAATAGAGATGACTACATTGGGAAGATAGATTTTATTGGGCGTGAAACTGTACTAATATGAAGAACAAAGAAAAATGATTTTTTTCATATATACAAATCAATAAAAACGTATGTGATAATTTTATCCCGATGTTATATTTTTATACGTATTTTCCTCTTATATATTTGTTGTTGTAATATTTTCATATGTATGTTTTACTTCTATATTATTTTTTAAAGTTTTGATAATATAAATCTTGATCTTTTTCATATCAACTAAATTTATAAAAAGAGTTCTTCGAACGCGCGAAGCGCGGACAAGTTAACTAGTTAACTAAGAATCTAAAGCTATTGACTAACTAAGATCAAAGTAATTAAAAATGCAGTAATTTATAACTAATAAGGCAAATATTGTAGACTAGATTTGGAAAAGTCTAAGGTTATGATTTCCTCTATTGTCGGAATCTTCCCCGCTACGTTTTCTATGAATTTGCCTAAATATTCTCTAACAATGGTGATTACTTTGATTGTCGTAGCTCTCTCTCGAGCAACTACCACAATATACTAGACGTATTATCTCGGACTACGCTAGCTGACACTAATTCACCGCTCACTATGATCGCACCAAAGCTTCGTTATCTCTAATTCCACCTTTAAACCCTCCGTATAGATCTCTCAACTACGTTAGGAGTGGTGTTATTTAACAACTACCTAAATGTGTACTCTATCTCGATCAATATACACACTAAATAGGCTCAGTTAATTGAGAGCTCTTCAATTAACAATAATGAAAATATAGTTGAACAAGTAGAGAAAAATCAAAGGCAAATTTATATTAAATGTAGTAGAAAATCATCCTCCAATAGGTTCCATCAAACCTTAGATAAAAGAGTTTATATACTCATAAATACGACAACAATCAACATAATGTTTAAAGACATGAAACTACAAAGTAAAGAGATGAAGGAAGGAAAAATTCGTTTGAGTCTTGCTCCATAGTGCTTGGCATCCTTTTTCTTCTCCAAAATCCTGTCCAACCCTAAGAAATAGGTTTAGAACCCCTTTTATACCTGTTTGGGGCGTGTAGGGTGAAACCCTTCCTTAGCCCTTTCGCTTGGCGCCTGGCGCCAACCAGGACAACGAAATTTTCCACATTCTGCCTTTGGCGTTTTGGTTGGTTCCTGGCACCAACCTGGGCACCAACTCATACTCCCTCCAAATTCTTCTGTTTTTACTTCACTTTGCATGCAAGCTTGTCAATTCACTTTAAATTGACTCCTACACATATAAACACCATTATTACGCTCGAGTCACAAATATTTACACAAAAGTTAACAAGATTGAGGTATAATGTAAGGCAAATTACATGCGAAAACATGGATTTATAGCCTAACGTTAGGAAGCCAGAACCATCTGCCACTTGATTTACTTCTCTAAATCAGTGATTTACCTCAAAATTTTTGTTGGAGATTAAAATTTTTGCGGTGTCCTCTATAAATGCTTTGAGTTTGTAATTAACTGCTGTGTAATTAAGCATATTTGCCATTATGAGGGGGTCCAATTCTAGTTCAATTTCGGTGTTATTTGTATTTTATATATACATGTGATACATTTCTTGTAATTCTCATCCATTAACTGAAACTTTCACATGGTTCAATTGTAGTACAAATACAAATTAACTGTTGATACAAGCTAAGATATTTTATTTTGCGTAATGCCTTCCACTCGGGCATTACGTTGTTTCTCTTATTAATATTTCCCTTGTTCAATCGTTCTATTTAATATTTTTTCTTGTCAATATTGTTCTTTTATTTCTTTGTATGTATTATGATCAATTCCCGTGTGATCGTCCTTGCAAAGGTTTACTAATCTGCCCAAACCAATATTGCTTATTATTGATTGCATGCAACTTATAGAGTACAGAAATTTGCTGACCACTTTAATTAATAGTACTTAAAATGCAAGCATCATACCTTAATTTTGCTATTAAAGGAAACGATAATACACTTAAGGTGCAGCATTTCTTTGCTGCAATTCTTTTGCCTTCACGATATATCATCTTCCCTCCACAATTTGATTACATTATTTTTTAGTAGTGTGGGCAAGAATATGGAAATTTTTAGATTTCAAATGGTGATTAGAATGAGCAATCAAGGGGCGTAGCCACCACCGTGTCCACCACCTTCACCTCCTCCAGCGTAGGCTCCACCTCCACCGGCACCACTACCGCCACCACCGCCTCCATATGCTCCTCCTGCACCACCACCGGCTCCTCCTCCACTACCGTATCCACCAGCTGCTGCTCCCCCTGCTCCTCCAGCATAAGCACCACCGCCACCAACTCCATGCCCACCTCCACCACCATATCCACCGCCTTGTGCCCCACCAGCACCATAGCCGCCACCACTGCCTCCTCCTGCGCCTTCAGCATATCCACCACCATGTGCTCCACCTGCAGCTGCTCCGCCGCCACCACTGCCTCCACCACCTCCAGCACCATAACCACCACCAGGTGCTCCTCCAGCACCATATCCGCTACCACCACCTTCACCACCACCACTTGCATGTCCAGCATCGTGTCCTCCACCAGCATAGCCACCTCCTGCTCCACTTCCACCACCACCTCCTCCAGCATATCCAGCACCATGCTCTCCTCCAGCTGCATAGCCAGAACCACCACCGGCTCCGCCTCCACTGCCACCTCCGCTGGCATAACCATGGTCACCTGCAGCTCCATAACCACCACCTCCACCGGAACCTCCACCACCAGCATAGCCTCCAGCAGCAACACCACCACCAGCGCCACCACCAATGCCATGGCCTGCACCATAGGCGCCTACCTCACCCCCAACACCTACATGATCATAAGTGAGGAGGGTTCTAGCAGCTGAACATATTCCTATACCCAACAACAGTGTTAACAACTTTAAGCTTCGCCATTGCAATGTAGTTGAATGCTACAAAATCGACTTGGGATAGAATGCAAGAATCGGAGGCTATTTATAGATGTAGAAACGCGTCTATATGCACAAATCACATGCAAAAGAACAAAAGGAAACTCCTTTTGTCCCTACAATTAAGTGGTCCACTTCACTAACATCCTCACAGAATTGACATCATTTCGTCTTAATTCAATCTCCACTCCAAGTAGACCAGCTAGTGTGCTTGTGCTGTCTCCCATATTCTTTATTTTTGATATATCTTGTAGTTGGAAGCCGACTCAGTTTCATGAATTCCTCCCAAACTAATAATATATTTTAGTTTCACTTAATCGAAAATGGCGTAGAGAGGCTCCCTCTTTCCAAGAACTCCTCACCTTGCTCTTGGGTGACTCGAACTCACAACCTCTTGGCTGGAAGTAAAGGGTCACCACTAGAGAAACGGTTCTCTATGTTTAATATACTTTTTTTTTGTGTCACGTTCTCTAATTTTGAATTGGAAAAATGTGATGAGTCATTGAATTAGGCCGATTAAGATTAGAGTTCTTATTCAACCGGGGCTTGCTATTTTTTGAGCTTTTATGAATTTAACTTTTATGCACTTGTGGTAAAAATATATTGTCCAATATTTACACTAAATCAATTGATGCATGATACATTATTTGTTCAATCTTTCGATATTCGAAGTGATTGGTCCGACTAGTTCAGATTTGCGACGGCAGACACACGTGCCATGCAACCTGACTGTTTCTTTGATATACAACTGAGCATATTGTTATACCGTATCGGCACCCTTAACCGTCAAGAAATGTGCTGATTTCATGAGTCGATCCACAATCACCCAAATCGAGTAAAACTTATGAGGAGTACGAGGTAATCCAACCACAAAGTCCTTATTAATCATTTCCCACTTCCACATTGGAATTTCTATGTTCTGCGCATAGGGTATTTTTTTTAAACAAATTTTAAACCGTCCACCTAGGTTTTCATCTCCTGTAGTGTTGGGGGGTTGGAATTGACCCCTACCCTGTTTATCTATTAGCAAAATAGTACAAAGGAGGAGAGCATTTAAACCAAAACCTCCCATTAGAGCTATGCCAACAGATACATTAATGGCTAGGCCTTACTTATGTCTAGTGCTCACACGCAAAAGTATAATAAAGAGCTAATATGAGGGGATGTGAGTTTAGCACATCAATAGCTCTTCCTTTAACATTTAGGGAGGAAAATAACCTTCTCACTGAGTGTAGTAGCGTGTTTGGATAAAGCATCGGCCACTTCATTCCCTCCTCTGTAACAATGCTTGATCTTGATACCATGTTGTTGCATCTTTTGTTGTATTAGCATAATGTCTTCTTTAAGTCTCCATGGGGTATTGTATGTCCCTAAAATCATGTTGACTACCAGAAGAGAGTCTAATTCTAGGTGGAGTTCTTGACAGGCATGGTCACAACACCAAAGTATACCAAACAGAGCCGCTTGCACTTTAGAATAGTTGTTAGTTAAGAAATGTACCGGTGAGGAGAAGGCCTTCACCATGTGTCCATTTGTCTTCCTAACAACACCACCAGCGGCTGCTCTGCCTAAGTTTGCGATGAAGCTGCCATCTGTGCTAATTTTCCACTGATTGTTATCCAGTGATTCCCACATAACCATAACACTCCTCAATCTTATTTTATAGTCTTCCACTACCTTGAAAAATGTATTCCATGTCAAATCCCAATTAATTTGACTGTATTTCTGGCCCATGGAAATTTTAACCTGAAAAAGAACCTGTTGACATATTCTAAAAACAGATATAGTATTCTTACCATATTTCTTATCACATCCGGCCTTCCATATTTCCCAACATCTTATAACTGGGGTAATTTGTAGTAGAAATTTTTGGACAGTGTTTTTTACTTGTCTGCTCCACCATTGATTCAAGATGCATAGAGTGTTCCTTCTCGTGGTCTGGAATCCCAGTGGAGTGGACATAGTATTTTATACCTTTTTTGTTATATTGCTATTGGCAAATACATGGTCCATGGTTTCTTCTTCTAGCACCCTGCAACAACAACATCTAGAAATAATGTTAATACCAAACTTTAGAACAATCTCATGCAGTGGTAACCTGCCATTCAAGAGTCTCCATGTTACAAAGGAGATTTTAAAAGGTAGATAATTATTCCAGATTTTGGCTTGTTGGGGTGAGCTCTCTCTTCTTTTCCTGAGTAGTTGATAGGCCGAGGAGCAAGTAAAGGATCCTTGTGGGCTGGGGGTCCAGCTGGCCTGATCTTGGTTTTGATTATGGCCAATCTTGACTTGCATAATCTCATCTAAAACTCTCTGCGGCACGATATCATGGAGAAGTTCAATGTTCAGCCATGGTTGTTGAAGTACTTCTTAACTTCAGTATTTTTTGATTTATAAGGTAGGCTGACATATGTTTTGATGATACCCGAGGGAATCTACCTATCCCACCAAAACATGTTTATTGCCCTTGTTGATCTTCCAAAGAATTTTAGGCTCCACATTGTCTCTGATATCCATTAAGCTTCTCCAAGGGTTAGAGTCTTTGGGGTCCAATCGTTTTGACATGGGGTTAGATCTTTGGTAGTACTTAACTTTGAGGAATTTTGTCCATAAGTTGTCTTCCACCATGAATCTCCACAATCTTTTTGCTGAAAACGAGTCACATGTATCCAGTTTCTTTTCAAAACTAACTCCTCCCTCATCGGTAGGATAGATCATATTATCCCATGAGCACCAATGAGAGCTATTCTTTCCTACTATATCACCCCAGAAGAAATTTGACAAGTATATTTAGATATGCCTGATAACGGTGTTGGGAGGCACCATAGCTGCAAGCAGGTAGAGCGTTTGAGACTGAAGTATGTGTTTGATAATGACTGTTTTCCACCAAATGATAGGAGCTTCCCTTGCCAGCCTCCGACTGTATTTAGCACTTTTGTAGCTAGATATAACATATCTTCTTTCTGCCTATATAGACAGTGCATCTAAGATAAGTGAAGGAGAATTGCATATGCTTAAATTCTGTCCATTTTCGGAGTCTTCTAATAGCTTTTTTATTAGCTCTGCTATCTCCATAGTTATACTTCAGGGAAAAAAAATTTCCTTGTTGATATCTTGACCAGATTCATCCTGGTAATCATCTAGAGTCTACATTAACAACTTCACTGATTTCTGTCACTAGAAGAGAAATAAATTAGATCATCACCATAGCTTATGTGATTTATCTTGGGTCCTTTGGAATTCATAGAGAAACCAAAAAATTAGTTGTTCTCATTGAGTCTGTTAAGGGCCCTATATAAATCCTCGGCAGTTAGAATAAAAAGAGATGGGGAAAAAGGATTTTTCTGTTTCAATCCTCTTGTTGATTTGAAGAAGCCATGTCTTGTTCCATTAATTAATATGGAATACCAATTCTCAGAAATCAGACTGTGTATAGTCTCAATGATTGCTTCTGAGAAATTCATTTTCCTTAGCACAACCGTAAGAAAACTCCAAGAAAGCTTGTCGTAAGCTTTTGACTTGTCAAGCTTAATGACAATGTTGTCTCCCTGGTTATTTTCCTTTATGCCATGGACAAGTTCCTGGGCAAGAAGGATATTTTCAGTGATTAGCCTACCTTTAACAAAGCCTGATTGATTATCAGAGGTCAATTTAGGATGAGTATTAGTTATCCTAGTACTGATAATTTTGGAGATGATTTTATTTGACACATTACAAAGACTAATGGGTCTTATTTGTGACGTAGATGAGGGGGAGAGGACTTTAGGGATGAGGACCAGGTTAGTATAGGTGTAGTATCTGGTAAGATTATAACCATTAAAGAAATTTTGAACAAACTTGCAGACCTCCCTTTTGATAATGTCCCAGGATGCTTGGTAAAAGTGACCATTGAACACATCTAGACCTGCAGAGTTGTTGAGGTCAATAGAAAATACTGCATTTTTTATCTCCTCTTCATTAGGGATATCATTCAGGAGATAGTTGTCATCATCTGTAATCATTGGCTCAATAAAATCAAGAATGGACACCTTGTTATCACTATAAGTGTGGGTAAACATGTTACTGGAGTGATCAATAATAGCATTTGCAATAGCTTCATTGTCCTTAATCCATGCTCCTTGATTATTCTTGATTCTATAGATGTGTGCTCTTATCCATTTTTCCTTGATCACATTGTGAAAATATTTGGAATTAGAATCACCTTATTCGTCCCATTTAAATCTAGATTTTTGCCAGAGGATAGACTCTTGCATCTTCAACCATCTAGTATAGGGCTGTGCATCGGTCAGATCGGATCAGATTTAGCATATTTTGGATTGAAAGTTCGGATTTCGGATTCTACAAAATGCAATCCGAATCCAATTCGAATTAGCATTGGATCCGATAGGATTTTAAAGTTTAGACCGAGTAAATATTTTGGATTTTCAGATCGGATTGTACGTATTATTCAGGCTTATTGCTAATCTAATAAGCTAGTGCACTTTTGTAGTTAATGTCTCTAGTGGACTTAGAAACTGTTGCTAATCTAAGATTCTAATAAGCTACTGCATCTAAAGAATGCTTGATTGGAACAAAGTGATAAACTACTTTATGCTTAAAAGTTAAAAGACCTGAAACATGATACAACACAAGTAGACATTAAAATTTAAAAGTATTAAAACATTTCTATGCAGTGGAAGCTTAAACCAAAGCATGTCTTCAGTTATTCTCTTATGATTGATTTCCAAAGGGAAAAATATTAAGTAAATATGTTGAAAATACCATTGTGATGACCCGGCCGGTTGTTTTGAGAGTTATAGCCCTGATCCCCTGTCTACTGTTTTCCCGTATCTTTTTCTGCTTATGTGTCTTGCCGGGATGTATTGGTCGTGGTTTTGGAGTATTTTGGGACACTTAGTCCCTAAATAGAGGCTTAAGCCTTAAGATTTAGACCGTAGTCGGAACTGTATGAAGACGACTCTGGAATGGAGTTCCGTCAGTTCCGTTAGGTGATTTTAGACTTAGAGGCGTGTCCGAATTGTGTTTTTGGAGGTCTGTAGCTCATTCACGCTTGAAATGACGAAAGTCGAAGTTTTGAAAATTTTGACCGGTAGTGGAATTTTTGATATCGGGGCCGAATTTTGGTTTCGGAAGTTGGAATAGGTCCGTAAGGTTGATTATGACTTGTGTGCAAAATTTGGGTCAATCAGACGTGATTTGATAGGTTTCGATATCAGTTGTCGAATTTGGAAGTTTCAAGTTCTTTAAGTTTGAATCGGAGGATGATTCGTGATTTTAGCATTGTTTGATGTGGTTTGAAGGCTCGACTAAGTTCGTATGATATTTTAGGACTTGTTGGTATATTTGGTTGAGGTCCCGAGGGCCTCGGGTTTATTTCGGATGGTTAATGGACCTTTTGAACTTAAGACAAGATAGCAGATTTCTAGTGTTTTTGTTGCAGACTATTCTTCATCGCGTTCGCGAGAGAGGTCTCGCGATTGCGTAGGGCATCTGGGAGGCCAGCTCAAGTTTGTTCTTTGTGTTTTCACAAAGGAGCCCACGTTCGCGAAGGTATGGTCAGTGGAAGCATCGCGAACACGTAGAGTGAAACGCGTTCGCGTAGAGTAAGTGAGGCAGTTGGGGACCCCAATCATTTGGTCTACACGTTCACATAGTGGGTATAGTGTTCGCGAAGGACCAGGAAATGAAAGATATGCATTCGTGTGAGGTCCCTCACATTCGCGAAGGAGGAAATTTGGTCAGTGAAATTTTTGTTATACGCGAACGCGAGAGAGTGGCCTCGTTCGCGAAGAAGGGAACAAATGTGCAGATTTATAAGTTCAAAATTGAGGGTTTATGTCATTTTTCACCATTTGGACTTGAGAGCTCGGAATTAGGCATTTTTTGGAGGAATTTTCACATGGGTGTTTGGGGTAAGTGATTCTTACTTAGTTTTGGTTAATTTTCATGATTATGTCTTTAATTTCATCATTAAATTAGTGGTTTGTGGTGGAAAATTGGGGAAAATTTGAGAAACGCTCTTAGGCCGAGTTTTTTTATTTTTATCGAGATTTTGGCATTGGATTCAGATAATTTTAGCACGAGTGAACTTGTGAGTGAATGTTTATTCATATATGGTGACTTTTATCCGATTACGAGATGTGGACCCGGGGAGGCATTTTAGGGAGATTTTCTAATTTCTTGCTTTAGCTTTGATTTCATTAGCTAGATTAGTTCCTTGTAGTTTTATTTATGATATGTAATTGATTTTAGCTAGATTTGGGCCATTCGGAGTCGGATATTCATGGAAAAGGCATTGTTACAGATTGATTGAGCTTGGTTCGAGGTAAGTGGCTTGCCTAACCTTGTGTGGGGGAACTCCTCTTAGGATTTAGTACTGTTTTGTTATGTGAGCATCGTGTACGTGAGGTGACGAGTACGTACACGGGCTAATTGTTGTAAAAACCCAATTTCTGCTAAGTAATAACCTGTTTTTCCTTCTTATTTGAGTCATATCAGCATGTGTAGTATCCTGTTAGATTAGAACAGCATGACTACTTGCCTTAATTATTTATCTGAACTCCGTGCAGCATGTCTAGCAAATATCCTATTTTTCCTTGCCTTGTACTTAGTTTAAATTGTAGGATCTCGTGTTGTAGCTGTTGAATCCTATTGCTTGTGTTGTGTATTTACTTTTGGGACTATGGAACGGTATTCCAGGAGATCCCCCTGCATATTTACTTTTGGGACTACAGAACGGTATTCTGGGAGATCCCCCTACACATTTACTTTGGGACTACGGAACGTTATTCCAGGAGATCCCACTGCACATTTACGTTTGGGACTACGAGATGGTATCTCGGGAGATCCCCTGTTGTTATTTCTGTGTACTGAGCTGTTACCTTTCTATGTTTTCATTCTAGTTAAATTTCTGTCTTTATTTTATTGCGATATTTTATTCTGCCTTGTTTTTATTATATATATACCGGAAGGGCCCTGACCTGACCTCGTCACTACTCGACCGAGGTTAGACTTGACACTTACTGGATACCGTTGTGGTGTACTTACTCCCTTTCCTACACATTTTGTTTCGTGTGTAGATCCCGATTCTGCCTATCAACCTCGTCCTTAGTTGCAGCTGCTGTTATTTTCGGAGACTTCAAGGTACATCTGCCCGCACCTGCTGATCCTCGGAGTCCCCCTCTATTCCCCTATGTTCATTCTTCTCTTATTTCTATAGACAGTGATGTATAGAACAGTTAGAATTTCGTAGAAGCCTGTGACTTACAATGTTTCGGGTCTTAGGAGTGTTATATATATTCCGAGAGTTGACTATTGTATATGCCGAGCGGCGTCTCAATTGCTTATATAAATTATCTGCTACTGTTAGTTGTTAATTTTAATGTTTTCATTTCATTTCCGCAAAGTGTTAGGCTTACCTAGTCGTAGAGACTAGGTGCCATCACGACAATCTACTGAAGGAGAATTTGGGTCGTGGCAAGTTTGTATCTGAGCTCTAGGTTCATAGGTATCGTGAGTCACTAGCCGGTTTATTAAAGTCTCGCGGATCAGTACGGAGACGTATGTACTTATCTTCTGGAGGCTATGGAACTGTTAGGAACAATCATACTTCTTTTGATTCCTTGTCGTGCGAGTTATTGGCATCAAATTCTAAAATTTCTCTATTCTATTCTTTCTCACAGATGATGAGGACCCGTACCGGAAGATTTGACGACCTGGCACCCGCGCCCCTTGTTAGAGCCGCCAGAGGCCGGGGCCAGGGTAGAGGACGACCATGCGGTGCAGCCAGAGCACCCGCGCAAACTGCGACAGAGGAGCCCCCAGCAGCTCCAGCTGGAGGGTAGGCACCGGAGGTTCCTATTTCTGCACCATCCCTCCAGGCGACTCTAGCCAAGTTCATGAGCATGCTCAGCACCTTAGCTCAAGCTGGATTGATTCCACTAGCTCCCGCCATATCTCAGGCCGGGGGAGGGCGACAGACTCCCGTAGCCCGTACTCCTAAGCAGAGGGTCCAGGTTGATCAGGCCCTAGAGTTCATTCATATACAGCCAGTAGCTCCGGTTCAGCACGAGACTAGGACAACCGCTTCTGAGGCGGAGAGCTTAGACTTGAGAGGTACAAGAAGTACCACCCACCTACCTTCAGCGGATTGGCTACAGAGGAAACTTAGGGCTTTCTGGAGGAGTGTCATCGTATTCTCCGTACTATGGGCGTAGCGGAGACGATTGGGGTTTCTTTTACCACCTTCCAGCTTAGAGGAGCAGCCTATCAGTGGTGGCGTGCTTATGAGTTGAGTAGTCCGGCTGAGGCAGCTTCACTTACATCGACTCAGTTCTCAGAAATGTTTTTGAGAGAGTATGCCCCTCAGAGCCTCAGGGATGTATGGTGTTGCGGAGTTTGAGCAGTTGCGCTAGGGTGCTATGACTGTGTCAGAGTATGCAGTTCGTTTAAGTGATTTGGCCCGACATGCACCGCCCTTGGTTTCCACAGTTCGAGAGAGGGTTCGTCGGTTTATTAAGGGACTCCACCTCAGTATTAGGATTAGTATGGTCAGGGAGCTGGAGATGGATATTTCTTACCAGCAGGTTGTGAGCATTGCTAGGAGATTGGAGGGCATGCTTGCTCAGGACAAAGACGAGATGGAGGCCAAAAGGTCTCGAGAGACTGGTTATTATTTTGGAGCTCGTGCCCCAGCAGCTCGCCATGGTAGGGGTTATGTGAGTCGCCCCGTACATTCAGCTCTTCCAGCCGCCAGTGGTGTTCCAGCCCCTTATAGCCCCCAAGAGCCTTATTATACACCGCCAGTATCTAATGTGCCTCCTGCTCGGGGTGCTATTAGCGGCCAGCCCAACAGACCTGGCCCGAGTCAGTCACAACATCCACGCCCTCCGATGGGTTGTTTTGAGTGTGGCGACACTCGCCATATGGTGAGGGATTTCCCCAGACTTAGGAGGGGTGCACCTCCACAGACTGCTCAGCTACCACGTGCTCCACCGGGTCCTCAGGCTATGATTCCAGCACTAGCTATCGCTCCACTTGCTCAGCTAGCTCGAAGTGGAGGTCGGGGAGGCCAAGATGAAGTGATTCAGGATGCCTTGGATAAGGTGAAGTGATTCAGGATTGATTTCGCACAGCCCAGTCCAGACAGAAGAGTTATACGGACCTTACAGTTCGCTATGTAGCATTCATGGTTGGAGAGCGGGTCTTGCTCCAGGTATCGCCTATGAAGGGCGTTATGAGGTTTGGGAAGAAGGGCAAGATGAGCGCAATGTACATTAGTCCTTTTGAGGTGTTGCGGCGTGTTGGGGAGATTGCTTATGAGATTTCCTTACCTCCCACCCTAGCAAGAGTTCTTCCGGTATTCCACATTTCTATGCTTCGAAAGTATCACGGTGATCCGGCTCATGTATTGGATTTCAGCTCAGTCCAGTTGGACAAGGATCTATCTTATGTTGAGGAGCCAGTGGCTATTTTGGACAGGCAAGTCAGAAACCTAAGGTCAAAGAACATTGCTTCCGTGAAGGTGCAGTGGAGGGGTCAGCCGGTCGAGGAGGCGACTTGGGAGACCGAGCAGGATATGCGCGACCGTTATCCTCATCTTTTCACAGCTTCAGGTATGTCTCTATACTCGTTCGAGGACAAACGATTGTTTTAAGAGGGGGAGGATGTGATAACCTGGCCGGTCGTTTTGAGATTTATAGCCCCTATCCCCTTTCTACTGTTTCCCCGTGTCTTTTTCTGCTTATGTGTCTTGCCGGGAGGTATTGGTCGTGGTTTCGGATTTGGACTAAACGGAAGCTTAAGCCTTAGGATTTGGATCGTAGTCCGAACTATGTGAAGACGACTCAGGAATGGAGTTACGTCGGTTTCGTTAGCTCCGTTAGGTGATTTTGGACTTAGAGGCGTGTTCGGATTGTATTTTGGAGGTCTGTAGCTCATTCAAGCTTGAAATGGCAAAAGTCGAAGTTTTGGAGATTTTGACCGGTAGTGGAATTTTCGATATCGGGGTCGGATTTTGATTCCGGAAGTTGGAGTAGGTCCGTAAGGTTGATTATGACTTGTGTGCAAAATTTGGGGTCAATCGGACGTGGTTTGATAGGTTTCGGCATCGGTTGTCAAATTTGGAAGTTTCAAGTTCTTTAAGTTTGAATCGGAGAATGATTCATGATTCAACATTGTTTGATGTGGTTTGAGGGCTCGACTAAGTTCGTATGGTATTTTAGGACTTGTTGGTATGTTTGGTTGAGGTCCCGGGGGCCTCAGATTGATTTCAGATGGTTAACGGACCTTTTAAACTTAAGAAAAGATAGCAGATTTTTGGTGTTTTTGTTGCAGACAATTCTTCATCGCGTTCGCGAGAGAGGTCTCGTGATCGCATAGGGCATCTGGGAGGCAAGCTCAAGTTTGTTCTTCGCGTTCGTGCAAAGGATCCCGCGTTTGCGAAGGTATCGTCAGTGGAAGCATCGCGAACGCGTTCGCGTAGAGGAAGTGAGGTAGTTAGGGATCCCAGTCATTTGGCCTACGCGTTCGCGTAGTGGGTATCACGTTCGCGAAGGTCCAGGAAGTGAAAGGTACGCATTCGCGAGAGGTCCCTCGTGTTTGCAAAGGAGGAAATTTGGTCAGTGGAATTTTTGTTATACGCGAACGGGAGAGAGTGGCCACGTTCACGAAGAAGGGAACACCTGAGCAGATTTAAAAGTTCAAAATCTTGGGTTTATGTCATTTTTCAACATTTGGACTTGAGTGCTCGGAACTAGGTGATATTTGGTGGGATTTTCACGTAGGTGTTTGGGGTAAGTGATTCTTACCTAGTTTTGGTTAATTCCGATATTTATGTCTTTATTTTTATCATTAAATTAGTGATTTGGGGTGAAAAATTGGGAAAATTTTGAGAAAAGTTCTTTGGCCGAGTTTTTTGATTTTTATCAAGATTTTTGTATCGGATTCGGATAATTTTGGCACGAGTGAACTCGTGAGTGAATGTGTGTTCATATTTGGTGACCTTTACCTGATTCCGAGACGTGGGCCCGGGGAGGCGTTTTAGGGCGATATTCCAATTTCTTGCTTTAGCTTTGATTTCATTAGCTAGATTAGTTCCTTGTAGTTTTATTTATGACATGTAATTGATTTTGGCTAGATTTGGGCCATTCAGAGTCGGATATTCGTGGAAAGAACATTGTTACAGATTGATTGAGTTTGGTTCGAGGTAAGTGACTTGCCTAATCTTGTGTGGGGGAACTCCCCTTAGGATTTGGTACTGTTTTGTTATGTGAGCGCCGTGTACGTGAGGTGACGAGTACGTACACGGGCTAATTGTTGTAAAAACCTGATTTATGCTAAGTAATAACCTATTTTTCCATCTTATTTGAGTCATATCAGCATGTGTAGTATCCTTTTAGATTAGAACAGCATGACTACTTGCCTTAATTGTTTATCTGAACTTCTTGCAGCATGTCTAGCAAATTTCCTGTTTTTCCTTGCCTTGTATTTAGTTTAAATTGTAGGATCTCGTGTTGTAGCTATTGAATTGTATTGTTTGAGCTATGTATTTACTTTTGAGACTACGGAACGGTATTGTGGGAGATCCCCCATGCATATTTACTTTAGGACTACGGAACGGTACTCCGGGAGATCCCTCTGCACATTTACGTTTGGGACTTCGAGATGGTATCTTAGGAGATCCCCTGTTGTTATTTTTTGTGTACTGAGCTGTTACTTTTCTATGTTTTCATTCTCGTTAAATTTCTGTCTTTATTTTATTGTGATATTTCATTCTGCCTTGTTTTTAATATATATATACCAGTAGGGCCCTGACCTGACCTCGTCACTACTAGACCGAGGTTAGGCTTGGCACTTACTGGGTACCGTTGTAGTGTACTCACGCCCTTTCCTGCACATGTTTTTTTTTCGTGTGCAGATCCCGATTCTGCCTACCAGCCTCGTCCTTAGTTGCATCCGCTGCTGTTTTCGGAGACTTCAAGGTACATCTTCCTGCGCCTGCAGATCCTCGGAGTCCCCCTTTATTCCCCTATGTTCATTCTTCTCTTATTTCTATAGACAGTAATGTATAGAACAATTAGAATTTCGTAGAAGCTTGTGACTTACGGTGTTCCGGGTCTTGGGAGTGTTATATATATTCCGAGAGTTGACTATTGTATATGCCGAGCGGCGTCTCAATTGCTTATATAAATTATCTACTACTGTTAGTTGTTAATTTTCAAGTTTTTATTTCATTTCCGCAAAGTGTTAGGCTTACCTAGTCTTAGAGACTAGGTGCCATCACGACAATCTACAGATGGAGAATTTGGGTCGTGACAACCATTCTTCTCCTTCAACAGTTCAACGGCTTCTTCTTGAAATAAATAAAACACAGTCTGAATTACATTGAAAGGAAACAATTGTCTTTCATTGTAATAAACAAAACATAATCTTCATAGCAAAATAAAACAAACCAAAATCCCCAACAGTTCTCTAATAAACTGAATCATCAACAATAATTCTTTAACAAATTACACAAAAGAGTTCCAAGTTCCAACTTTCATGGATGTCCCACTCAATTCTTGTCTTTTTGATGTACTCCCCTTCATTCTACACCATTAGAGAAGATTAGAGTTCCAAGATTAGAGAAGATTTATATCTGTAGACCTATCATTTTGGTTTCTTTAGTTATATCATATCAATAATCTTCATCACAATATGTCAATTATGCAAGGCTCTCTTCCCGTATTAATAAATTATGTAGCATAGATAGTAACAGAAGAAATTAGTTTAGAAATAATCTAAATAAATATACAAATAAAATATATATTAAACACAAGTGATAGAAGAAATAAGATAGTCTTACCAGCTTCAAGTTGTTCAAGATTATCTAAATCTTTTTCAATTTTAACCGGAGTTGTTGATTCTTTTCGAAGACAATCTTGGACACACACACAAGAGCTTGAACCAATCTAGGAGTTAATAAACTCCTAAATGGATCAAGTATGATTCCGCCGATGCTAAAGACTGACTATGAGGCAACATTTGAAATCGGAACGGCTAGTACATCACGTGCCATATTAGCAAGAGTGGGAAATCTGGGTGAGTTCAACTTCCACCACCCCAGAATATTAAACTTTTCATAGTCTTTCTCACCATCTTCACCCAAATATTTATCTAACTCTGTTTTAGAGTCAGCTCCTCCAAACTTCTTATGCTTCTTTAAATCTAGCATGAATTTTGAGAGCGATATTGAAGAAGTAGATGAAAATGGAGAAGATAGACATGAACCAAGAGAAGATGGAGAAGATAGACATGAACCAAAAGATGGAGAAGATGGACATGAACCAGAACCACCATTCTTCTTTGCATATACATTGAACAAAAATTCCATGTATGTTTTCACATCCTCTTGTATTTTCACACCTATTATTTCTCCACACATAGCAGCAAGCGCAAATGAAAGAGTATGAAACTTGTGGCATGGATCCAACACACATGAAATAAAAATTATTTTGTTCATCTTTTGTGGATCCCCCAAATACTTGTCAAATTTCTCTTTCATATTCTTTGCCATTTCTCTCAAGGAAGCATCTTCAATTTGCATCAACTCTTTGAAAAAAGAACCAACAATACATATTTCAAGAAAGTGCACATTAGACGTAATATAAGGTGTACCTGATACTTTCAAGGTGAGTTCATAAAAAAATTTCAGAAACTTCACAATACGTCTTACACTATCCCAATCACTACTTAAAAGTGGACCTTCAGGTTGTCCATACTCACAAAGGAAGTTAGAAATACATGACATCAAACCATAATCAATATCACAATATTTTATAAAGGCTTTCTCATAAACTGTAGCAACCTTCAACAGCAAGTATGTGGAGTTCCACCAAGTAGGAACATCCAAGCACAATGATTTTTAGATGTTATCTTATTGAGGTCACAACATTCTTTAAACTTCTTCCATCTTGCGGGAGATGTCTTATGTACCTAACAACTTGTCTTACTCATTCAACAGACACACTCCCTTCTCTCAACCCATCTTGAATAATTAGATTGATGATGTGAGACATACATCTGACATGAACATGCTTACTTTCCATCAAGCTAGTGTTCCATCGAGTAAATTGTTTGGATAATTCTTTAATCATCACATCATTAGAACTCGCAATATCAACTATCACAGTAAATAATTTATACACTCCCCATTCAAGTAAACACTTAGCAATACCATGACGAGCTCGAAACACACACTTGAATATGTTCGCTAGTCGAATATAGTATAATATAATATCGTATCCACATGGATTGGAGTTAAACAATATTATCATAGTTTGTGGCTAGATTGCTATCCAAGATAATCAACAATTTAGATTTATGTGATTAATTACTAAAATTAACTAAGAATCTAAAACTAATTGACTAATGACAATCGAAGCAAAGGTAAGCAAGGACGTTATCAGTGGAAGAAAATATGGGTTGATTAGATAGGTGCAAGATAATTATTTGGGATATAACTCTAGATAATTCACCTCTAATATTTAAGTGAGTCTCTCGAATTCACTCAATTATTAGTTCAAACATTTAGTAGATACTCCTCTCTCGATTAAGTCTCAACCTCACAAGATGAACCAATTTTAGCATGTGAAGATATGCAAGAATGCGTAGTGGATTGGTCTTTAGGAAAACCTCTTTCGATTATTCTCTTAACTGGGTTTAATCAATGATTCAACTAACCTTTTTCGATTACTAAGAAGAATTACTTAACTCAACCAATAATATAATGCAAAGATATCACAAGTTATGCCTATCTCGATTACATGAATGTGTGAATATAGATGCAACACTTAAATTATCCAAAAATAATTCAATACATAAAAC